>NC_077227.1:604285489-604626488 GCF_027887165.1 Monodelphis domestica
ACCCAAGTGTGGGACACTGTCTATAGCAGAAAAATTTGAGTTGGTTTCTTGTAGAATTTTTTTTGCTCCCCCTCACCCACTTTGTACCCAATCCAGAGGGTTTTTAACAAGTCCTATTATTACTTGGGATTTTTTTTCACATGCTAATGAAGAACTGCTCACAAATGCTAACAAGGAGCCTCTTGGGCTTTATAGTTTGCCAAATAAGCCAGACCAGTAATTTACAGGGTTTAAAAGCATTACTGTTCTCTGAGATGAAGTTGAAACCAAAAGCTAAATTAATATCTTTTTTTTTTTAACTCTGCAGCCTTGATAAATGAGAGGTCACTATAGTTCTTTGGTTATCAGTCACTGTAAATCATTGATGGCTATTCTAAGACTTCAAGGCAAAAATTGGTCATAATCAGTCTATGGAAAGTTGTCTGAAAAAAGCCTGATATCTTTTCTGGCATGATTCCTCTGGGAGGAAAGACATGCTTGGATTTGTTGTAATTTTTGAGAATACCCACCACCACCAGCGACTATAGCTATTAAATGGCACTTGCTGCAATCTGATCATTTTAATTACTTTTCTCTTCCAGAAGAAAGGGATTGTGGTTTCGCTTGCGGAAGGTATTTCTATGGTCGCTGGCCTTGTATGCTGCTATTCCATTCCTTGTAAAACTCTGTCCTGGGATACAGGCTAAGCTGATTTTCTTGAATTTTGGTAAGTGATAACTTTTACCTGCTTATTAGGATGTTTTTTTGTGTTAATTATAATTGGCATTTATATAGCATCTGAAGGTTGCAAAGGACTTGACTCATTTCTTTTGAGTCTCACAAAAGCCTTGAGGTAACCACTACAGTTTTCTCATTTTATCAGTGAGGAAACTGAGGCTCAGACTAAATAGATAAGGCCATGGCTCCCAAACTAGTGTCACCGAGTCCAGGCCTTCCAGACTTCAAGGCCAGCACTGTATCAAACTTGCCAAGTTGCCTCTTTTGTCCTGTTGAATAGCTTTTTGGGTGGAGGATGGGAGTGAAAGTGAGCATTAAAGAAAAAAAATCAGCCATTGATTTTTTTTTGTCTTTCATTTTGGACATTCATACCAATAAATGCTTCAGACAATAACCATTTATATTCAAACAGAACTTTACTATAAATTTGTTTGTATTCAGCTGAAAATATTGATGTGTGTTTTTGTATTTACATTTAAAACATGGTTTAATATTAACTATCTTTTTCCCATGAAAATTTTAAATTAAGGAAGTAATAATTTTTATTTTGGAGAATGTCAGATAATTTTAGGATTGTGACTTTAAATACAGATTTAAATGGTCGCCAAATAAAATTCCCAAGTCAGTCTGGAAATTTATGGTAATTTAATTAACATAGAGGGAAGGAATTTAAGGAGAAGGAGGAAAGAGGATATAGGATTTTTCCTACCTGGCCTATGCTAGGGAGAGTTTTAAACTCCCCACCTCTAGGTCTCTGAAGAAGATTAGAGACTTCTGAGAGGAAAAAGTTGGAAAGTAAAGGAGGAAAATTCAGCCAGAAACTCACCACTGAACTAGACAATAGCTTGTAGACACACTAAGATGCCGAAAGGCTCAGCATGCAGCTCTCAGCTAACTCTTCACCACCAATGAGAGAGAGAGAGAGAGAGAGAGAGAGAGAGAGAGAGAGAGAGAGAGAGAGAGAGAGAGAGAGAGAGAGAGAGAGAGAGAGAGAGAGAGAGAGAGTATCTCCTTGAGGGTCAAAAAATCTCAAATATACAGACCTTTCATCCTTGTGTCTCCTCTAAATTTACCAATCACATTAAAGGCTTTTTCTCCAGGACTGCCCATACTTTTAGTTTTCACCTTCTTTGATTTGATTATCTCTTTAGAGTTACTTCACACTTCTTTAAGTTCACCTTTTGTGAGTTACTTGACCTTTTTGTGATTAATTTAACCTTTATAGTTACTTAACACCTTTTTTGTGTTAGATCTAAACACAGACTTAGCTTAAAGTTCTAGCTTCACTATAAGGTGAAAACTAAGTACCTTCATTGTTTAATCAGGAGATTACAACTCTATCTTCCCCTAAAGTATGGTCTAAGTAGGGTGGAGTAGTTTTTAAAGTTCACAAAACAGCAAGATAACAGTGTCCTTAATATAAAAATTTTTTTAATATTCATCTTTTATTTTTTAAGTCTATAAAATCCTTTGAAATTTTTTGGAGAGAAATGTTTGCCTTTTAATTGTGGTAAGCTTTTTAATGTAGTTTTAGAATATGACTTATGAAAATTAAAATTTAAAAGTATGAACTACAGTAGATAAAGTAACTTCTAAGAAGTATGAGTGCTATGCAGAATGGTTATGAAAAGCTATAGCTAATGAAAGGACAGGTATGCCCAGGGCTAAGATACCATGAGATGCTACCATCTAGGGATAGGCATTAAAAACAAAGAATTAATGGAAATTCAGAAAAACTGGAGAAAATCTTAGGCTCTATAACAATTTTCTTTCCAACTTCTCATCATGTCACAGTGTATGAATAAAAAGAATGAGAGTTAACATTCTGGGTTTTTTCTGATGCTTAGAAATATGGAGGGTTAGAATGTTAGGAAGCTGAGAACAAAGATGAAATGGTCACCAATGGAAATAATAGCTAGGGTGATGATAATTGAAGAAGTAGAGTGGTTGTGTAGTTTTATAGGAGCAATGATATAACCTGTGAACCCCTCTGTGAAGAATTCAGAACTGAGAGTAGAGAAAGGGAAGGGGTGCTGAGAGAAAGGACAGGGGTGGATTTACCTTACCTATTCAAAGATCTGGAGTTCTTTAGCATATACAAAACTGGGGCACTTTGGGTCTCTAGAAATAAAAAAATTCTAGACATTTTGAAGCCATGGGGGGAAAGTGTTTTCTGTTAATTTGGTAAATCAATGATTTATGATTTCATAGATATAGGGGCTCTCTATAAATCAGTCTATAACTTAGTAGGTAGATTTTTGAAAGTCACCAGAGACTTAGAGGGGTTAACTGATTCCACCAAGGTTACAGAGCCAGTAAATATGTGAGGAATGAGTGTGTTCTTTGTAGATTTAGCATCAAGGTGGTCCAGTGGATAGAATGTCAGACCTGTAGTCAGAAAAACTCATCTTATTGCATTCAAATCCAGCCTCAGACACCAGCTGTGTGACCCTGAGCAGGTCAATTAACCCTCTTTGTCTTAGTTTCCTTATCTATCAAATGAGCAGGAAAAGGAAATGGCAATTCATAATTTAATATTCTGAATTTGGTTCAAATATGAAGTATTTCTCTTTAATAAAAAGCATGCTTGCTTTCTGCTTATTTATTTAGCTCATGGAGTCAGGAAGAGCTAGAGACCATCTTCCATTTAACTCCAAAACCTTTGGACTTCATTTAGGCAAGCCAGAGCAATCTGTTTAGTATGATTTTACACTAAAAAATATTCCCAATGCTAAGTTTTTAGAGATAATTTTTATGATGTAACGGCTAAGGAGCAATGATTGCTTGGCATATTATAATTTCATCCATTCTAAAAAAAATAACCATAGTTTAAAATTTTTCTACTTTTTTTAGGAAAAACAACAAAAGGTGTTTTTTGTTTTTTGTTTCCTGGATTTTTCCATTTTAGGCGATCAAATTTTGTAAGTTCATAGATTTAGATCTGGAAGAGATCTAACGGGTTATCTGGACCAATTTTTTCATTGTGCAGATGAGGAAACTGCCTTAAAATCGTAGTGTTTTATCATAGGTTACTCAGGAAACAAGAATCAATATTGGGATTAGAACCCAGGTCTTCTGACTCCAAATCTAGTACTTTCCCTCCACCTCCATACATATATATATATTTCCAAAATCTAAAATAAAATACTTATTGATCACCTGTACCAGAGATATGAAACATATACCACAGAACACTCTTGAATGCAGCCTGCCCCAAATGAAAATGTGATTGGGAAATATTTAGCAAAATAAGTCAAAATACAATAAAACAGATAATATTACATTTTAAACTAAGTTAATATGTAGCCTCAAGGCTATGTTTGGATTAGTGACCCTTGTTTCTGTTTGAATTTGACATCACTGACCTATACAAATAGAGAACTAAATATATTTTTTGACCTATATCTAAATATCTAAATAATCTATATAAGTATCTAAATAAAAATTAAACTTCTTCCTTGACTTCAAAAAACTTATAATCTACTAGGATAAGATAATATTGATATATAAATGATATTTAATGAAAAGGCCAAGAGATTTTAAGCAACTTAGCTGAGGTTTCCCAGAGATTAGAGCTGGGATTTGAACTAAGGCCTTTTGATTGCAGATCTCACACTTCCCACTGTACTGTGGTGCTTCCCAATCAATTTCTATTCATAGTTACTAATTCACTTTGTTTAAAGCTAGTATTTAATGCTTTAGGATTTGCATTTGCAAGTATTATTGTATTATTCTCATGATAATCACTATTATTATTCCCATTTTATGGATGGGGAAACTGTGGCAAACAGAGGTGGTAATTTGGTCAAGGTCATTTATTTAATAAGTGTCTGATTCGGATGGATTTGAACTTGGGTCATCTTGACTCCAGGTCCAGCTTAGTTTTCACTGGCCCCTTACACACACACGTATACACACAATACAAATGTGTATTCATGTCTATTTCATTTTTGAGCCAGAGTTTATGTTCTGAAACTGCAGGTTTATCACTTATCTTCATAGATTGTTTTTCTTCTCTTTCTTTTACCTAAAAGCTGGTCTTGCTTCTGCCCTGTTCAGTTCCCATTCCCCTAATTTCTGGTGCTAGCTGTCTTCTCTGGAGACCTAGCCACTTCTCTCATAAATGGCCCTTGTTTTTGGTACCTCTAGATCCTTCATACCACAGTTTTTCTACGTACAAAAAGGCCTTATCCTGAGGTGTGTTTTCTAATATTCTTTTGTTTGTCAGTCATATTTCTGCCTATAAGTGGAAAGATTATAGGTAGTTGCCATATGACATAGATGGCTGCAGTATTTTGCTTTGGATCTTTATTTGATTTGCTAGCTAGGAGTAATGTTTCATCAATTTTTTGACTTGCTGATTTAATTACAAACCAACATCTAATCTGGGGAAATTTCTGGGTAGGAATTAATTCTAGTTATCCATTCTGTCTTATAATCACTTGTGATTTTTACCCACTGGTGATGAAATGGTGATAAAATATGCATCAGCATGGCTGAATATGTATGTAATTCACATTATAACTTGGATGGTTGTTAAAGAGTTGGTTTTTGAAGGTCAGATCTTTCAATGGAGTCCCTTCTGTTGACTCTCATTTGGCACTTTTTGGTATCAAAATCTCATTAAAATTACCTATGAATTCTTGTCTTGATTTACTAGACCGTTATCTGCTGAGAATAGAGTATTGTACTAAGTACTAGAAATGCACACATATTTTTGAAGTTAAATGCCTAAAGGCAGCAAAAAGACAGTACAGATGTTGTGTAAAAAATAGACTCGAATACAGGACTACAATCCCCGCGAGCCTTTGCTCCACTTCCCCAGAATGCCTTGTAATCTCACCTGGGCTGAGATCAAGAAGGTATTTAAGCTGATTCAAAGGCTTTTGAGGGGCTCTCTCTTGGCTCTTGGCACTTGGACTTCTGTTATGGGGCAGGTGTAGTTCTTTTTTTCATAATGTAGGTGAGGTTGTGTCTAGGTCACTCTATGGCCTGGACACGTGTTTCTTATCCTGTATTTTCTTTAATCCTTAATCTTCAATAAACCTCTAAAAAAATATAATACTCCTTGCAGAGAGAAACTAATTTCTACCTGCCTCAGTCTCCCCATCTCCCCTAAATTTTAATCTTTACAGTTGTCCAATAAAGTCCCCCTCTAGAGCCTCTGTCACATGGAGGGGAAGGTCTCTGATTCTGAGAGCATAATTCCCAGCAGGGCCGACCAGATCAAAAAGACTTCAGTTCTGAGGCCAGTGACACTCTGTGTTGTTTGGAGGACCAGCCTGGCTGGACTCAGAGAAACTCATCCCCAGAGAGAGGGTGGCCCAGCTGATGGTTTAATTCTTTGGTCACAACATCTTGTGAGATGATGTTACGGTGTGGAGGAGTTATGATTTGTTTGGGTGAGAGAAGTATCTCAGTGGATGAAATCCCAGATACTTGAGGGACTGAAGGGAATCCTGCTGTAACCTGCTTTAAAAGAGAATGAGCAGGGCAGCTAAGTGGCACAGCGGATAGAGTGGAGTCAGGAGGATCTGGGTTCAAATGTATATATGGACATTTCTTAGCTCGATGACTCTGGGCAAATCATCTAACCTCTCTTAGAGTTATTACTATGACAGAAAGTCAGGGTTTGAAAAAAAGATAATGAGAAAACACATATTTAATAAGTAGATTATTTAGCTTTGTAAAAAGGCCACGACTACTATATTACCTCAAAAACAGTAAATTCCCCTTCTGTACCCTTTCCTCTATTGAAAAGATTAGTCAGTTAGTGAAAACCTGATAGATATTTACAGTATTAGAATTTGAGTTACTATCAGAAACCAGTTTCCCTTTGTCCTAGATTTATGTCTGTTGGCTACTGTTTGTGCTCTTGGGTTAGCAGGCTACTTCCTGAAATCACACTTCCTTGAGCCTTAGTCAAAAAGAAGTCTTTATATCCATGTCTGTGTATTACTGCCTTATAGATACTTGTTCTGATGAGGGACTAATCTTTTCCCTTTCCTGGTTTAGCCTTTCTTCGTTACCACTGAAGTAGGAGCATAGGATTAGAAGAGATCTTGGATGTCCCGGCATCTGTAAAGTGAGGGGACTGGATTAAATGACCTCTGAGGTGCCTTCTGCCTCTAAATCCTGTGAATCCTGTGTTTCATCCAGAGTTGTAATGAGGAAAATGTAGGGGAAAAGGGGGCCCCAATTTGGCTCTGTTGGAATACGGGGGGTTGGGGGTTGGGGGGGGTAGGTCTATGGGAGAGAGGGTGATGTGGTTGTTAAAGAGGATAACACTGCCAACATCCCATCTCCTCCTGTATATAGGGTTAATTTTTGTACCCTTCAGAGTGTGGGGAAATCAGAGCCAGGTACTGCTCTTCCTGCATCCAGGAGGCTCCAATATTCAGGATTTATCCAATCCAAACAGTCATGTGTTGTAGGGGAAAAGCTGGTGAGTTAGTGGGATCATAGTGTTGCCTCACCTCTAAGAAGGAGGTTTTTCAAGGTGACTTGCTGTAGACTTGGCTGGTCCTGGGTGTTGAAAGAGAGGTCTGAGAAGTCTGGGCTAGGTTTGAATCAATCCTAAATCAGTGTCATCCCTGCTATTACCCAAGGATGAACTGAAAGAGAGTATATCATATGGACCTCTGCCACAATATGCCATCTCTTTCCAAAACATCCCTAGAATGTCCTGGCCCTTTGCCTCCTGTGCCCTGGCCTCCCACTGACTCTCCAGTTCAGCAGATGCATTTCATGCCTTATTGCAAAGAGAAAAATAGAGGCATGTGGGCAATGGTGAAGAGTTTGTAGTCAAGCCTCCTCCTCATAGTCTAAATTCTCTTGACCCACGAGAACATTTGTTGAAATAAGAAGCTTATCCCTTAAATCTCCCTTTCACAAACTCAAAAAAAGCTATCTTTTTCATCCATTTCCTATCCACATATCAGAACCCCTTGCAGTCTGGTTTTCAACCCCTCCACTCAACTGAAGCTGCCTTCTCCAAAATGACCAATAATGCTTGATTGCTAAATCCAGCATTTTCTGAGTCTTCATTGTTCTTGTTCTTTCTGCAGCTTTTGAAAATGTTAGCCCAACTTCTCCCTGAAGGTAAACATTTTCTCTACCCTTGCATTTTGAGACACAAAACTTCTCCTCCTTCTCCTTCTCTGCTCATACCTAATGGTCAGTTACTAAGTCTTGTCAGTGGCCCTCCACATCACTCCTCTCTGTCCCTTTCTTTTTATTTGGAAGGCCACCATCCTCATTCAGTCCCTCTGGTACTTCTACTACAGCTATTGAGCTATCCCCTTCTCTAATCTCTCATTCCACCCAGCTGCCAGATAATCTTCCTAAATGTGTCTGGTCATGTTCCTCTTGCTGGAGGACCTTCAGTGCCTTATTTCCCATGACTTCCCTTCAGGCATTCTATTTTGCAGCAAAACTGACCTAGGTGAAGGTGAAGGTGAAGAAATACTGTTCTCCAACTTTGACCTTCTATCTCTTGCCTTAATTTTTCTTCACAAGCCTTTCCCCCCTATACCCAGAATGTACTTTTCTCAACTCTTCTTTTAGAATCTCTTTCTTCAATGCTCTGTTCCTCCAGAAAATCTATGCAGATCTTCCAATTGTTAATGCACAGGTTTTTCAATTATATGCTTTTCTGACTATGTGTTGTATTTGCCTAGTAGAAGGTAAACTAGTGCTAGAGGGCACTGAATGTGAAGCCAAGATTTGAACTCAGTATTTTTTACTCTGCAGGCCACTTCCCCATCTTGTATATTGAGATCTAGTAAGAGTACCTCTAACTGCACAAACTTCTTACTGCACCCTTCACTTTGTATCAGTTTATATGGGTCTTCCCATATTTCTCTGTATTCCTAACATTTGTCTTTTCCCATAGCATTGTAATATTCTGTTATACTCACATATCAAAATTCATGTCTTAACCCTCCAAACCCTATATATCAGTGTGAGGACTGTTTGGGACTATGTTGATTTTATGTTTCTTTCCTACCTTTTCATATATGGAAAGTTCTTACCTCACTGAAATTTCTAGATTCCCTTTGGGAAAACTCTTATTCCTCTTCCTGTGACTCTAGCCAGTTTGTCTTGTCCAGGTTATGTTCAGGTCTGCCCATTTGCAGCTCATTGGCAAGGCACTCCAAACATGAGAAGCACTTTTTGTACTTGGATTGTAAATAAACAAGTTTGAGTTCTATTCAAGGCTGAAATCTCTTTTAAAAATCAGTCGTAAAAGGTTAATTCTGTGTTCATTCCCCCTTGATATAGAGGTTTTAGTTACTTGGTGATGATGCCAGAAATTCTTGTTAGCTGTGTAGTTTGTGTTAGAATATCTGCCTTTGACCCTCACCCTCCTTTCCCTGTATCTACCTTTCTTAGTTGGACAGAGCTGGCAACTCTCCCTCAGGCCCCCAGTGTCTGCAGAAGAAGCAGTTCCCATATGGAGCATTTGTTTGTGTAATCCTAATATTCCCTTAGAATTAAATGCCGCTTTTCAGATTTGAAGAGAAAAGGATGTGAAAAGTCATCAAATCCTTCATTTTAGAAATGAACAAATTAAGCTGAGAGTCTCTATCACCTCTTTCCTAGACTCTATAAGAGTCTGCTAATTGTTCACCTGGTTCCTTTTTCTCTTTACTTCAATCTATCTTAAACACAGCTATCAAAAATAATCCCCCCAAAGCCACAAGTCTGAGAATGTCCCTCCCTCATTCAAGAATCTTCTGTGACTCCCTGTTTTCCTTAAATTAAGTTACAAACTATAAGTATACTGTCCACATTGCAATTTCAATATACTGCAGGTTGGCATAAGAAATTTAATTTGAGGAGAGTTTTACGAAAGCTGCAGGTGACACACAAAGGCCTGCAGACAACACTGAAAAAGTTTAGAAACTCAGAAATGTGTAAAATAGCCTATGACTATTATTTATAAGCTATGACAAATTATTTAACCTAAATTTTACAGTAAGGTACTGTAAACATACCACAAAAGAAAAAGGAAAAATTTCAGACTTCTTCTCTGGTATGAAGAGAGGGCCAAAAATTTTACATGGATTTTCCAAATCATGGGGACATTGTGCCCTTATGCTCCATAATGCAGAAGGAATATCTATATTTTGTTTGACATTTAAAGGCCTTCACTGTCTGGTTCCAATCCATCTTTTTAGCCAACTTGATGACTTGACATTCTTCATGCTCAACAATCCCTCTCTCATCTGAATGCCCCATGCCTGGAATATAGTCCCATCTCTTAGAATCCTTAGCTGGCTCTCTTCAGAGCTTAGCTTTAGTATCTCCTTCCATCTGGAACCTTTGCTGATCTCCTGCCCTAAATGATCTTGTATTTAATTTATATGTATTTCAATGAGCTTAAGGTACATGTTTCCCATTCAATAGATTGTAAGGTCATTGAGTTAGGAACTGTTTAGAGTTTTGTCTTGCTAATACCTAACACCTAACAAAGTATCAAGCATTTGGAAGGGAACTTAATAAATATTTGTTGATTGCATCATATGATCTTTCCCACTAGATTGGCCTGCTTCTTGTTCTTTGGCAAGCTTACATACAAAAATGAAACAGTTCCTGCCCCCCAAGAAGCTTACATTCTATTGGGGGAAATAACATGTCAACATTTTAGTACATACAGGATAAATACAAGGTAATTTTTTTTGGTGGCAGGTACCAGTCAGGAAAACACTCAGGGAGCAGGTGATTTTGAAGCTAAGAATTAAAGGAAACGGGATATTTCTCAAAGATTTAACCAGTTCAAACTCTCTTTTTCTTTTGAATCCTTGGCCCCCCTTCATGTTTCTTATTATGCCCAACCAGGCCTTATCCTTGGAGCATTCCTGCCATTTGCTGTCTTTGTTCCTACACATGTGCTATTGAATGAAGTTGAAGAAAATCACATAATTGTGCTTGGACCTACTAAAAAATCATGCTACAGAGCTTCAACTGGGCCCTCACTACTGCTCTTTCTCCCTTATCAGTTCACTCTCCTACTCTACAGTGGTTCTTTGAACTTTTTTTATCCCTCCTCAAACCTCTTGGGACTCCCCCTCTCTCCAGCCTCCCAGCTGAGGACCTTGCCTCATAGTTATAAAAAACATCAAGGCCATTCCCCATGAGTTCCTTTTCTCCTTTTCCTCATCTCCTATCACTCAGATGTTTTCTGCCTCTATTTCACTTATTTTCATTCTTTCCCTTTCTGCTGGTTCATTTCCCCCCTAACAATCATGCCTATATCTCCCTCATCCTGAAAAAGAAAAAAGAAGTCCTGACTTGATCCTTTCATCTCCATTAAGTATTTTCCTATATCTCTCCTGCCCTTTGCAGCTAAACCCCTTGAAATGACTCTCTGTAATAGGTGCCTCTCTCTCTTCTTAGCTCCTTGAATCTGGCTTCTAACTTTATTCCCAGAACTGTTCTAGTTACCAGTGATCATCCAATGGCCCTTCCTCCATTCTCACTGCCCTTGACCTTTCTCTGCAGCTTTTTGGTCCCTTTCTCCTCTTTAATACTCTCTTTTCTCTAGGGTTTTGGAACACTACTTTCTCCTTGTTCTCTTCCTACCCATTCGGCAGCTCCTTTTTCCTTTTTTGCTAAGATCACATGCTGTAATTATAGGTGTTCCTTTCTTTTGGGGGGAGGGGCTTGAGGTGAACCTCTGGGGTTCAGGAAGGACACCTTTTTCAAGAATGCAAGACTCTGAGACTTAAATTAAAAATAAAAAGAGAAAATTATTAGTTTAGTTTAGGTGTGCTGGCCAGGAGGACAACATAGGTGGAAAATTGTCTCCTAGTGGGGACAGTATAGATGGAAAAGCTGCCTTCCCCAGCACACCAAGTCTGAGATCTTTATACTCTTTACAAAGGCACAGAGAGGTGGGGGAGGTTTGCCTGAAGACATAGAGGGTGACCCTCATAGTGTAGAAGGCAGATGGATGTCTGAGATATATAAGTTGATGTATCAAGGAGGTATATCTCTCTGTCCATCTCAAATCTGAAGGATGATCCAAGGAGGATAATCCTCTCAGGGTTTTATTGGAGTTATCAGAAGTTTTGGGTTAGGAATCATAAGGATGGAAGGGAGCAAAGGAATTTTCCGGCTTACAGTTTGCCTGAAACACTTCTATAATTTTGGGGGTACAACACCCAGGCCACTTTCAGGTTCTGCCTTCTCCCTCTTTGCTACCTTCCATTGGTGATCATATCAGCTTCCATAGATTTAACTTAATTTTTAAATCTAACTATCCCACCCCCACTTTTCTATGGATCTCCTCTTTTACATCTCCAGCTGCCTTTCAGATACCTCCAACTGGATCTCTAGTAGGCATCTTAAAACTCAACATGTCCAAAATAAAACTCACTATCTTTTCCCCAAACCCTTCCTGTGTTTTACCTTCCCTGTTCCTACAGATGCCACCAACCTCCCGGGACCCAGGCTTCCCAACCCATCAGCCATCCTCAGCATCTCTCATTCTCCCCCTTGCCCCCCCTCCCCCCATCCAAGCTCCTGCCAGGGCCTATCTTTCATTTTGTCATGTCTCCTCCTTTGGTGCTGCCACCACTCTGGTAAGGGCCCTCATCACTTTGCACCTGGATTATTCCAGTAGCCTGCTGCTAGGTCTGCCTTGCATTTCTCCTCCTCAGTCTGTTCCCTGTGGCCACTGAAGTGATTTCTCTACAGCACAGATTTGATCATGTTACTGCTCCCCCAATTCAATAAACTCCAGTGGCTCCCTATATTGAAAGTTATCAAAAAAAAAAGTGTGTAGACCCCAGAGGAAAAAGCCCAGACCTAACCCTATGTTTGATTTTGTAAATGAAGACAACTATGCTCAGAGAAATGATCTACCCCTAGGCTGTGCAACTGAGATTCATAATGTGAGAATTTGTTTTTCACAGACTATGTTAATTCCTACTTGGGGGCCCCTCCATTAGAAAGGTCCCAGTTAATTCCTGTGTATTCGAGAGAATGGAAATTCCATGGCTTGTGAATCACAGGTACCATGCAGTCTACAGATTTTTACATTTTCTTTGTTTTTAGGAATCCCTGGAATGTCTCCCTTTTTAAAAAGTCTGGCTAATGACCTATGGTTCTCTTCCTGCCTAAATGGCCTTTGTTGGGAAAGGTGAGATTTTGATGCATCACCTCTTAATTAGCTATTTATCAATGAGATGTTCTGGGACTATGAATAATGAGCTCTTAAAACTATAGATCTGCCTAAGGGGCATTCAGGGTCTTTGATCATTTGAAAGAGCCTCTGACCTATCACTTTATTGGTTATAATGCCAGCTAAATCAATAAATTGATATTCTCACCAAAAAATCAGACTGGCCAAATAATTTTAATTGCAATAATAAGATTCTCTTGCTTCAAATCTAATGCCCTTTTACTTATATAATCAGGTCTTATTTCTGAGGTTAATTAATAAAAAAAATTGTTAGATTCAGATCAAGGATAGAACTCGGAAGCCAAGAAACTGCCCCTAGATAAATGGTGAGAAGATATAAGCACATAGTTAAAAGGAAACAAAAAAATTTAATAACTACTTGGGAAGATGTCCAACTTCACTAAAAAGCAGAGATGAAAATTTGTGGTACTGCCTAATCCATGGGACTGATAGAAATCTAGCAATGAATAAAGTGGTAGAGATTCAGAGGTACTCTTATTGCTGATTGGTGTATTTTACAGGAGAGCTGTTTGCCAGTATGCTATAAAAATAACAGAAATTTTGATTTATGACCCAATAATTCTACTTCTTTAAAACTTTTAAGTTTTCAAAAACAAACACACATATGCACAAAAGATTATCTGTTCAAAGCTTTTCTAACATTAGTTATAATTTTAAAAAACTTGAAGCAACACTAGAGAAATTATTAAATTGCAACATATTAGTATAAAGGGATATAATATGATGAAGAATGAAAAGTAGAGGAAATATATAGAAATCAGAAAAGTTTTATGAGAAATGATGCAAAGTAAAAAAATGCAGAACTAGAATTGAATACATACTCATAACTACCAAATAAGTGGAAAAATAAATGAGAATCAACAGAAAAAAATCCTGATAGAAACTTAAGAGGCAGTGACTGAAAAGTAATAGTAATTAATGGGAAAACATTAATTAAAGTGTAAATATAAAGCAAATGCTATTAGTTGTATTTATTCAATATTAAGTTTATAATAAACCGTTTTTGTGCAAAAGAGAGAGATTCTGCCACTGTTTATCTACTAGATTTTTTCCCTTTATGCCATAAGATTATTTTTGACAGGCCCACATCCACAGCAGCTGGGTGGCTCCATGAATAGAGAGCTAGGTATTTAGATGGAAAGTCTTAGGTTCAAATTTGTCCTCAGACATTTTCCTAGCTGGGTGACACTGGGCAAATCATTTAATCCCCATTGCCTCCCTAGCCCTTACTGCTCTTCTACCTTGGAACCAATACACATTAATGATTCTAAGATGGAAAGTAAGGGTTTAAAAAAGTTTTTTAAAAAGCAACATGGTGAAGCTACCATTCTTCACTTTATTTCTTCAATGAATTTCTCTCCAGTGTCAATGATATGTCTTCTTTTACAACATGATGAACATGGAAATACTGTATTGTATGATAATACATGTACAACATATATTACCTGTCATCTTGAGGAGGGGGAAGAGTGAGAAGGAGAGAACATGAATTATACATTAAAAATTTTATCAATGTGTAAAAAAATAAAATGAAATACAAAAGAAAGGGAACATGGTGAGTTTAAAAAAAGCTCTTGAGTATTAGTAAAAGAGGGCCTGGTCTTGAATCTCTATAAAGTTTACTACCTGAGTGATTTGAGGAAGCCATTTAATCCTCTATGTCCCAGTTTTCTCAGCTGTTAAATTAATGGACATCTTTATCCATTAGTTGTTGTCATCAATTGTTTTTAAAATAAGTAGTCCAGTTTTAGGTACCAAATTAGAGTTTCTTGGTTCTTTAAAGAACTTATAGATACTGAAATCAAAAGTAGAATTCCCCTCTTTTTTTGGTAGAAAATATATTGATTTACTTAAACATTTTTGCCTCATTACTTGAAGGATTTTCTTTGTGTACTTTCTGTATTTTTTATGTTTTTACTGATGTCTTTTGTTTATTATATCATCATATTATCCCTGATATCTTCTCTTTCCCTCAGAGCTATTCTAAATGACAACTTTTAACATTTTTATTTCATTAAACATTTCTCATTTACAGGAAAACAAAATTTTAATAATTTAAAAAATTTAGATTATATTCTCCGCTTTCCTTCCCATTCCTTGAGAATATTAGTAATTTGGTATTCATAATTCATCTTGAAATCATGGAAAACATTTCCCTATTAGCTTTGTTACAAAAGAAAATAGAAAAAAAAAATCCCCCCCCCAATTTTTTTAAGTGTGCATCCATTTTTATTCAGCCATGTTATTTTTTAAAAAACATGAAAATAAAGTGTAAAGCATTTGCTTCTCGGTGCTCATAATTTATTCACCAATTCTCTCTGGTTGTTGATAGTATTTTTCTTCATGGGTCCTTCCTTTGGAATTGTTTTAGATCATTGTATTGATTAAGAGTAACTAAATCTTTCACTATTGATCATCATTACAAAATTGTTGTTACTGGGTACAGTGTTCTCCAGGTTCTGCTCACTTCATTTTGCATCGATTTATATATTCAAGGTTTTTCTGAAACCATCATGTATATCATTTTTTATAGTACAATAGTATTCCACGACAATTGTATACCACAAATTATTCAGCCATATCCCAACTGATGGCCACCCCCTCAATTTCTGATTCTTTGCCACCACAAAATATAAGTAGGTCCTTTTCCCTATTTTTTTAATCTTTTGTGGATATAGACCTAGTAATGGTATTTGTAGATCACAGTTTTATAGCTCTTTGGACTTTGTTATAAATTATTCTCCAGAATGGTTGGACTACTTTACAACAGTGCAGTAGTGTCCCAATTTTTCTACATCCTTTCTAGCATTTATCATTTTCCTTTTAGCCATTCTGATAGATGTGAGGTGATACCTCAGAGTTGTTTTGATTTGCATTTTTAATCAGTAGTGATTAGAGCATTTTTTCAAGTGCCTATTGATAACTTTGATTTCATCTCCTTAAAACTGTCCTATTATGCTTTTTGACTGTTTATCAATTGGAGAATGACTTTTTTTTTTATAAATTTGACTCAGTTTCCTATATATTTGAAAAATGAAGCCTTTGTCAGAGAAACTTGCTGTAAAATATTTTTCCTAGTTTCCTTCTTTCTTTTTTTATTTCATTAATTTTGTTGGTACAAAAGCCTTTTAATTTCATGCAAACAAAATTATCCATTTTACTTCCTGAGATCTTGTCTGTCTCATTTGGCTATAAACTCTTCCTTTATCGATATATCTTACAGAAATATTTATCCAGGTTTCCTTAATTTACTTATGATATCACGATCACCTTCTTTGTCTAAATCATTTATTCATTTTGATCTGATCTTTGTATATAGTGTGAGTTGATCTGTGCCTAGTTTGTGCCAAATGGTTTTCCAGTTTTTCTAGCAATTTTTGTCAAATACTGAGTTTTTAAACCCCACAGCTTGGATCTTTGGGTTTATCAAATAACAGATTAATATGTTCATGTACCACTGTGTATTGTGTAACTAATCTGTTCCACCGATCCACCACTCTTATTTCTTAGCCAGTCCAAGATTATTTTGATGATTTGTTGTTCAGTCATTTTTAGTTGTGTACAACTCATTGTGATCCTATTTGAGGTTTTTGGCAAAGACACTGGAGTGTTTTCCATTTCCTTCTCCAGCTCACTTTATCGATGAAGAAACTGAGGCAAACAAGTGTCAGTGACTTGGCTAGGCAAGATTTGCCATAGGCCAGATTTAATCTTAGGACTTCCTGACTTCAGGCCCAGCACTTTACCACCTAGCTTCCTGATCTGATGACTGCTGCTTTGTAAGAGTTTGAAATCTGTAACTGTTACGCCACTTTCTTCATTTTTTTTTCATTGATTCCCTTTAAATTCTTGGCCTTTTGTTGTTCCTGATGAGTTGTTGCTGTTTTTTTCTAGTTCTTTAAAATAATTCTGGGTAATTGGATTGGTACAACATTGAATAAGTAAATTACCTTAGGTAGAATTCTCATTTTTATTTTGCTTGGCCTACTCATGAGTAATTAATATTTCCCCAGTTGTTAAGATCTGTCATTATTTGTATGAGAAGCATTTTGTAATTGTACTCATAGAATTCCTGGATTTGTCTTGGCAATAGCTTCCCAAATATTCTGTGTTGTCTGCAGTTATTTTAAATGAGATTTCTCTGTCTCTTTCTTCCTGCTGGGTTTTGTTGGTAGTAAATAGAAATCCTGGTGATTTTATATCCTGCAACTTTGTTAAGTTGTTAATTGTTTCAACTAGTTTTTTAGTTGATTCTCTAGAGTTCTCTAAGTATACCATCATCTCATCTGCAAAGAGTGATAGTTTTGTTTCCTCATTGCCTATTTTAATTCTTCTGCTTTTTCTTAACTGCTATAGCTAGAATTCTAATACAATATTGAATGATATTGATGATAATGGACCTATTTGTTCACTGAAATTTAATTTTCATTAGTGGTGCATTTACTCTTTTCATTTTTAATACTTATAATTTGGTTTTCTTTTTTAGCTAAATTAATAAAAAGTTTGTCAGTTCATTGTTGCCCCCCCCCCCCAGCTCTTAGTTTTATTTATTAGTTCTAAGGACTTTTTATTTTCTATAATAGAAAAAGTGGAATAATTAAAATAGGCAAAGACATTGAGGCAGTTTTCCTTGATAATTGCTTGAATTGTGATGTCATTCTTTGACCATGCTTTCAGATAACCCAATAAGATTTTAAATTCTCTTTGATCTAATTTCTATGCCAATTGATTCTCTGAAGAGATATTTCACATTTTCTTCTATTCCCCCCCCCTCCTTTTGACTGTGTCTTATTGTTTTTTGATGTTTCATGGAATCATTAACTTCTAGTTGACCAATTCTACTTTTTAAGATGTTATTTTCTTCAGTAAGATTTGTACCTCTTTTTCCATTTGGACAATCCAGCTTTTTTAAAAAAGCCTTTTTTTTTAAAAATCAGCTCCTCAGAGCTTCTGCTCCCTATTGATGGAAAGTGTTCCTCTCTATCTCGAACTGTGACCCAGAAGTGGATGTAGACAATGCAATGTAGATGTAGACAATGTCCAGTGCTAGCAAAGGAACCCCCTGTAATAAATATCCTTCTCACCAGTTCTTTGGTCTTCTTACTTGCTCTGTCTGGCTTGAGAGTTCCCAAAGCAGTTACTGTTTCTGTTGCCACTATCTACTGTTTCCATTGGTGATTCCTCCTCATGGGCTTAATGTCAGGCTCTACCCCATATCATGTCTCTTTAGGATCTTATGGTGGCTTGGGCAGGAAGAATACCTCACTTTTGACCTTTTGTTGTCTCTGCTGCTCTAGAATTTGTTTTGAGGCTCATTTTAAACATGTTCAGAGGGGAATGTTGAGGGAACTCAGCTGTCTTCTGTATTACATCATCTTGGCTCAACCCCCCACCCCTAGAAATCAACAAATAGCATTTTTAAGAGGAAAAATAAAACAGTACAAGTGATCAATATATTGACAAAGTCTGAAAACATCTTTATCTTTTTCATTCAAGTCATGCTTACCTTTACAATGTTGTTATTTTCACTTTAATTTTTTGGTTTATTGTTGTTTTTTCCATTCACATTTTAGTTATGTATAGACTGATTTCTTAGCTCTGCATACTTTATTTTGCAACAATTCATGTAGATTTTCCCATACTTCTCTTTATTCATTACATATATCATTTCTTACATCACAGTAATAATTCATAAACCACTGTTTAGTCATTCCTCAGTTAATAGATATCTGTTTTGTTTGCAGGTCTTTGCCATTATAAAAAATAATGCTATAAATATTTTGTTGTATATGGCAACTTTCTTCTTATCAATAGCTTTCTTGGAGCATAAGCACAGTAATGAAGTCTGGTTCAAAGAATATGGACATCTTAATCACTTTATTTGCATATTTCCAAATTGCTTTATAAAATGGCTATACTATTCCATAGTCCTACCAACAAATTATTAGTGTGTCTGGGTTATATGGCAAGAGGATGTTATCCCCTAGGACCATGGTGACAAATCTATGGTATGCGTGCCAAAGGGGACACTTAGAACCTGCCATTGCCCCAGCATAGAGTTTGCCAGAGGTTAGAAAACCAAAGGGACACAGGGTTGGGCTGCTCGCCTCCCCACCTTCCACCCCTTTAAATGGTTCACCATCATTGCCCTAAGAGATCAAGGATGCCTTCATTATCCACCTCTATAAAGGAAGAGGAAATAGGTTGTCTTGTAACAAATCACTGGGCTCTTAGTCATTGTTGGCAAAATTATTGCCAGTCCTTCTTCATAGGCTGATCTTTTGCCCGGAAGATGGTCTCCGAGCTGAGAGCTAGTGTAGCTTCAGGAAGGAATGAGGAAGGATCTATATGGTGTTTGTTAGCTGACAGCTCCTGGAGAAATGCCAGGAGTAGAACAGAGGTCTATATGCAACATTCATCAATCTGACCAAGACCTTTTATACTATCAGTCAGGAGGGCTTGTGGAAGATTATGACAAGATTTGGTTGGTACAAGTTTATCAATATTGTACAACAGCTCCACGATGGCACACTTACACAGGTTCTGGATAAAGGACCACATTTTTATGCTTTCCTAGTTATAAGCAGGGCAGTATCCTTGCTCTAATGCTTTTTAGCATATTTTCAGGGATGCTGTTGGATGCCTTCAAGGAGGATGAAAACAGCATCAAAGTCAACTGCTGCGTTGACAATAAATTACTTAACTAGGAAAGGCTACAAGCCAAGCATATAGTGGAAGGACAATTAATGCACTACTTTTTGATGTCAGATGATTGTGCACTCAATGCAACCTCTGAGGTTGAGATGCAACACAATATGGATTGATTCTCTACCACTTGTGCAAATTTTGGCCTGATAATTAATATGAAGAAAACAGAGGTTGTCTACCAACAAGCACTACACCACCCACATGGGAAACCATCAGTTACAACAAATGGAAAAATTTTGAATGCTGTGAATACATTTACTTACTTTGGCAGTATGTTTTCCAGGGATATCCATATGGTTGATGAGGTGGATACACACATTGCCAGAGCTTGTTCAGAGTTTAAAGGATTACAAGGAAAGTGTGAGAGAGAAGAGGTATTAGGCTGCCTCCCTTCAATACTTAGGAGCCATCATGGTGTACTCTTGTGTGTGTGTGTGTGTGTGTGTGTGTGTGTGTGTGTGTGTGTGAGTGTGAGAAAGACAGACAGACAGACAGACAGACAGAGAACCAGTTCACAGTTGTAATTAAGAAAAGATCATAGGAGGGGACAGCTGGGTGACTCAGTGGATTGAGAATCAGGCCTAGAGACAGGAGGTCCTAGGTTCTAATCTGGCCTCAGACACTTCCCAGCTGTGTGACCCTGGGCAAGTCACTTAACCCTCATTACTTCTCTTCTGCCTTGGAGCCAACACACAGTATTGACTCTAAGATGGAAGGTAAGAGTTTGAGAGAGAGAGAGAGAGAGAGAGAGAGAGAGAGAGAGAGAGAGAGAGAGAGAGAATGAATAAGATCCTAGACTTGGAAGAGACCTTAGAAAGCATGTATTTGACATGTTCTCTCTCTCTTTTGTGTGCACGTGCGCGCACACACACAGATTCCAGTTTGTATCCTTTGGACTTTTAGCTGCCAAACTTTGAGTCATCCTGGCTCATCTTACTCCCTTCAGTTCTAACTAGAAGCTGTTAAATACATTTAATGAATTGCTTTGCTTGTGCTTTGATCCATTTCCTTTAAGAGTATTTTTTTTTTGGTAGAGCTTCTCCATGATACAGTGACTGGATCTGTTCCAGAATCAAAGATCATCCAAATAGGAACTAAATTTTGAAAATTACACAAGACTATCCTTTGGGTATATAACTTGACTTCTCATGCCTAAATGTCTTTAGTATAGAAAGCTTGGTTTGAATTAATTTTTTAAACCTTCTAAAATTAATCCTTTAAAGTATAAATCATATTAAGTAGTTTTGATGTATTTATAAAAATTTTATTTCAACTTCTTTTCTTTGACTTCTGGTGATTTTTTTTCTGACTGCTTTAGTCACAAACTGCTAGTCACCTTTTTTTTCCCCCAATTCTTTTCCAATTAAGTATTTATAGTTATTTGAACTTCAATGAAAATTTATCAAAAATCTTAGTATGCATCATATTGAAGCATATATACTGTCTTGTACTTTGGATACTTAAAAAATTTGATTGGAAAGTCACTTTTTACCTTACCTCCTTATGATCAAAGAATTAGCTTATACATGAAGGAAGAAAACAATTATTTATAAGAACCTACTAAAGGCTTCTTATAAATATTTCATTTGATCCTTGCAGTCACTTTGGGAGGTTGATATTATTATTCTCATTTTACAGTTGAAGAAATTAAATTTGGCTGGAGTAACACAAGTAATGTGTCTAAGGCTAAATTTAAACTTAACTTTTCTTGACTTAAGACCCAATGTTCTATCCACTGTGACAACTAGTTGCCTCTGAAGATTATCTATTTTCAGGTTCTAGTCAAAGAGTATATGACTTGTGAAATAGTCTGATGTATTTTGAAATAAAGTATCAAAACGATTTTCCACTGAAGCTGCGATTATGAAACTTCTTTTGTTTCTAAAGGGAAACTCCGTTTTTAGAGAAAGTCTTTCTGCTTTTGCAGGACATTAGAATAAACATATCACACATTTGAATGATCTTACTTGCCATATAATCTATTCTTTTCTCTGAGATAATATTTGTAAAGTTCTAAGCAGAGTACCTATACCTGGCACATAATAGACGATATATGTTGTTATTTAGTTGTTTTTTAATTGTCTGACTCTTCATGACCCCATTTGGGGTTTTCTTGGCAAAGATTCTGGAGTGGTTTGTCATTTCTTTCTCCAGCTCATTTTACAGATGAGAAAACCGAGACACAGAGTAAAATGACTTGTCTAGGGGTCACATGGCCTGTAGGTATCAGAAGCCAGATTAGAACTTGGGAAGATGAGTCTTCTTGATTTTAAATCCAACACTCCATCTATGCCACCTAGCTGCCCCAGTCAATACATACCTGATAACTATTATTATCATCATCATAATGACTTCTCAAAAATTTATTTTTGGGTCCCCTGGGGCCAACTTTTAAAATCTCTGCTTAGGAGCCAATATAAATAAATCAGCATATAGGATAATCACAAACAGCTCAAAAGAATGCAGTATAAATTTCCTTAGAATGCCCTGACAACACATGCAGCTGGGTGGCTCAGTGGATTGAGAGTCAGGCCTAGAGACTGAAGGTCCTAGGTTCAAATCTGGCCTCTGTGATAGAGGATAAAAAGGTTTGCAATTTGCAAAACTGTGCAAAAACTGAGAAATGCAAACCTATGGATGATTGACAGTGGCATGTGACCAAGGGTTACATGGGAGCCTGAACCTGTGGATCTGAGAAGATTCTATGGACCAACAGTTTTGTTTTCTCAGTGTGTTGGCTCTCTTGGAAGGATCTAGTCTGCTCTCCTAAAGACCTTAAGAGAAGTTTGCTTGTGATCAAACTGAGGAAGGAGTTTTTCCTTGTATTTGGCTGCTGGCAGTATCAGTCTTACTTGGACCTCAGGACTTCTTGGACATCTAACAACAAAAGATCCTGGCTCTATTTTATTTTGAACTCCTGCTGTGAGAATTGGGGTATTTGCTTAAGTTTTTAGTTTAGTAACATAGTTAATATAGTTTAATTAGTTTTAAGAATAAGAATAGGCATACCCCTATGCCTTTCTTCCTTTCCCTTCCCAAACAATAAAACAGATTTTTATGTTTTCCTCTTGTGTTTCCCAATACACAGTACTGACTCCAGGACAGAAGGTAAGGATTTAAAAAAAATAAAAAGAATGCCCTGACAACTTGCTTGTATTATTTTTAATCCTTTTTTCAGAAATCTTGTAGGATGCCTATAAATTATGATCTCCCCAAACCATAAGTCATTCAGATTGTCCGTTTGAAATCTCTTCAGAGGCAATTAAGAGTTTAGCCTCTCTTTTGAAACATTTTGGAGTACATCTAACAAGTTTCCAGGGGATATGGTTCATTTTTAGAAATTCCCATTACAGTCAATTAAACCTGTCTTTTTCTTCCTTTTATTCTAATTGCTTCATACTTTCAAAAGTGTTAGATACAGCTTGCTTTTGTCTGGGCATGTCAAAGGCAAAAATTAACATGTCTGCCCTATAGACACATGTGTTCCAGATTTCTAAGCTATTAAGAGTTCTTAGGTGTAGCTTACAAGCTATAATGTAAATTTGTTGCAAGTACACCACTTCAGGATAGATTTGATTCCTAGAATAGAAAATATGTCTTAGATTTACAGTTAAAGAAATAATTTGAATCTGCTCTTTTTTAGGTAAGATTAAGTAAGATGTTATTGTGTTAGTGGAAAGAATACTAGATCTGTTCAATCTTGATTCTTGAACAAGAATTATCTTATGAGATCACAGATGAAGAAGACATTCAGTTTTGTGGGTTTTAAAATTATAATTAAATATTATATTATATAAAGTTTTATTAATAATTAAGCAAAAGAACTGCCTGACTTCAGCCCAGTTGCAGGTCCAAGAGAAGAAGAGGGAGGAGTTATGGCCACTTAAATGCCATCACACAAATACACAGGAAAAGAGAATTTTGGGAACTACTAAGGGACTTCTGGGGAATGGAGTCCAAAGGCTCAAAATCTCCATTTAAACAGTTTCTTCTTAGTGGGGTAAACCCAGTACTTGGTGGAACTGCCCTTTTTACTTTTGGACAGCTCTAACTGATCCATTTTATCCATTACTCTGAGTTGAAGCAGCCCTCACAGCTCATCAGATATTTGAAGATAACTGTTGTGTCCCCTGTTAAGTCTTCTCTTTTTCCAGGTTAAAAACTCCTCCCATTGATCCTCTACTAATCTGCTCCTGAGCCCCTACACCATTCTGGTTATCCTCTTCTGTGTTCTCTTCAGTTTGTCTTCCAAAAACATGCCCTGAACTGAACACCATGCTGTAGCCAGTTGTCCCCAGGCAGGACTGAGGGCATGATCCTATCTTCTTGCTTGTTCTGAATGCCATACCTTTCTCAATACAAAGGTCACATTTACCCTTTTTTTAGTCAACCTGCTATACACTGTTGACTTATTGAACTTATACTCTAGAAAAATCCTTTGACATAGATCGCCTTCAGGCTTTGTCTTCTTCCTCTGGATACCTCCTTTCAGAGTCCCACTTAGAAGGTATGATAGCTAGGCCTGGGTACAGAATCCTGCGAGATTCTAAGAGTATAAAATCCATTCTCCATGTGGATGATCATGAGGGAACTGGATTTGGATTTGAATCCTGGCTCTGATACTTAGGTGGCCTTGGATAAATCACTGCTCTCAGCCTCAGTTTCTCTATATAAAATGAGGACATTAGTCCTTTTGAGCTCTAAATATTAAAGACAAAGACTAATGTGGATTAGTTTGCAGTTTAAAAAAATCTTTTTAAGTTGTATAGATTTGTTAAAAGATTCTATATGTATAATTTTTAGATTCCAAATGATATCCCCCTCCCTTTTTGGCAATGGAACAGTCAACAGTTTGAGTTACTAATTGGATATGGTAGGTCCGAGAGAGAGAATTATCAAAGATGAAATAAAAATTTCTGGAGATGGGATGAAAGCAGTGCCATGACTAGAAATAATGAAACCAGAAAGAATAAATATAGGGGCAAATATAACATGTTTGGTTTTAAACATAATGCATTTGCAGTGCCTGTGGAATATCATGTAGGTGGTTGGATAAATAATTCTGGAGCTCAGGAGAGAGGTCAAGGATAGAAATGTAAAGTCAGAAAACAGCATAGTTCACTCTCCCATAAGTTCTGGAATATGAATGAATTAAGTCCCTGGCTCTTTTACTTTGTCCCTAGATGCCTTTAGACATTAATCATTTCATATTTCTGGGTTTCAGTTACATTACTTGAGACTGTTTAATAAAACAAATTAACACAGGCAAAATACAATGATGTTTGAGATGTAAATAAAAAGTAATTCAGAAGTATGCCATTAGTAGGTTTTTAGAAAACATTATAGATACAACAGTAGTGAATCATTATAATCTAAAAAATAGTCAGCTAATAAAAGGTAATATCATTGATGCTTCACACAATTTATTAAATATATTAAAAACCACTAAATTATTATTTAGATAAGAACAAATTCTAGGGTGTGACTAGATGACTCAGTGGATTGAAAGCCAGTCCTAAAGATGGGGGGGGGGCGGCATGTCTTGGGTTCAAATTTGACCCCAAACCAGACCCCAGACTATGGGATCCTGGACAGGTCACTTGCCTAGCCCTTACTGCTCTTCTTCCTTGGAAAGAAGATAAGTCTTTAAAAAATTACAATATTAAATAAAAGTTCTCTTGTTTCTCAGAAGGATAAAGTCATGAATATAGTTATTAATGTTAATATTCTCTGTCAGACTGCCTCATACCAGTGATATTTTCAAATTATGTGTTCAACTATCTGCAGCCATCTAGTATTCTCGCATAGCATTCTCTGTTCAAAAACCCAATTTGCGTTTGGGGACTTGGGGACTCTCTGAGAGTAATATGGTTAATTAAAGTCATAAGCATGATTTGAAAGTCTCACTTTGTATGTTTTTGTGAAGTTATTAAACTCTAATCTTTTTTTTTTAATCCAACAGTGAGGGTTCCCTACTTTATTGACTTGAAAAAGCCACAGGAACAAGGCTTAAATCACACCTATAATTACTACCTCCAGCCAGAAGAAGGAGTAACTATTGGAGTCTGGTAAGTATAAAGTTGTATTTCTGCACTGAATTGCTAAAAATTTTCTGCAAAAATTCTCTCTTAATTAGATTTGGGAGGTGGTGTGGTGCAGTGAAAAGATTTGAAGTCAGAGGACTTGGGTTCAAAACCCCAAAACTAAAACCCAGCCATTCCATTCACTCACTTGCTGTGTGGTCTCTATGGGCCTCGAGTCCTCATTTGAAAAATGAAGACCATATTGGCAAATATTAACTTCAGAGTATTGTTGTGAAGCTCAACAGAAGAAATATTAGACTTCAAAGTTCTATATAAAAGTCAGGTATTCCTAATAATATCAGGAAAATGAGACTTGCAGTATTTGACTCTGTGGTCCCTTCCAGCATTAAATCTGTGATCCTGGAATGATCTTGTGGAGGATCGAAAGCCCTCTCTCATGGGCCTCTCTCCCCAGATCCTTTTTGTGAATGGACCAGAGTGTTGTTTGTCCCATTAAAATTTTTGTGACAGGGCTTCAGTATAACTATGCTCCAGTCTAGGTGAGATTTTGAAGGAGGCAGAAATGCTCCCCTTCTGAGAAGTGCCACTCCATTATTAGTCTGAACATTCCCTCTTGACTACCTAAAGAAAGATGCACACACGTACCCTCTCCAGTAAGCAGTCAGCGCTCACACTTTCCCTAGAGAAGGTCCTGCACTTTTTCTATCGGGTTGTCAGAGGACACAGCAGCAGAGGCTTGGCTCTCTCATCCCCCATCTCTCCTTGTCTCCAGGCCTGGCTCTAGCTACTGAACTACCTGACTGCCCCTGTGGGTAGTATTTTCTGTGTTGACTTTGTTATATCTTGGGTAGTAGATAATTAGCATCAGCAAAGGTCATTAGTTGTATTTAGTAGTTTGTATTTATATTTGGACATGTGTTGAACACTTATTAAATGCCCATTTGTGTGCCAAGCATCCTGTTAGGTGCTGGAGAAGATACAAAGTCTAGATGAGAAAGAGCCCCTGTCCTTAAAAGAGATTTTAAAGTCTAGCAAAAGGAAACAACTAGCAAAAGAAACCAGAATTCAGGGTTATGTGACAAAATGTATTCAGTGTGAGGCAAAGTACTCTGTGGAGCCCTAGGGGGAATGCAATTCCGGACAGAGAGTCAAGGGAGATGTCTTGAAGAAGGAGCCATTTGTATTGTGCTCTGAAGGAGGAGGAGGAGTTCAGTAAGCCAGGAATGGGAGAAAGGACTGTTTTAGGCCAAGAGAGTGTCAGGAACAAAGGTCCAGAGAGTGGAGAACCTGGGCCGTCTTTAGAGGACAGTGAATAGTCCGTGTTAGGGTTTTGTAATGAGTGTGTGCTTCCTGTGGAGCAAGGCTTCTTCCTGAAAGGGAATGGAAAACGAGAGAGGTTCCAGATTGTGAAGGGCCTCAAATATCAGGCAAAAGAGTTTGTCACTCTGCATATACATACTTGGAACCTATTCCTGAGGAGTTCAAAAAACATTCCTCTGTGATGTGCTTTATGACAATGTCATGTTAATTAGCCCTGCCCCAATAGACCCAGCTTGAGTCCAAATCAAAAGCTGTAGCCTGGAATCAGGAGCTCCTGCATGAAGAGCAACAAATAGAATGGTACCTTTCTATGTCTGGGTTCTTTCTGATGCGAGCTTCCCTAGTAGTGTCTGAGAAACCTCCAGCCTAAAATGTCACATTTGGAATCTTAAAAATGCCTTTCTCACTTCGTACTACACAGGTTCCTGATTCTATTACAACATTAATTATAGTATTTTCCTAAAAAGTTATATTTTCCTGGTCATTCTACATTCAGAAATGTACTGCTAAAAATTACATACAGATAATTTTAAGCCAAGATGATGGATTAGAGATAATCCATCTGAACTCTCTTAAAATCCCATTCCACCCAACTTTTTAGTAAAATGCCTCAAATTAAATTTTGACCAGTAGATCCAACAAAAGGCCAAGGTGACACATTTTTCTATCCTAAGAAAACTTAGGAGGCTACCTGAAGAAGTTTATGACCTTGGGACAGAAGCCTAGCCAAAACCTACACACACAGAAACAGCAATAGTAGTCACAGCATCAGTTTTGGGAGCTCTCAGCCCAGAGTTTCTAAGTTTGGGCTTCTGGTGAGAGACAAATTAGAAGGGACCTCTTTGCTGGCAACTCTACAACCCTTACTCGTTTCTGTTTAACAGTTCCAGGGAAGAGAGGAATGCGAGGGCTTGGACTCAAAGGTGCAGGGGACCAGGGCCCTTTCCTGTGTACAAATCAGTATGCAGACAAAGACCATAGTGACCATATCTCTCCTCAAATCACACCATCTTGGAAGCACCAGAAATTTGTAGGCCTTTAGAACTAATCCTGAAAACAGCAGCACAAAAAAGCCAAAGGCTTGGGACATTGCCTTTATCCACAGGCCCCAGCAGAAGAGTGGTATAGGAAAAAGTGGGGGGGAAATAAGAATGATGATACAAAGAAATTATGACAAGAAAATTAATAACTTGGTAAAAGAGGCACAAAAAATATATAGGAGAAATTAGTATTTTTAAAAAACAGAATTAGCCTAATGGTAAAAGTGGTACAAAAACTCAATGAAGAAAAGAACTTTTTAAAAAGCAGAATAGGACAGATGGAAAAGGAGATAAAAAAGCTCCCTCAAGAAAATGATTTTTTTTTTTATTAAAATTGGGCAAGTAAAAGCTAATGAAATCCATGACATCAAGAAACAATAAAACAAAGTGAAAAAAAAATAAAAGAAAATATAAAATATCTCATCAGAAAATTTATTGACCTGGAAAATAGGTAAAAGAGAGATAATTTAAGAATTATTAAACTATCTGAAAGCTCTGATTAAAGAAGGAGCCTACATGTCACATTTCAATAAATTATTGAAGAAACAAAACCTCCCAATTTAATCTTAAAGCCAGAAGACAAAATAGAAATGGTAAGAATCTACCATTCAGTTCCTGAAAAAAGAATATTATAGCCAAATTCTAGAGTTCTTAGGTTAAAGGGAAAAATACTTCAAGCAAAGAAAAAGAAACAGGATCACAAAAGTTTTAGCAGTTAAAGGAGAAAAAAATATGATATTTTAGAAGGCAAAGAAGTTAGGATTACAACCAAGAAGCAACCACCTGGTAAACCCGATTATAATCTCTTGTTCTGCTTATTTCACTGTGTCAATTCATGCAAATCTTTTTAGCTTTTTCTGAAATCATCATGCTCATCATTTTTTATCACCTCACCCTCACCATCATATGCCAGTTTGTTCAGCCATTCCCCCAATTGATGGACATCCTTTCAATTTCCAATTGTTTGACACCACAAAAAGGAAAGCTATAAATATTTTGTACAAGAAGATCCTTTCCCCTTTAAAAGAAAAATCTCTTTAACAGACTTAGTAGTGGTATTACAGAATCAAAGGGTATACACAGTTTTATAGCCCTTTGTGTATAGATTCATATTATTCCAGAATGGGTCTGTTCACAACTCCACAACTATGCATTAGTATTTCAATTTTGCCACATCCCTCCAACATTTATCACTTTACTGTCATATTGGCCAATCTCATAGGTGTGAAGTGGTACATCAGAGTTGTTTTAATTTGCATTTCTCTAATAAAAAATTATTTAGAACAATTTTTTTCATTTGATTATTAATGGCTTTTATTTCTTCATCTGAAAATTACTTGTTCCTATCCTTTGACCATTTGTCAATTGGGGAATGACTTGTAAAAATTTGACTTAGTTCTCTAAATATAATTTTACATCTTTCAATGTTCTCTATTTCTTGTTTTGTCATAAATTCTTCCCTTCTGCACAGATTCGAGAGGTAAACTATTCTGTGTTCCTCTAATTTACTTACAGTATCACTCTTTATGTCTAAATCATATATCCATTTTGACTGGAACATGGTTTAGGTAGGATGTGAGATATTGGTCTATACCTAGTTTCTGCCATACTGTTTTCTGTTTTCCCAGCAGATTTTGTCAGAGAATGATCTTATCCCCAAATCTGGTCTCCTTGGTTTTATCTAATACTAGATGACCAAGGTCATTTACCCCTATATATTATATATCTAATCTACTCTGTTGATCCATCATTCTATTTCTTAGCCATTACCAGATTGTTTTGATGATTGCTGCTTTATAGTACAGTTTGGGATTGGGCACTGCTGGGCCACTTTCCTTCACATTTCTTCTTTCATTAATTTTTTGTTAGTCTTGATTTTTTTTCTTTCAGTTGAATTTTATAATTTTTTTAGAAAAATTCTGTAATTTAAAAAAAATTCTTTCTATCAAATAATTTTTTGTTAGTTTAATTGCTATGGCACGAAATAAGTAAACTAGGTATAATTGCCATTTTTATTATTATTAGCTCAGGCTACCCACAAGCAATTAATATATTTTTTAATTCTTTAGATTTGACTTTATTTGTGTGAAAAGTGTTTTGTATTTGTGTTCATATAATTCCTGTGTTTGTCTTGGCCAGTAGATTCCCAGGTATTTTATAATTTCTTGAATTGGTTTAGATGGGATTCATCTTTCTATTTCTTGCTGCTGGGCTTTGTTGGTAATATGTAGAAATGCTGATGATTTATATGGATTTTTAAAGTTAAGTATTTCCACTAGTTTTTTAGTTAATTCTCTAGAATTCTCTATATATACTATCATATCATCTGCAAAGAGTGATAGTTTAATTTCCTCATTTAATTTCTTTAAATTACTTTAATTCCTTCAATTTATTTTTCCTTTCTGTTTATTAAAACTAGCATTTCTAGTGCAATATTAAATAATAGTGGTGATAATGGGCATCTATGCTTCACCCCTGATCTTGTTGGAAAGGTTTCTAACTTATCCCAATTTCAGATGGTACTTGCTGATGGTTTTAAATAGATGCAACTTCTCATTTTAAGGAAAAGCTCATTTATTTCTGTACTTTCTAGTGTTTTTTAATAGGAATGAGTATTGTATTTTGTGAAAGGCTTTTTCTCTATTTATTGATGATAATGATTTCTGTTAGTTTTGTTACTGATATGGTCAGTAGTTTTCCTAATATTATACCAGCCCTACATTCCTGGTACAAATCTCACATTGGTCATAGTAAATAATCCTTGTGCTATATTGCCATTGTTTCCTTGCTAGTATTTTATTTAAATTTTTTGCATTTGTATTCATTAATGAAATTGTCCTATTGTTTTCTTTCTTTGTTTTTGTTCTTCCTGGCTTAGTTAACAGTACCATATTTGTGTCATGAAAAGAATTTTGCAGGATTTTTTCTCTTACTCTTTTTGCTTTTTGTCACACACCCCTCCACTTCCGCCTCCTGTCAGTTACCTCCACCTTCCCTTGTCTTATTCCCCTTCTACTTCTCTGTAGGGTAAGACAGAATTCTATACCTCACTGAATACTTGTTTTTCCTCTCTGAGCCGGTTACAATGAGAGTAAAGTTTAAGCATTGTCCATCACCACCCTTATCTTCCCCTCTCTATAATGATTTTCAGACCTATATGTTATATAATTTACCCCATTCTATCTTTCCCCTCCCTTTTCTCTCTTTTTACCCCTTGATATTTTTTACATATCATTCATATTCATACATATCACATATACATTTTGTTTCATATCACTGCATTTATATACACATCATATCATCTTATCATATCATCATAAACAGGTCACTTCCCCAGCCTCATTCTGGATAAATTCCTTCTATCCTCTCTACTACTAAGAGTAATTTTTGAGAATTACAGGTATCCTCTTTCCATGGAAACATATAAACATTTTGACCTTAATGAGTCGCTAAAATTTTATCTTTCTTATTTACCTTTTTGGACTTCTCTTGTATCTCACGTTTGCACTTCAAATTTTTTGTTTAGGTCTGGCTTATTTCTCAGGAATGGTTGGAAATCTATCATATTATTGAATGTTCATTTTTCCCCCTGAAAGAATATACTCAGTTTTGCTGGATAGATGACACTGGATTATAAATCCAAATCTTTTGCCTTCCTGAACATCATATTCCATACCTTTCAGTCCCTTAATGTAGAAGCCTCTAGGTCCTGTGTGATCCTGATTGTAGCTCCATGGTATTTCAATGGGTTGGGGTTTTTTGGCTGTTTATAGAATTTTCTTCTTGGTTTGGCTCTTGAATTTATTACATTCCTGGAAATTTTCTTTGGAGGATTTCTTTCTGGAAAAGTGATTTGTGAATTCATTCAATTTCAATTTTATTTTCTTGTTTGAGGATCTCTGAGCAATTTTCTTTGATAATTTTTTTATAGTGTTAGCTAAAGTTTTTTCTTGATCATATCTTTCAGATAGTCTAATAATTCTCAAATTGTCTCTCCCAGATATATTTTCTAGGTCATTTTTTTACCCAATAAGATATTTAATGTTTTCCTCTGTTTTTCCATTCCTTTGATTCTGCTTTATTGTTTCTTGGTTTCTCATGAAATCATTAGTTTCTAGAAGATCAATACTGATGTTTCAGGCCTGATTTTCCTTTGTCAGTTTTTGGTTCTTTTTTTTTTTCAGTTGAACTGTTTCTTCTTGCATCACTTTCATTTCTCCTTGTGTCATTTTAATTTCTTTTTCCCACTTTTCCTATACCTCTTCTTAATTGATTTTTGAAGTCCTTTTTGAGGTCTTCCAGAATCTGTGTCCAATTCATATTTTTCTTTTGGACTTTGTGTGTGTTTCCTTTCCTATCACTGTCCACTTCTGTGTCTGTACCTTGTTCTTTGTCTCCATAAAAATTCTTTATAGTTAAATGCTTTTTTGTTGTTTTCTCATTTTTCTTATCTAATGATAGGTAGGCTATGGGGATGATATGATGGTCTGAGGGCTGAAAGCTCTTAAGAGCCCCCTCCCCCTGATGATTCAGTTAACCATTGAGATGCCAATAGCTTAAAGACTTGCCTCAAGTTTAGGTGTAAGCTTTTGAACTTGAGCAGGTCAGGGGCTGATCAAATTCTAGACCCAGTCTTAGGCTCAAGTTTTTGATCTCATTGTGTACTTGATCCAATCAGGTTCACCCTTGATTGCCTTTCCTGGAGACCTGCCCTGAGCTTTGGGCAAAAAGATCAGTACTTAGTACTTAGTACTATCAGCCACACCCCAAAGTGTATACTATGTCCTTATCTCAAGCTCCCAGACTAGGATTCCTGGCTTCCCTCTGGGCCCACACAGATCAGCCCACATCAGACCAGACTGCCTTGGGCTGGGACTCCAGACTTCTTCACATGTTTGAAATTTCAAGGAGTGTGGGTTGACTTGGACCACTTATTTGCCCAGGCAGTATTTCAGGATATAGGTGTTGGCTTGGACTTAGATTCCTAACTTGGGACAGCAGTGTGGGGTGGTAGTGTGTGGCTTGCTCTTCCTCCTTACTATAGCCTCTTACTGGCTTAGCTCTCCTCTCAGCCCAGTGCCCCATATGCTCTTTCTCTCCTTATTCATTTTGTGGCAATAGTTTAATCTTAGAGAGGATTCTTGTGGTGGCACAGAGTTGCTTTGGATTATTCTGCCATCTTTACTCCACCCTCAGAAATTCCCAGTCCTCTTCCTCTTTTCCCCAAATACTTTGTATAGTATTGAAATTAATTGGGGAAAAGAGGATATAATTCACTTGTGAATCCATCTAGCACTGGGGATTTTTTTCTTGTTAGTTTGGGTGAATTATTTTTATTTTTTATTTTTTGCAAATATTCATCCATTTCACTTAAATTGTCAGATTTATTGGCATATAATTGGGCAAAATAGTACCTAATAATTGCTTCAATTCCCTCTTTATTGGTGGTGAAATCACCCCCTTTTCATTTGTGATTCTTGGTATTTGATTTTATTCTTTCCTTTTTTAAATTAAATAAACCAATGCTCTATCTGGTTATTCATTTTTCATAAATCCAACTCTTGGTCTTATTTATTAGTTTGATGATTCTTTTTTCAATTTTATTAATTTCTCTTTTGATTTTTAGGATTTCTAATTTTGTCTTTAATTTGGGATTTTTATTGTCTTTTTAGATGCATGCCCAATTCATTGGTCTACTTTTTCTCTATTTTATTGATGTAAGTGTTTAGAGACATAAACTTTCCCTTAAGTACTGCTTTGGATATATCCCTGAAATTTTGATATGTTGTCTCTCTTCATTGTCATTGTACTTAATAAAATTATTGTTTCTATAATTTGTTCTTTTGATACACCTCTTTTTTGGAATTAGATTTAGTTTCCAATTGATTTTTTATTTGTTTTTCCATGGACCCTTATTGATTATAATTTTTATTGTATTATGAGCTGGAAAGGATGCATTTATTCTGCTTTTCTGCATTTGGTTGTGAAATTTTTATGCCCTAATTCATGGTCAATTTTCATGTATATGCCGTTTTAACTTTTCTAAAATTTCATTTACTTACTTCTCTTCTTTCTTGTTGTTGTTGTGGTGGTGGTGGTTTTGTTTTGTTTTGTTTTGTTTTGGTTTTTTATTAGATTTATCTAATTCTGAGAGGGAAAGGTTCAGGTGCCTATTTGCTTAATATCGATATTACTTAATTGTCTATGGTACCTTTTATTTTAAGGTACATTAATATGTAATCTCCTTACTTATCTCTTTTAATTAGATCTATTTTTGCTTAAGCTTTGTCTGAGATCATGGTTGTTACTCCTGCTTTTATTAGTTCAGCAGAAGCACAATGATTTCTGCTCCAGTCCCTTACCTTTACCCTGTTTGTATCTCTCTGCCTCAAATGTTTCCTGTAAACATTTTTATAGAATTCTGGTTTTTAATACTATGCTTTCCACATTCATTTTTTGAGTTAGTTCATCCCAGTCCTATACACAGTTTTGATTGCTAATCATCTATTCCACTCCTTATTTTCCTTTTGGATCCTTTCTTTTTCCTCCCTTTTCACTCTGCCCCTCCCCAGAAGTGCTTTGCTTTCAATCACCCCATCACTTCCTTCTCCCTTTTACTACCTTTTCTTGGGTTGTTCTCCTACTCTTTATAGGATAAGATAGGATTCTATATTCAAATGAGTATGATTATTACTCCCTTTTTGAACCATTTAAATTGAGAGTAAGGTTTAAGTATTGCCTGTCACTATTTTCATCCTCCCCTCTACTGTAATAGGTTTTTTTGTGCCTCTTTGGGTGAGATAATTTACACTGTTCTTTCTCCTCCTTTCCTTTTATCTCAGTGCAGTATTCTGTTTCGCTCTTCATTGTTTGTTTTTTTCGCATATTATACCATCTTATTCAAATTACTCCTACACCCTCTGTCTATGTGTGCTCCTTCTAACTGATTTAATAATGATAAAAATTTCAAGTGTTATAAATGTCTTGTTTCCATGTAGGAATATGAACAGTTTGACCTTAAAGTTTTTCTTTCTTGCTTGCCTTTTTTGCTTCTTTTGAATCTTATATTTGGACATCAGATTTTCTGTTAAGTCTGCTCTTTTCAGCAGGAATATTTAGAAAGCTTTTATTTTATTAAGGGATTATTTTTTTCCTTAGAATATACTCAGTTTTGCTAGGGAGGTTATAAACCTAGGTCCTTTGCCTTCTGGAATATCATATTCCAAGCCTTCCGATCCTTTCATGTAAGAGCTGCTAAATCCTGTGTAATCTTACTTGCAACTTGATAATTGAACTGTTTCTTTTTGGCTGCTTGTATTATTTTCTCTGGCCAGGAGCTCTTCAATTTGGCTATAATATTCCTGGGAGTTGTAATTTGAAGATTTGTTTCAGGAAATGATTGGTAGATTCTTTCAATTTTTATTTTACCCTTTTATTCAAGAATATTAGGACAGTTTTCTTTTATAATTTATCTTAATATGTGTAGACTTTTTTTTTTAAATCATGGCTTTCATGTAGTCCAGTAATTCTTAAATTGTTTCTCCTGAATCTTATTTTCTAGGTCAATCTCTCCTAGGGACTGCTAATAGCTTGCAGGACTTAAGGCCACTGTGAGCAATCTTGTGCTGGGACTCGCCTTAGGCTTGGACAAGGGCTTCAGGCCTCACTTTGGACTTATATTGGCCAGGTGCACCAGATCTGTCTTGTGCTGGGGATTGGGGCCTCACTGAAGGTTTGCCATAGGACTTGGAATTTCAAGGTGTGGGCATTGGGTGCTCAGCTATTGGATTAGGTAGGGTCTTGGGGTCTTGAATTTTGCTTGCTCCCAGGTTCAGAACCTAGAGCAGTAAAGGTGGGATGCAGGGGCTTACTTTTGGCTTATGCCAGAAGTCCTTGATGCAGCCTTGTTGTGTGCTGTGTTCCCCTTTTACCCCAGTGAATCAGATTCTCTATGCCTTTCCAAGCTGTTTTCTTTAGGATGATTGTTTTACTCCATCTGCTTACTTGTTCTGTCCCTCTAGTATTTGTTTTAAAGCATTATTTTAAGGTGGATTAGAAAGGATCCTCTTAAGATATTTGAGCTTTCTATGCCTCTCTTCTACCATCTTGGCTCTGCTTATACTTCATAACATTCTTGACCTTTTCCTGAAAAGGCCTACCTCATCATATCAAAGTTTTGCCAATTCCATTTGGGCCTAGGACACTGAAAAATTGAGAGCTCATCTGAATGTGGCCATGACCATGTGAAAAAAAGAAAAGATGGAAGTGGAGATGCTATCCTCTTGTCTCATCAGTTTAAATGCTGAGAAGTATGCCCCCACCCCCAAAGAGTGGAGCAAGCACTCCAGAAGGAAATATAAAAGAGGTGAAATAACAGATTGCACGTGTTCCACTTCCTGATATACATGAGGGCATAACCTCCTGCACTTGGCAGATAAGCTGTAGGGCAGCTGAGCTGGCACAAATCAAGGAGGGAGATGGGGCTTATGACAAAAGGGACCTCCTTTCTTACTCTTAAGGGCACCTGATTAGAGACTAGTTCTTGTGGCTACTGCTGAATAAACATGTAAGTGTGCATTGGGTTATTTTCATGCCAAGGAGTATACAGCATCCCACTACAGTGAATCTAGTGAGGAATAAGGACAATAAAAAAGAGAATCAGGGACAAGATTTGCAGCATGGGATGGAGGTTGAAGTGATAAAATTGAGATTTTTTTGTTTATTTTTGCCAAGAGAGAATCATATTTGAATTTCAAGAAACAGAAGAAAAATGAGTAATAAGGAGTTATTAACTACCTAGGAAGAAAAAGAATACCAAATTGCCTTTGATAAGTACAAGTTACCAGCCAAGATTAACTCTATCCCAGGGAGCTGAAAGAATGTAATAGTGTAAACGAATGCTCTTACTCCTTTTTTTTTTAAACATTTACCTTCTCTCTTAAGATCAATATTAAGTGGAAAGGGCTGGGCAGTGGGAGTTAAATGACTTGCCCAGGATCACACAGCTAGAAAATATCTGAGCTCAGATTTCAGCCTAGGCCTTAGCTCTCAATCCACCAAGCCACCTAGGTGCCCCTAATGCTATTGATTGATTATAAAGAATGGGAGAGATTGCAGAACTGGAAAAGGGCATATGTTGTCTTGAATTTCAGAAGAGAATGGATTTTATAAACTCTAGGTCAATTCCTTGGTGCAATTCTAGAATATATGATTAGATGGAGTTTGTTGTTATTTAGTCATTTTTAGTTATATCTGATTCTTCGTTATCCCTTATGGGGTTTTCTTGGCAAAGATACTAGGGTGGTTTGCCATTTCCTACTCCAGCAGGAAACCAAAGCAGACAAGGTTAAATGATTTGCCCAACTTAATTCTAGAGGACTCGTGATAAAACAGACATTATTTTTTCTTTTTTGGACATGGCCAATGGGAAATTTATTTTGCTCTATTATACATGTTTGTAATAAGGCCTTATTATTCTTCCTTTCTTAGCTGGAGATAAGGAAGAAAGAGGAGATTTTTGTTAATTAAAAAAATTTCAATATAGAGACATTTGTTGGACATGAAAAGAAAATGAATGAGTATATGAACTGAGGCAGAATGCAATGAACAGAAGAGAACAATTTATGCAATAATATTGTAAAGACAGACAACTATAGACCTTTAAGAATAGTAATCAATGTAATGACCAACTTTAATACCAGGGGACTGATGATGAGTTGTGTCACCACTTCCTGATAGAGAAATGTTAGACTTATGGTACAGAACAAGACATTTGGTATTTGTTTGTTTTTTTGGACACAGCTAATGCTAGAATTTGTTTTGTTTTTCTGCATATTGGTTACAAGAATTTTGTTTTCTTTTCTTCCAATGGGAAAGGGCAACATGACTTAGAAGGAAAAAAGGATTTAAAAATTAGATATGTGGGAGGAAGAAAGGAAAGGTTATGGCAGAATAAACTCATTTTCTTTTGTGAGAGGGTTTACTTGACTAGTGGATGAGGAAAAGCTTAATTTCCCAAGATTTGCTAAAATATCTGACCAAATATCTTTTGCAATTTTTGTGGGCAAGATGAAGAGATGTGGTTCGTTATGTCTGATTCTGTGGATCATACTGTCCAATAGGGTTTTTTTGGCAAAGATACTTGAGTAACTTTTCATTTCCTTCATCAATGGATTAAGGTAAACAGAGGTGAAATGACTTGCCCAGGGTCATATAACTTCTAAGTATCTATTGCCAGATTTGAACTCAAGTCTTCCTGAGGCCAGGCCCAACACTTTATCCACTGAGCCATCTACCTACCTCAAGAGATGTGGATGCATAATGAATCTCTTAATTATTCAAATAACCAGACCCTAAATGATGATTTCACATCAGCTTGGAAGGGGTTTCTAGTAGAGACCAGTGGAGTTCTGTGTTTGTCTCTCTGCTTTTTAAATATCTGTATCAATGATTTGGATAAAGGCTTATCAAAACTATAGGTAATAGCATGCTGTGGGGAGTAATTAACATAAACATGTAAGTGCTACTGTGTGCCGGTCACTGTGCTAAGCACTGAGCATACCAAAAGAGGCAAAAGACAGTCTCCTCTCAAGGGGCTCACAGTCTAATGGAGGAAACAACAACTAACAACTATGCACACACAGTTGTATTAGGGATAAATAGGAAATAATTAACAGAAGGAAAGCTCCAGAAAATGAGGGCTTAGGAAAGTCTTCCTGTAAAGAGATTTTAGTTGGGACTTAAAGGAAACCAATAGTCAGAGATGAGCAGGCATGTTCCATGCTAGAGCAAATGTCTGGAGCAGGGAGCTGGACTGTGTTGTTCATGGACGGAAGAGAAAGGGGTGAGGAAGAATGTGAGAAGACTGGAAAGCAAAAGGAGGCTAGATTATGGTGAGCTTTGAATGCAGAGAATTTTATATTTGATCCCAAAGCCTAGGGAGCCGATTGAGGTCATTGCCTTATGGGGTAACATAATTTTACCTGCACCTCCAGAAAGTCATCTTGGTGGCTGAATGGAGGCTGGAGGGAGGAAAAACTCAAGGGAAGAAAACCTACCAACAGGCTATTGCAAGAGAGAAGGAGGTATATTTTAAAAAGGTGGCAACAGGCCACATACAGGACATGAGAGAGTGAGGATGAGACAGATGGGACAGAGTGGATGGTTGAGAGCCTGAGGGACTGAGACGATGCAGTGGAAATCTTTTGTGCCACAAGAAGCAAAAAATATGTGGAATTCAGAGAAATGGAGGAAGACTTTCATGAATGGATGCAGGATGAAGCAGATCAGTAGAACAATATACATGACTATTATGATGTAAAAAACATCAGAAATCCCACTGACCACACTAAAAGATAACTAACCTTGGTCCAGAAGAACAAACAAAAATATTTCTCTCCTGTAGGGAATGAAGGGGATTACAAGTGCAGGATGGATGTGTGTACAAGATGGTCATGTCAATTAATTTTGTTCAGTTATCTGTCTGTTATTAGTGAAGATTCACTGTGGGTGGTATATAAATGAATGGCATTAGAAGTGGTAGCATATGACTGTTATCCCTGCTACCATGGAGACTGAGCCTGTTGGATTGATTAAATTTGGGAATAGAAGACTGAAGTATGTGGGGGTGTCCCCACACACTCTAGCAACAGTCTGGTGATCCCCTGGGAGAGTGGGGCAACCAGGCTGCTGGGGGAGCTGCAACCTTGTCCCAGTAGGAAATGGAGAAGGTAAGAGCTTCCAGTAGTGACTGCTAATCCTCTAGCCTGATAAGATAAAGAGACTCAGGCTGAAAAAAGAAATGGTAGTGAGGTTTTTTTGCTTTGTTTTTAAGCATCAATTAAGCTTTGTAAAGGCCATCACATCATAGGTTATCATAGCTCTCTTCTTTGCTAAAAATGTGAGTGAATAGTATAAAATACCAGTTAGAACCCCATATGGATGCATGAGTCTCAGCAAGAAAAGAGAACCTAGTAGATTGGCAAACACTTGGCACTATTTCTGTAGGGAACCTATCCCTTAAATAGCATAGACCAGCCATTCATATATTCAAAATATTCATCAATCAAGTGTTAAATAAGGAAAGAATGCTTGGATCTGAAGGTAATATAACTTAAAAATTATGAGTTAAAAGATCTTTTCTTACTAATTCAGGTTGACCTTTCTAAGATAATCCAAATATTTGCATCATTGCAAATATTGTATATTGTATTTATTACATCTTTTATGGCATCTGAACTTTGAACTAATTCTGTCAAACCAAATGAAGTTATAATTTTTTTTCTCTTTAAATTTTTATTTGGTCATTTCCAAACATTATTCATTGGAAACAAAGATCATTTTCTTTTCTTCCCTTCCCCCCACCCCCACCTCTCCCATAGCCCACGCGCAATTCCACTGGGTATCACATGTGTTCTTGATTCAAACCCATTTCCCTGTTGTTGGTATTTGCATTAGAGTGTTCATTTAGAGTCTCTCCTCAGTCATATCCCCTCCACCCCTGTAGTCAAGCAGTTGCTTTTCATCGATGTTTTTACTCCCACAGTTTATCCTCTGCTTGTGGATAGTGTTTTTTAGATTCCCTGCATATTGTTCAGGATCACTGCATTGCCACTAATGGAGAAGTCCATTACCTTCGATTGTACCACAATGTATCAGTCTCTGTGTATAATGTTTTCCTGGTTCTGCTCCTTTCGCTCTGCATCACTTCCTGGAGGTCGTTTCAGTCTCCATGGAATTCATCCACTTTATTATTCCTTTTAGCACAATAGTATTCCATCACCAACATATACCACAATTTATTCAGCCATTCCCCAATTGAAGGCATCCCCTCATTTTCCAATTTTTGGCCACCACAAAGAGTGCAGCTATGAATATTCTTGTACAAGTCTTTTTCCTTATTATCTCTTTCGGGTACAAACCCAGCAGTGCTATGACTGTATCAAAGAGCAGACAGTCTTTTATCACCCTTTGGGCATAGTTCCAAATTGCCCTCCAGAATGGCTGGATCAGTTCACAACTCCACCAGCAATGAATTAGTGTCCCTACTTTGCCACATCCCCTCCAGCATTCATTACTTTCCATAGCTGTCATGTTAGCCAATCTGCTAGGTGTGAGGTGATACCTCAGAGTTGTTATCAGAGATGTAGAACACTTTTTCATGTGCTTATTAATAGTTTTGATTTCTTTGGCTGAGAACTGCCTGTTCATGTCCCTTGCCCATTTATCAATTGGAGAATGGCTTGATTTTTTGTACAATTGATTTAGCTCTTTGTAAATTTGAGTAATTAAGCCTTTGTCAGAGGTTTTTATGAAGATTGTTTCCCAATTTGTTGCTACCCTTCTGATTTTAGTTACATTGGTTTGAAGTTATAATTTTAAAAGGAAAAGGGAATATGCAATCATTGCCTATTGTCTCTGGTCACATTTTCAGGCACACAGTACCTACAGTCTTATGGAAGAATGCTCAAGGAAAGGACCAAGCATGGTATGAGGATACTTTGGCTTCCAACCATCCTATCATTCTTTATTTGCATGGAAATGCAGGCACTAGGTAAGGATGAAATATTTCAGTTCTAAACATGCATCATTTATGCCTCATTATTGGTTAATGGCCTAAATTGACATAGTGGACATAACCATTTCCTTTGCCATGAGTCCTGCTATATACACAGAGGAGAGAGATCAGTTCACCTCTACAGAGATTTCAGGAACGTAAAGTCAGTCAACTCCAAAAAAATGATAAGAAAGGGTGACTGAAATTAAAAGAAATACCTGAGGTAGTCTTGTATTTCAATCCAGGGTTTTAAAGAGAGGAAATCTTAGAAAAATGCAAATGTGGGGAAAATAAAGTATAGGTAACACATAGAGGGAAAAACCCATGGTCGAGGAATTATAAATGAAGATTTATTGTCTACTCAGGTTGTTGTATTTGGCTAAAAGTTGAGCAGCTAAAATGTATATGGCAAATATCAAAAATGGACACTGCATATTAATTAAAATTGGAATGCTGAAGTTTTCTTTGATCACTTATTTTCATGTACATATCCTCAAAGGAAGTGATGCAATGTAGTGGAAATGAGGAAAGGATTCATTATTTACTAAGTGCCTACTGTGTTTCAAGCACTGTGCTAAGTGCTTTAGGAATATTATCTCATTTAATCCTAATAACCTGGGAAATGAAAATGGAAAGTATTTTGGATTTGGAGTCATCAGATCTGGGTTTGCATCTCAGTGCTATCACTGATTACCTATTTGACCATGGGAAATTAATTTCTCTACCCTGGGCCTCAGGTTCCTCATCTGTAAATGAGGGGAATGGAATAAATGACCGCTGTGGTCTTTTCTAGATCAAACTCTTTTTTTGATCTGGAACTCACATAGGTTTCAGATGAATTCTTCTTTTTAAACAAAATGAAGCTGAATCCCTATAGCTCTATGGTAATGTAAGTTGTCTGGGTCTGTGTGTTATTTTCATATAAAGCCTCCTTTATATAATGGTGTATAAATGGGATATATGAGTACTTTAAATATGATCTGGATTAACTTTAGCACTGCTACTGTATGTTCTTTTTTTTTTCCCACAAAAAACAAATTATGGGATAAAGCAAGAAAATGAGTAGTTATAAATGACTGGCAGTAGAGAATGCTGTGTGAGTTGTTGCACAATATGAAGCCAGTCAGGCATGGAGATTGAGAAGGGGAGAGAGAAGAAAACTATCAAAAAACAATTATAAGGCCTTTCTGTAGGAGAGACGGGGAACACAAAGAGGTGTCTTCTCAGATACCTGTAAAGCTGGGTATTTCTGAGAGAACCAGAGAAAACATGCAACCCTTGTGGCAAAGGAGAAGTGTTTAAGCCAAGAAAATAGAATGCAACCCTTCTGAATCATGGTCATACTTCTCAATTTCATTTTCTCTTTGGGCAGGACAAGTGCTATCTGCTGCTCTTCCTCTTTTCAAGGAAATATTGTTAAAAATAGTTTTTGCTACATCTTCTTTCTCTGTGTATTTAAAGAGGTGCACATTTTACTACAGACAAATTTTAAGTTTTACAATCAAGTAACATATAATTATTAAATACTTTCTATGAGACAGCAGGAACTGTGCTACCCACTGGGAATATCAGGAAAAAACACAAACAGTCTCTGCCCCCAAGGATACTTTTTTCTCACAGGAGAGACAACGTGGACATAATTAGGTATATATACAAAATACAGAATAGATCCTGTTGATAATTGTATAGCAAAGGACATCAACCTTGAAAGAAAAGGCTTCTTAGATTTAAGAAATTGAAATAGTAGTTTTATTTACTTATTTTCCTGTTCCCTACCTCTGACCAAATGAAAAGAAGGAAAGAAGAGCTTGGTTTCTGCTGCAAGGGCTACAACTTCAGCATTACCTCTTTTTTAGGGCTCTTTCCTGCTTTTCCTATTTCTTTCTCCTTTTCTGCCCTCCCCCTTCTTAGTTTCTTCACATTTCAGTTACTGTCTGGTTCCTTTCCTGTCTGCCTACAGATATGTATGGCTCTGCTCTTTCTTCTTTTTTCTCCTCTTTCTTAACAGTCTGTTTCATTCATTTCACAATCATATTTCTCATATTAATTGTCTATACTTATTCCCTATTTCCTCACTACCTAGTCCCTTGCAAACCTTTATACCATTATATCAAAGGTCATAAATACTCTAATCACTATAAATACAGTTACCTTTTCTCAGTTCTTCAGCTTCTTTGGTAATCAGATGTACTTCTAGAGATTCAACTGACAACTTCTTTAAATTTTTTTTTCTTCCCAGCTGTATGTAAATATAGTTTTTAATCTTTTTTAAAATTAAAATTTTAAATTTAAAATTTTGAGATTCAAATTCTCCCCTTTCCCTCCTTTCTTCCCTCCCTAAACTGGCAAGCAATTTGATATGTTAATACATATAACATTTTATATTTTCTCAAATCTTTATCTTCTGTCCCATATTTCCAGTTGCCTAATAAGTATTGCTACTGGTATGTCCTTCCATCACTTTGGTCAGTACAATACAATGAACATTTATTAAGGCACCTACTGTATGTCAGGTGCCATGCTAAGCCCTGAGGATGCAAATAAGAAAAAGAAAGAAATTCCCTTGAGGAGTGCAGTCTCCTGGAGAAGGATAATACACAAAAAGAAGCTGAAAAGGTGGGGGAGGTCATGGCATGGCAGCAGGGAGGGCCACTGAGGGGTATGAAATTCCATGGAGTCAAATCCAAGCAGAGCCTCTGATAGAAAATGGAAAATTATCTGGAAAGTTCTTAAAGTTCTGAGCCTTTTAAAGGAAGGCTTTGGGAGGAATTTAAGTGTTCTTCCCTTCAGTTCTCCAATTATGTATGAAACCAACCTCAGTATCTCTCCCCTGCTCAGTTTTAGCTCCATCTCCCATCATATTTCTTTGACTGGTACCATGCTATTCTTAATTACATAGACTCTAACCTTGGTGCAATTGACTTTTCCTTGTTTGCATTTTGCTCATACAAACAAGCAAGATGTGGATTTTTTTTTCCTTTTCAGAAGAGCTCTTATATGATACTGGCTGCTGACCTACACAATAATACCAAACTAATTTTTAAAAATGTCTTATTTGATTCCTTTTTCCCCCCTGGATCCTACTGTATTCCTGAGAATTATAGTAAAGTAAAACAAATTAACACATTGGTCATGAAACTAATCTCTTAAAATATCCTTTAGTCTCTGTTTATATTCGGAGGGCATACTGCTAGTTCACACACTTTAGCCTGGCATTTAAAGTTCCCCCAAATTAGCTCCAGCTTACTTTTCTATCCTTCTTTTTCAGTGTTCTCCTACATAAAACTTCTACAACCACCCTAAATCATCATCTCTCAAACAAGTCTTATGCTTCCCCATGTTTATCCTTAGTCTTGATGGCTTCCTTTCATGTCTAAATCTCTGATCTTGTTATCTTACTAAGTGGCATATTTGCAACCCTTATACGACTTTTATAAAATGAAAGCCACTGTATAAAATAATAATGTCTGGTTTTTATATAGCACTTAAAGATTTCCAGTGTATTTTATGTACATTGGATCCTCTCACAAACTTTTAAGGCAGGTGCTTTTTTATAGATGAGGAAAATGCTCTCAGAGAGTTTAAGTGACTTTGATTTGCCCAAGATCAAATAGCAAATGAAGAATTAAGAAAGATTTCTTAGAGAAAGTGGAATTTTTGCTGGGACTTGTAGGAAGCTGAATGAGGAGTGTGGATTCCAGGCATGAGGAATAGTCAGAGAAAATGCTGAGTTAAGAGTTGGAACATGATCAGATCAGTAGATCAAATAATATGTTTGGGGAAATAAAGGTATAAAATGCCTAGAAAGGTAGGACGGTGACAGATTATGAAGGGCCTTAAAGGTCAAACAGAGCATTTTGTATTTGTTCCTGGAGATGATGGAGAACTATTGGATTTTATTGATTAAGGGGGGGGTGGAAAAAAAGTTAATACTTGCATTATTACTTTATCTCACTGGATTGTTGTGATAAACACACTTTGTACATCTCAAAGTTCTATAGAAATTTGAGAAGTAACTTTGGCTGCTGCTGGCATTTGTCCCTGTGGTCATAGACCCAGACCTGGAAGTGACCTTAAGAGGTGACCTACTCCAGGCTCATTGTTCACATAGAGAAACCTAGGTCCAAAAAGGGGAAGGGACGAGCAATTACTGTTAAGCAAGACAAACGCACACCAAAGCCACATATCTGCCCGTGTATGTCTCTTGTTGCATCTGTATTACACCACCTTTAAAAAGAGATGTGAAACATGCTCCATACTCCTCAAGGGTCATTACTAATCTCCAATATTCTTTGTTTCATTTGGGATTATTTTTGGTTTTTCCCTTGATTTCGAAGGAAGGGACTTTTTGAAAGGTTTTATTCTTGTATGAGCTAGACTAAATGTGTTGTGTTTGCCCAAACCTAAATCAAGATGATGAGAGAGACTAGAGCACCTCTAGAGACCAGACGTGTGAGTGAAGTGGCAGGAATGCAATAGTATTCCTAAATTCCTGGCTGAAGTTATGAAATAATAATAACAGCTTTTACATAACTGTTTAAAGTTTACAAAATACAAATTTATCATCACAAAAAACCCTAGGAGGTATACCCATTATATTAGCCTCATTTTATAGGTAAGAAAACTAAGGCTAAGGAGAAATGAATTTATTTGCCTGTGTTGACACAAATAGTAAATGGCTGAGACTGAACTTGAACTACACTCTCCCTGATCCCTGCCCAATGCTTTATCCATTTTACCACTGACCTAATGGTGAGAGAGAATATAAAACTCACGATAGAGGGAGCTTAGAGGACGATAAGCTTTTAAAAAAACAAAGTTTTGGGGGCAGCTGGGTGACTCAGTGGATTGAGAGCCAGGCCTAGACATGGGAGGTCTTTGGTTAAAATCTGGCCTCAGATACTTCTTAGCTGTGTGACCCTGGGCAAGTTACTTGACCCCCATTGCCTAGCCCTTACCACTCTTCTGCCTTGGAGTCAATCAGGATGGAAGGTAAGGGTTTAAAAAAAAAGTTTATTGATGTTTTGCTTTTATATTATATAGAATTTTACATATTACATCTATTTTGTGAAAGGTCCCTTATAAAAAAGTAGAATGAGGAAACAATGCAATAATGCACATCTGCAGCATCCCCCAACTATTTTTTAATGAACAGGAATCTATTTTCTTCCCTAATCCCACTGAAAAATAGTCAAAACAAAACTTCTATAACAAATATCCATAATTATCCAAAACAAATCCCTTCATTGACAATATATACGAATATGTCTCTTATTCTGTCCCCTAAAATCCATCACTTTTTTTAAACCCTTACCTTCCACCTTAGAACCAATTTTGTGTATTGGTAACAAGGCAGAAGAGTGGAAAGGGCTGTCCAGTGGGGGTTAAGTGACTTGCCCTTCCATCTTTATACCTGGCTCTCAATCCATTAAGCCACCTGGCTACCCCCCTCCATCATTTATTTTTAAGGGTATTCATAATAGGTTCTATACTTGGTGTTTGGGAATTATGAATGGCTATTGTATTGATCGTTCTTACATCTTTCAAAGTTATTTTGAGTTTTTACAGTGTTGTTATTATATAAATTCATCTCCTTGTTCTGCTCATTTCATTCTTTATCAATTTATAGAAGTCCTTGAAATGACTCATTTTTATAATGTTGATGTTATGATACTGATTGTTCTGCTTTTGCTTACTTCATTCTGCATCAGGTCACATAAGGCCCCTTCCTTCATAGGAGATGCTGCTCTATACAGACAGTGTACATGGATCCTGTCCTTTTCTTGCTGTTGGCTGCATGCCATTGGTTGCCCTTAGTTTCCAAAGGCAGCTCTGGGTTTGCTTTCCCATGGTGAGATGCATCTCTGTGGTTGGACCTGGCCTGATAATAATTGGGATGACTTGCGACACCTTGTCTAAATAGGATTGCTTTGCCCCCGTGCCCAGGAGTCAAAAAATCAGGGCTGCAAAAAGGTTTTTTTATGTGGGCAGGCCAGTTTTTACACTTGGCATCCATGGTGTTTCCATTGCTACTCTGTTTGTAGGTGTCTAGAGTAGCATGTGAGATGATGGACATCTACTGCAGTAGCGCCTATTAACTTGGTTGTTAATCCCAAAGCTGGAAAGCAAACGAAGGGAGAGCAGGGGAGCAAGTAGAATCCGTGAAAGTGGGCAGAAGTGTTCTGTATCCATTATTCATGAAAATAAGGCCTTTTCCTGGAAGAATACCTGATCTTGGAGTCAAAGGATTTGGGTTTTGGAGAATGGAAGAAAACAAATATTTACTATTTTGAGAAAGGAATTCTTGACTTAGACATGAGTTGGACTTCATGGCCTGTGAGGTTGTGCTCATCACTGAAATTCTGTGATTCTCTCAGTGATCCCTACTGCTGGCTCTCAGGAAAGCAGTGAATGTTTTTATCTTCTTCTCATTTGTAAGGTTGTGGCTCTTCTTGTCATATACTAACCTGGGGAGGCCTGGAAAACTCGAGTAATAAATGCTGTCATGATGCTTTTATGTACTAAAAACAGGCCTTACAGCAGCCTCAGGAACTCAAGAGACTCTTAAGGAAAATGGCCTAGAAAAATGTTGAGATTTTTTTTAACAATTTATAAAAATTTCCCCCTCACTTATATGCAAAAAAAAACTTCTCACCTTCATTTTTTTTTTAGTCTGAGCCAAATTCTCTCCTTCTCTGAGATGACGTCTTCTGATATAGATTTTACATGAATAATCATGTAAAATATTTTGTACATATCAGTCCATTTGTGAATTGAAAGTAAAGAGCTCATGGGGCATGGCCTAGGAGGGAGGAGGATACTTGAGAGGAGATGATGGTGAACAGTGTTTGATTGTTTCATTTATAATTCCAGTAGTCCACCAGGCAAAGTGTAGATGCTGTCCAATGTTAGCAATAGTGCTTTCCACTGTTGGAGGCACCCACATAGTCAGGGGCAAGGATGGAAACCAGAAGGGGAGGATTATAACCAAAAACAGCTGATATGTCACAAAAATATTGATATATCAGTTCTTGGGGTGTGTGTGTGTGTGTGTGTGTGTGTGTGTGTGTGTGTGTGTGTGTGTGTGGTGGCAAAGAATTCACTGAGAGAGTCCCTACCAATTGGGGAATGGCAAACAATTTGTGGTCTGCAGCTGTGATGGAGGGGATGAATTCAGAGAAACCTGAGAAGATTCGGATGAATTGATAGAAAGTAAAGGGAGCAGTTCCAGGAGAACAATTTATACACAACTACCAACAATACTCTAAAGACAACTTTGAGAGACTTGGGAATTCTGATCAAAATAACAACCAATCACAGTATCAGAGAACTCATGATAATGGTAATGAACTCGGTTCAAATTAGAAAAAAAAATCAATTCAGGAATTTGTCTTGTTTGACTATATGTATTACAACAGGTTTTGTTTATCTTGTTTCCTCAGTGATGGAGAGAATTGGAAAGGAGAGAATTGAGGCCTAAAAATAAAATTTAATTTTTAAAAATGAGTGATCTTTGGGGGGGGGGAATTCCTGAAGTTGTCATAGGACAAAAGGATGACAAATAAAAGATGTCCCGAAAATCTTCATGAAGTTTTAAGCTTGAATAACTTTAATAGCATAAAACTATACTAAGACTTTTGGAACATTATATAGGTAGATGGGAAAAAAAGATGAAACATTGTTTTATTTTGTTTTTTAATTTTAAACATTGTTTTATTTGGTCATTTCCATACATTATTCACTGGAAACAAAGATCATTTTCATTTCCTCCCCTCCCACCACCTTTCCCTCTCCCAAAGCCGATGCATGATTCCACTGGTTATCACATGTGTTCTTGACTCGAACCCATTTCCCTGTTGTTGGAATTTGCATTATAGTGTTCATTTAGAGTCTCTCCTCAGTCTTATCCCCTCCAACCCTGTAGTCAAGCAGTTGCTTTTCATCGGTGTTTTTACTCCCACAGTTTATCCTCTGCTTGTGGATAGTATTTTTTAGATCCCTGCAGATTGTTCAGGGACACTGCATTGACCCTAATGGAGAAGTCCATTACGTTCGATTATACCACAGTGTATTAGTCTCTGTGTACAATGTTTTCCTGGTTCTGCTCTTTTCACTCTGCATCACTTCCTGGAGGTCGTTCCAGTCTCCATGGAATTCCTCCAGTTCATTATTCCTTTTAGCACAATAGTATTCCATCACCAACATATACCATAGTTTGTTCAGCCATTCCCCAATCGAAGGGCATCCCCTCATTTTCCAGTTTTTGGCCACCACAAAGAGCGCAGCTATGAATATTCTTGTACAAATCTTTTTCCTTATTATCTCTTTGGGGTACAAACCCAGCAGTGCTATAGCTGGATCAAAGGGCAGACAGTCTTTTATCACCCTTTGGGCATAGAAGATGAAACATTGTTAAAGGAGATTTGAAAGTTTGGGGGTCAGTCATTGCTCTTTCAAGTTAGTACCTCACTTGGTACTACTGAGCAGAACATATTACAAGACTGAAAGTCCTTTGTATTAAATAGCCTATGATCATATTTCAGCTTGTAAAACCCTAGAAAGAATTGGGGGAAACAAAAAAGTACCTGTTCTGAGAGCTACTGCACCTTCAGTAGAGGAGCAGGATAGTGATACGGATAGAGCATTGAGTTCAGATTCTAGGACATCTGGGTTCCAGGCCTACCACAAACACTTAAAGTTTCTTAACCCCAGACAAGTCAGCCTTCTCAGTCTCAGTTTCCTCATTTGTAAAATGGGAATTTTGTGTTTCAATCTCATTTTAGTTTTGTCTGACTCTTCATGATCTCATTTGAGTTTTTCTTGGCAGAGATACTGTAATTAGCTTGCCATTTCCAACTCATTTTTACAGGTGAAGGGACTGAGAAAGAGTTAAATGACTTGCCCAGGGTCACATAGTTAGTAAATATCTGAAGCCAAGTTTCAACTTAAGAAGATGATTCTTTGTGACTTCAGACCTGACACTCCATCCTCTATGCTGTCTAGCTGTTCCCCAAAATTGAGAATAAAATATCCATAATATGTTCCTGAGAAAGTTATCCAAAAGGATAAAACAGAATAATGTATATAAAGCTCTTTGCAAACCTTTAAGGGCCATCTACATGTGAGTTTTTCTCATGGGCTTTTCCAAAACCAGCTTAAGAATTAATGTGGTTCTTCACATCTTTGCACACAATACCAATGGGAGAGGAAATGGCTGTTGATTGAAATGAAACTTTGCAAAAAGACCTCCCCGATTCCTTCCTAGTTAAAATATGTGCTTTAAAGATGATATGTACAGATGTAGACATTTAAAAAAAAAAGAAGAAAAACAAAAGTGTCCATTTTACCTTTCCTGGTATTCTTTTTCACTGGGGATGCAAAACACTCTTTTGGTTGCTTTGATCTTTTTGGTTTGAGTGAATTATTTAAAAAAACCTCAGTCCCTTGGAGCCATTTCTAAGACTTCCACAATATGCTGCTCCCACTCTTGTGATTTTTTTGCACATGTTTCTTTGAGGAAACTGGAGTTTGCTAAAGCAGTAGGAATGCTTCTACTGCCGCCATGCCCCCAAACAAGCCAGCCTGGAGTTAGCTGAAAACAGGTACTATACAGGCCCAAGGCATCTGAAACGACCCGAAAACACTATTTTTATAAAAACTTTCTCGTTGTTTGAAAAAATAGTTTGCTATTGTCTGATTAGTTAAGTGTAAGGTGACATATGAGAGGGGATGATGAACCTGCTCATCTCTTTTGGGATTTGTCTGGCTGGGGTAGATCCTCTAATTCTGGAATTGCTACTTCTTTGTGAGATTTTTGACCAGAAACAGCAAGAATACCTCCTTACTTTTCAGGTGCTTTAGAACACTTCCAGTGTGGAAAGGCCCTCTATAGGGATACGGGAATCTTATCCCAGAGTTGTATGGCCACAAAGGCTTATTGAAGACTCCTTAAGACCCCCTCAGGTTTTAATTCCTTTCATTTTTATTTTCTTTGTGGACTTTACAAATTAATAGAACAGAAATGGAAACTGCAATTATGAAACATAATTTCTATTACTTAGTTTAATTTTAATTGATGGGACAGCTAGGTAGCAGTGGATAGAATGCTAGGCCTGGAGTTGGGAGGGCATGGGTGCAAATCTGGCCTCAGACACTTCCCTAGCTGTGTGATGCAGGGCAAATCATCTCACCCGCATTGCTTTGCTCTTGCTGCTCTACTGTCTTAGAACTGCTTCTAATATAGGTAATGTTTTTTGTCATGGCGTGAGCAATGTGGAAATACATATTAAATGAAAGCACTGGTAAAAACAGTATCAGACTGTTTTCTACCTCAGGGAGGCAGGGAAAGGGGAGGTGAGAGAAAATCTGAATCCTCAAATGTCAGAAAACAATTGTCAAAAATTGTTTTTACATATAACCAAAAAAAAAAGGTAAAAAAGGATTGGTACCAAGACAGAAAGTAAGGGTTTTTTAAAAAATAAAATATATATTAAACATAATTGAAAGAAAATGAATTTAATTTCCTGTGGTAGATCCTTTATTCAATAATGCCACAGAATGAATTATGGATAATGGTTCAAGAGCTTCCATCAGCAGATCTTGACCAGCACCAAGCAGAGTACATTACACTTAGTAGGTCCTTAATAAATGCTTATTAGATTGTATTCAATTGATGATTGCACTCTAACTCTTTGTGAAGATAATATTAATGTACTGTATCCCCCTCTTATTTCCCTCTCCATTAATCCCACTAGAGGAGGAGATCATCGAGTGGCACTATACAAGGTAAGACATTTTTTCTTCCCCCATTTGTTCATTTTTAGAAGCAGGATGGGACAGGACAGGACCACTGATAACTTTTTTTTTAACGTTAGACAACACTACAGATAGCTATTGTGTAGTTTCTCAGTAAGGGAATGTTAGGAAGTTAACCAACAAGCCGATATCTGTTTGGCACACAGGAAAACACTTTTCCTGGGAGCTTTCCACAGTGACATTTCTCAGAATTCTGATTTGTTTTTCTCATGCTTGTGCCAAACGCTGGCAAGATACATGAAATGGTGATTGACCTTGAGTTTCCAAATATTGTGCTGAAAAGATCCCCAACAAAACTTTTGTGGTGGTAGTAATGCAAGGCAGCTTGGGTGCTGGTATAGGGCTAGCCTTGGAGTCAGAAAGAGACCTGTGGTTCAAGTTGTGCCTCTAACACCTATCCACTGTGTGACCCTGGGAAGGTCACTGATCTGCCCAGTGACCAAGGCAGCTCTCTCAGAATGTAAGCTAAAGAAGAGTTGCATCACTAGAGGGAGTTTCCACACTAATAAAATCACAGACAGAACAAAAGAATAACAATGATGATGATGATGCAAGAATTACAAGTAGACTTTATTGCTGACCTAACCTTAAAACAAGGTGCTTATTTCTACAGAAGTTCCTTGTCTAACAGTAGGAGAGATATTACAAAAGAACTTATTTTACCAAGCATTCTGTATCATTTAACTTTTGCCCAAGCAAATGGAAAGCTGATAAACTCATTCTCTCCACAAAAAAATAAAAGAAAAAATGAGGGAGAAAAAAGTTAAGGCAAATTGTTAAGGCTGTCTCAAATTATAATAAATGTGCTTTTAATGCTCAAAACGTTTGAATGTTTATCCTGTTTATTCCATGGAAGAAATAACCTCCATTGCTCATAGCCCCATTCTGCCTCAGTCCTCCTAAGGGTTCCTTCTTTGTTGAATCAGCACTGTGTTCCTCTTAAAAGTCACAGACTTCTCTGTGATATCAGGTCTGAATCATGCTGCTGGTGCATGTTTACCTAGGGCAAAGCCCTTGTCTCTATCTCTCAGTCTCTTCTAATTCAGGATATTTCTCAGTGCTGTCAGGTCAAAAGTGACATCTAACTAGGGATGTGCTTTCCTCTCATATCTCAAATGGAAGCCATCTAAGTTATTGAAGAGCACAATGCCTTTCCTGGCCAAAACAAATAACAGAAAAACAGGGAAATAGTTCAGTGGCCTATAAAATTCATGTCTTCTGTACTTCTCTCCAGATTGACAGATCAGCCATTACCCTGGGCCCTCAGAGGCAGATTTCCTGAGCTTTGGACTGTAATTCTGGAAGCTGCCACTACTTCAGAAGGAGAAAGGGGATGGTTAAAAAGCTTTTAAGTGGATCTTTGCGGTTCACATGAAAGAAAAAGCATTCCATTCCCTCTTACTATGATCCACCTACAGTCCTGTAGCCTCCCTGTGAGATTGAGATCAAACAACAAGGCTGGCCTAGCACCTGTGGCTCTTGTATCTATTTAGCTGGGAAGGTTGTAGTTGTGGCCATTCCCTGTAACTTGTCCCTGGCCTCTACAGTAGTGCCCTGTTGGTCTTTGATGGAAAGTTGCTTGAGGCCCCCACATCGCCTACATCTGCTGCTGTGGTTTACAATTTAGCACAGCAGCCAACAGAACTCTGTTCAGTAGCAGCAGATTGAGTGATACTTCCCTAGTGGGTCCACTCAGTCTTACCATCCAAATAGGCTATAGAGTGAGGTTGGACAAGGTAATTTTTGAGAATGTTGACCTGTGTTTTCACTCTCACCCACTATCTGGTGCATTGGACCCAATTAAATAAGTCCCTATCAAATAAATTGATTTAAAGTTTGAGCGAAAGCTGATGAGGGTTGATGCCCTGTAATGATTAGTTGGCAAGATCTGACATTAAATTTGAAAGCATCGGGGTAGTAATTGTAGATAAGCAGGCACATTTTCTGAGTTCTTGATGAATAGAGCACGAATAGAGTCTCTTTCTTTCTTCTCAGACAAAATTTCAAGTAATGAGTTTTAGCTAGTACATGAAATAGGGCACTATTCTCAACATTAGAGGCTTTAACTTTTTTGTGTGTGTCATGGGCCCCTTCTCAGAATCTTGTTTTAAAATGCATAAATAGATACATAAAAATGTATGTGATTACAAAGGAAACCAATTATGCTGAAATAAAGATGTGGGGTTTTTTTTTTCCTGCAACCAGATTTGCAAACACTGCTCCTCACTTCTGAAATCCATCCCAAGATTGAGACTTTAGTCTAAAAACTGCAGCTTAAATAGACTAGAAGATTCCTTCTCCTCCACTTTTCAAGAACAGTTAATAAAATTCAGATTTTTTAAAAAAGCTTTATTATCCAGCCAACAAAGTGGAACCTGGTTTAGAAAGTTTGAATAAGTTGCTCCATGTTTGCAATTCCCCTTATTAAAAAAATTGCCTCATTATACTCCTATTTTCAGCAGTTTCATTGCTAGCAGGTAGATAAGTCAGAAATAGACTTCTTTACTGAGGGGACCTTGTAATGTGAGGCACACATTTGTAAAAAGAAGGAACTGGAGGCAGAGGAAAAGAGGGGCATGAGCCATGTCCTGGATCAGATTGCTTATAGAGGTGGAGAAAGGATCAGAGATTGTCAATTTAAAGCCAGAAGACCTTAGAGGTCATCCAGCGCAACCACTTCATTGAACAGATGAGGAAACTAAAGCCCAGAGAGTTTAAATGACTCATCTAATCAAAGTCATACAGGTAATAGATGGCAGGGTCTTGATTTGAACTCAGGTCCTATGACTCCAAGTTTTGCACTCAAATGAACCAGATTGAACAGAGCAAGAAGTTTTAATGATAGGATTATTTCCTTTTTTTAAAAAAATCAGGTTATGCTCCAATGACAGTAACAAATGGGTTCATATATGCAGTTTATGGGTAACACTGTAATTGTCTTCTTATCTAGGGATTTAAGCCTGTTTAGGTAGGGTGGGGACATTAATAAATAGATTTTCAGTTAGAATTGGATTTTGTTTTTCTTTTTTTGTTTCTTAAAAAAAGGATCTTAACTAATGCTAAACATTATTTAGATTGAAATAAAAAGACATAGATTTCAGTCACTACATTTTCTCTCTCCATATAATCCCTCCCTCATTCCCCATGCTGGGAATATCTAAAGGGTATTGCAGAGTAGTGACAATTGGAGCTCTCCTTGGCTTTCTCTAAGGCTCCAAGGAACTCCATTGTAAGCCTCTATTCTTTGCTTCCACCTCCTAGGTCTTTTGGCTTGGGAAGTAGAATCTGAGACTGTTCTCCAAAAAGATATTTATCCTGGAAGCTGTAAGAACCCTTAAAATATTGCTTAGAAATAACTGGGAGTGGAAAATCCTCTCACAAGGTCACTTGTGACTTGTTAGGTGAGGCTACAGCAGTTTAACTCATAGATGTTAGATGTGCTAGTTATGCTCAGAACCTGACGGAAATACTAGATAGGCTTTTTAGATAAAAGAAGAGCTCTTTGTGAGATAGACATTTGTTTTTGTTGCAAAAATATATGTGTTTCTTTTCCCTTTGCAGGTTCTGAGTTCCCTTGGTTACCATGTAGTCACCTTTGATTACAGAGGTGAGATTTATTTTGAAGTGACTTTGAAGAACTTGCTATTGACCTCTTCTCTCTTCCTTTAACCTTATGCTTTCTTCAAACAGTCTCTTTGATGGGACATGAAAAATCCAATTATTTTCTATGTTATAATCTCCCGTTAGAGTCTTTTCCACTGTGTCAGAATGGCAGAAAGGGGAAATGGAAATGCCTTTCTTCTGACCTGGTTTCCTGCTTAGTTTCTTCTATTACTGATGGGTTTTTCCTACATGTAGATAGCAAATAGATGATTGTCCTGTTGGCAGAGACTATAAAGTTAATGAAATGGCTATTTCACACATGCATGTGTCCATTTAATAACAATTTTTGTTGGGGAAAGCCCTGGAATCCTTTTTTCCTTTCCTAAACTTGATTTTTAAAATCTGAACTTAAAAAAAAATACAAATAAAATAAGTGCCTAATAATGAAATTGGGAATCTCTTACTTAAAAGTTTGCTTTTCCTTTTGAAGTATAGAGTAAAATTTTCATTGTGTTAATATTCAGAATTGTCCTACTCATCTCTTTTCTTCTGAACTTTGTTTTTGTGCATCTTTTAAAATGCTTCCATAACCACCACCCCTTTTAAAAACTATACTATTACTAGCCCCGTTCTTTCCCCCAATATTCCTCCCCCAAATTGGGGAGACCCCTATAACAACTTTGCATGAAGGAAAACAAATACACATTATCCATATCTAGAACCATATAACTCATTTTGGACCTTGAGACCTCTTTGTCACGAGGTGATTAGGATGCTTCATTGTCTGGAATTATAATTGGTTATTTCATTATTTAAATTTCTTAAATCTTTAAAAACTGTTTTTCTTTACAATGTGGTTATTATATAAATCGCTCTCTTGATTCTTCTCATTTAACTCCTCATCAGTTATATTAGTCTTACTAGATTTCTTTGAAATTTTCCATTTCACTGTTTTTTATGGCGTAATAATATTGCATTACATTAATGTTATAATTTGTTTAACCATTTCAAAGTTGATGGTTTTAGTTTCCTGTTCTTTGCTACAAAAATAGAACTTCTATAAATATTTTGTACATATGTTTTTTCCTCTCATTCTTTGTTTATATTTTCCCAGCAGAAACCACTGAGTTTAATCCTTTTTAGGAGATCAGATCACCTTTATATTCAGTGAAGTCTATTCCAGTGTATAAGTGAAAATAGAAGAAAGCAACTTTTTCCTGAAAAGAACACATCATCCCTCATTTTCCTGTTTTCTTTCCTTTTTTAATTTTTGTTTATAAAAATTTGCTTACCTGAAAAAACCTTGTAACTACAAATCTGCTTTCTTGCTCCTCAATTTTATTTACATGCTCAAATAATTTTTACCTATTCATATATTGCAAAAATAAGGAAAATACTTTCTTAGAGATTTCAAAACTACATCTCACTCATCTGTACCTAAATGAGAATGTAGGAAAAAAAAACATAAAAGGAACTTAATGAACTGATTTAAACCTGAAAAGATTTGATCCTAAAATTGATGGGGAAGAGGAAATACCAATTTCTTCTTCATTGGAATTCAATGAGACCGAACTACATTCAGTTCTTTATAATTTACTTTAATAAATGGGAAGAGTAGTACTAATTCCCAATAGGAACTAATCAATAAGTTTTAAATGTGTCTTTGTACTGGTGTTTTGATTTTGACAAGGAAAATCATAATATTTCATTGAATAAATACTTTACCATCCAGAAGCCTTTATTCAAGAAGAACTGGGGGCAGCTAAGTAGCGTATTAGATAGTGTGTCGAACCTGAAGTTGGGAGGACCCGAGTTCTAATCTGGCCTAGCTGTATGACCCTGGGGCAAGTCACTTAACCCCATTTTCCTAGCCCTTGCCACTCTTCTGCCTTAGAATTGATAGTTAATATTGATTCTAAGACAGAAGTAAAGGTTTTAGTTAAAAAAGAAGAAGAGGAAGAGAAAAACTGGAAGGAATGTTAGCTAGCTCTCTCATACATGCATTTCATCCAAACTCTTCCTTTTCTCAACCCCATGCTAACAACATACAGCCTAATGGAAAGCATCATCATCCCAAGCTCCCTTGCCCAACTCTCTGTTTTTAAAAATAGATGAAATTACATATGGCTAGCCAGACTTTCCAGCCAGTCATTTGGTATGTTACATTCTTCCTTTAGAGTCTTTTTCCACTGTGTGAGAATGGCAGCAGGGAGAAATGGAAATGTCTTTCTTCTGACCTGGTTTTCTGGAGAGTCTCCTTTACTGATGCTTTTCCTGAAAGGGGGTGACTGTCCTGCTTAGAGAGCATATGAGATGGCTAGACACTTTCATACGTGTGTGTGTGTGTGTGTGTGTGTGTGTGTGTGTGTGTGTGTGTGTGTGTGTGTGTGTGTGTTGGGACTGTCGTGTGCTCATTCATTTAAAATATTCATCCATACTACACATGACGTGTTGTTTTTGCCGCACCAGCGGTGCCCCATAGAAGGCATTTTAGTGCTGCTGATTTTGCCCTGTGTATGGCACGACTTCATCATGGCACAGTTCTGCATTTCTGAATTGAAGCCAGTGACATGTACGGGAAAAATTCGTTGGAAGTTTCATGATCTCGTTCTGCTATTACACAGCAGTTTAAAGAGCTATTTCCTGAGTAACTTGAAATTTTGATCCAACTCAAGTCAGCAGGCATTTATTAATCTCATATCATGTATCAGCTTCTGTGCTGCCTAGCAGCTCAGAAGGGAAGTTCATGGTCTTTCTACAGCTCAGCAATGGAGCTGCATGTGCTATGCACGGCCAAGCCTATAGAATAAGGACACAGCCTTGAAACATTGACAAAGGGAAAAGCACCAAGTTTTGTCTCAATGAACTGACTTCTCTGGTGTTTGTAATTGTTGTTGTTTTTTAACAGTTACCTTCTGTCTTAGATTTAATGCTGTGTGTTGGTTCTAAGGCAGAAGAGCAACCAGGGCTGCGCAATGGGGGTAAAGTTTACCAAGAACTGGTTGAGCACTTATTTGCTGAATATTATCTGAATACCAGTGAGATTCAAAAGAAGATATTATGGCCTTTGCCCTAAAGGCTTTGGATTTTAAATTAATGAGAATTCAACAGAGGATGGCTAGATATTTGGCCAGCCATACGTTATTTCATCTACTTTTCAAAATACAGAGCGTGCTGGGGCAGCTAGGTAGCAGAGTGGATAGAGATCCAGGCCTAGAGATGGGAGGTCCTGGGTTCAAATTTGACCTCAGATACTTCCTACCTTTGTGACCCAGGGCAAGTCACTTAATCTGATTGCCTAACCCTTCTACCTTAGAACTGATAGTAAGACAGAAGGCAAGGATTTTTAAAAATAATAGAATTGATCAAGGGATCTCAAGAAAGGATGATGCTTTCCATTAGGTTGTATGTTTTTGCCATGGGGAAAAAGAAGAATTTAAGTGAAAGACATGATATAGAGAGCTAGTTTGTTTTCCTGCTCTTCCTAACTAAAGGCTTCAGAGTGACAAAATCTTTGCCCAACCAAATATTTCCATCCACTGGTTGGGGAGAACAATGAAGACTATAGTTTGACTTGAGCAAAGGTGATGTTTTTGAGAACATTGGAAATAAAGTTAAGTTTCAAGAAATAAAGCAGAGGCTAGATCATGAGGGGCTTGAAAAGCCAGCTTGAGGTGTTTGGAACCCTTATGATAAGGAACAGTTGTCAATTTCTAAGCTAGAAAGAAACATGATGGAAGGAAAGTTTTTAAAAGCTTCCCGTGGCAGGAAGGAGGATGGCTCGGGACCCAAGGATGCCACCTGTCATTCCCTTAGTGCTAGGTGCTGGTGACAGTGACAATGGGGAAGGAAGGGCTAGTCTGAGAGTCTGAGCCTTTTGCCATCCCTCCCAGGGACATCCAGACACATAGCATGGCAGTTCTTGAGTTCTGTGAGCTCCGCTGGGGTCCTAGCCTGGTAAGCCCATCTGGCACTCGGGGATCATTCCCTCCTCTGAACTGCTGCAGCCTTTACTATTGGCACCATTTGTTGAGTCTCTACCCAATGTTGCCCTGTATTGTTGTCTTGTTACACATCTGGCATGACTCCCCAACCATGCTGTGAGTCCTTTGAGGGAGGGGACCGTGTCTCATTCTTTCTTACACAAAGGAAGCACTTTAAAGCAAACCAGAACAAATAAACAAAACCAACAAGAATGAGATGCTGCTGCTACACAGATTTTAACTCTGAAACTTGAGGCACTTCCATAGAAGACTATTTGGAAAAACCTCTTTGGCATAGTTTCTACCTACTGGCTCTCCACCTTTTATCATAAAATTTTGCAACCACTCGGGGCTTGGGAAGCAGGTTTTACTGCCCTCAGTCCCAGGGCTTTTGCTTATGCATCAAAACTGGCTCCTTCTAAACCTTGTGATGCCTTTAAAAAATCATTTGATGATGACTCATTGTGGAGCTACTTTAAAAAAACAGCAGTCCTTGATTTCTTTTAGAGATACAAGGGGGGAGGGAAGATAAGGGAATGGGGAAAGAAAAGATATTTTAAAAACACCAAGTCAGGGAATTAGCCAGTGTGGCAAACTCCATATGTTTCCTTTTGTTAATATGCCGAGGCAGCTTCCTTCTCCAAGAGGCCCTGCATGTCTGAGACACAGCTCTGATGCAGAACTGTAGAAAGGCCATTGACTTCTCTTAATGTTTCTTTTGCACAGACTTCCCCAGCCTGTTGGGAGGAGTCTCATGCAGTTCTTGCAAGTTTTCCAGAAAGGCTCACCTGAAGTGATGAGAGTTTAGTTTCTTGCACTGCTACCCTTGGCAGCAACTACCTAGGAAGAATTACTGAGCAAACTGACATGAGATCATGAGAAAGAGGGACTTAGAAATGGCACTGAAGTGAATGTGCTGCAAATACTCAGCAGCTCTGTTCCAGGGACTACTGTCTACTTGTGCCCTTTGTCCCTCCCCCTCCCAGGATCCCTGCCTCCTTCAGGACATTACTATTCATCTTTATCCTTCTTGTATCTTCAGCCTCTCCCCATCCACTTAGCCTTTTCCCCACTGCCTGCAAGTTCACCACTCCTTTTCATCCTTAAAAAAACACTCATATACATACACACCCACACAAAAGGCTGTTCTGATTCCATACTCTCATTAGAGGAGTTCCTGGTTTCACTCTATCCATCTACCAGACTAGGACTCTTGCCCCTAACTGCCTCCATCACAGATTTCAGCCCCATCATCTGTGGCCATGGCCGATGTACTTGAACATTGATGTTGATAATGAGCCCCTGGGCCAAGTTCCTTTTGAGTTATTTGCAAACAAGTTTTAAAAGATTCCAAAATGAATGATTATAAAATAAAAAGTAGACTATACCAGGAGTGCAGAAGGGGAAGGAGAGGAACCAAACACTACACACCGAACCTCTTAGGGGTCTAGGAAACTCTTTAAAATGACAGGTTCCAGAATCATTGTTTTCCACTTTGTAGTTACCTCATTGAGAGTTCCCAAATACAAATGAAATTATAGATCTAGAAAAAATAAAAAAGAGGTTTCAAACAAACTGAAACAACTTTCCCTTGACCTTGTTACCACTCTTTTTTAGGCTATCCATTTTGCTTTCTTCTGTCATTGTCAAATTTAATAGAAGAGTAGTCTCCATTCATTGCTTCCTTCAATCCATTCTTCATTCAACTCCTTGCAATCTGGATTTTCCTATCTCCATTGTACTGCAATTGTTCCATTATATGCCATTGTTTGACCTCTTTAATTGCAGTATCTCATTTCCTTTTTTCAGTGCTCATTGCCTTTGGCTTCTTTTTAGTATTCAACACTGTTGACTATGTATTGAAATTGTATGACTTTTGTGCCACAACACTTGCCTGAATCTCTCCCACCTCTCTGATAACTTTTTATCTTTGTCATTGGTTCCAGTTCTTTGTCCTGCTCTATTCCATCTTTGATTCTTTTCTGTTGCTGAATACCTCTTTCTCGGTGTTCTCCTTGGCTTGAATTTTAGCCTCTAAGCAGATGATTCTCAAAAATCCAGACCCCAACTGCCAATTAGACATTGCCATCTGGATAGCCCAAAACATCTCAAACTGAAAATGACCGGATCGGAACTTACATCCTTCCCTTTGAAACCCATCCCTCCTTATGATTTCTCTGCTTACGTTAGTAGTATAATTCTCCTAGTTACCCATCCTCCTAATCTTTATTTTATTCCTAACATCCAAAAAATGACTAACTAATATTGATTCTACATCTGCACTTTCTCTGACAGTCATTCTTTTCTTTCAATTCTCTGTCACATAGAGTACTATAATTATCTTCTAGCCTGTTTCCCCACCCCCATACTCTTCCCATTCCAACTTTCCCCATACCCCATTGCCAGAATAATCTTCCCAATCCTCGTTTTGATTACATCATCTGTTCCCCTAACCCAGCTCAAAAAACCTTCAGTGGTTCCAATTGCATACAGAACAAATTCCAAACTGCTTCTGCCTACATTATCTCACACAATACCCCCCTTCTAAGCTCTTTATACCTCCTAAACTAGACTACTCCCTATCCTAAAATGGCCCTTGCTTTCTTGTCTGTCTTTTTGTCCTTGTAGCTAAAAACCTCTAGCCCAAATGCCCATCTCTTCCTGTTAAGCTGCTTCCCATCCTTGAAGCCCCACCTCAAATGGATCTCCATAAAACTATCCCTTTTCTCCTTTCAAGCTGGGAATGAGCAGCCCTTCCTATGGACCCTCAGAACTCTTTGCTCATTGTTCCAATGAATTAGTATATTCTGCTTTCAGTTACTGTTATTTGCCTACATGTGCTCTATCTTCCATCAGAGAATAGAATCCTTGAGAGAAGCATTTAAGTCTCATTTGTCTATATGGCTTCTCCAGCACTAAACATTTCCCCTAGGCCATGATAATAGATTTGTTCTTTGATATATCTAGTAAAGGTGAAATTGAAAAGGAGCTTCACCTAACAAAAATAGATGAATTCCCATTTATAATCCAAGTCACAGAGCCCACCATGATGTCTCAACTCCTTATTCTCTTGTTAACTAAAAATGACATTGAGCAAGTTCTTAATTAATCAGTAAACATATATTAAATACCTACTATGTGCCAGGCACTGTGCCAAGCACTGGGGATACAAAAAGTGGTAAAAGACAGACCTCATCCTTGAGGAGCTTTTAATGTAATGGGGGAGACAATGGGCAAATGATTATACAGTGCAAGCTATATACAGGATAAATAGGAAATAATTACCAGAGAGAAGGCTTTAGAATTAAGAGTAGTTTGGAAAGTCTTCCCATAAAAGATGGGATTTTAGTTGTGGCTTACTCTGGGCCTTGGTTTTTTGTTGTTTTTTTCCTATGAGAGGTTTAGCTATGTGATCTCTGAGATCCCTTCCAGAGCTAAAAATTTACAGGGTTTTTCAGTCAGTTTTTGTGAAAACACTGGTCAAATTCTAGATGTGAAATTATCTATCATAATACAGATAAGAAATTATATCACATCTCTCTTCTGACAACCTTCAATTACTGCAGGTAATCCTGAGATGACCACTTCAAATTAAGTGGTAGTAGTTATTATTCTCCTCTGCAAAAAAAAATAAAAAAGGCTTCTATTTATTTATTTTGTGTGTATGTGTATATGTGAATGAATCACATGCGCACATCCCATCCCTCCCCCCTGGTAAGTTTTTTGCCTGGGATGATGCCTGGCACAATGTTTATTATTTGATTTGAGCAGTAGTCAGTGACATTGTGTTGTTCTAGAATATCAGGGTTTCCAGCTAGCCTGTGCATGGTGTCAGCACACATTTAGGTTGCAGTTATAGGATGGTGGCCTGGTAGAAACAATATTGGATTTGGAATGACAGTAACTGAAGTCAAATTGTTCAAACTCTAATCTCTCCCTCCTTTCCCTTTTTTCTTCTCCTTCCTTTCCCTCTTCCCTTCCTTGCATAGCTGTGATAGGTTCTGTTCACTCCTCTGAACCTCAGTTTCCTTTTCTGTATTAAGAGAAGGCTAGACTAGATGACATCTGAGTTCCTTTCAAGCACCAAATCTATGAACCTGTGAATCTGTGACTTGGGCCAAGAAACCAGGTGAAGCTCAATGTATAGGTGGTCAATTTGGCCTTAAGAAATGAGGCTGTTGGTGGTTCAGTGAATAAAATGCTTGAATCTACATTTAGGAAGACCTAAGTCCAAATCCAATGTAGACAATTGTGTGACCCTGGGTAAGTCACTTAGCTGGTATTTGTCTCAGTTTCCTCATTTGTAAAATGGGGATCACACATTTCCCAGGGTTTTTATGAGGATCAAATGAAATAACATTTGCAAAGTACGTAGCAGTGCCTGATGCACAGTAGGCACTCTATTTTATTGTTCTATCATGTCTGACTCTTAATGACTCCCCTTTGCAGTTTTCCTGGCCAAAGTACTGGAGTGGTTTGCTATTTTCTCCTCTAGTTCATTTGATAGATGAGGAAACTGAGGCACACTGGGTTAGGTGACTTGCCTGGGATCACCCAGCTAGTAGGTGTCTGAAGACAGATTAGAATTTAGGAAGAGGAGTCTTCATGACCCCAGGCCCAACACTAGCTACTGTGCTACCTAGCTGCCCCAGGCATTCTATAAATGCTGTCTATTGTTAGTAGTAATATAGGATGAGGAGTTTAAAGGGGGCTCAGTGTAGGGAAAATATCCTTATATTTCAGCTCCTACCAGAGGAAGGTCCTGTTCTAGAATGGAAGTGAAGCCTGTTGTTTTAGGAGAGAATGAAGTGATGTTCCTAGGAGATATGAAATGCTGAGCCTTGTGGAGGGAGAAAGAATGAAGGATTTGGGCAATTCAGCAATACTGAGGAGCCCTCATGGTGTAGAGTGTGTGTGAGAGAGAGACAGAGACACAGAGGAGGAAGGAGACAGAGACACAGAGAGGAGGAGGGAGACAGAGACACAGAGAGAAGGTAGGGATTAGAGGGGGGAAGTGACTTGAGTTGTTTGTTTTTAACTCTTACCTTCCTCAATACTGAGTATTGAGGTATCCAAGGTAGCAAAGCAGTAAGGGTTAGAAGGTGGGAGTTAAATGACTTGCCCAGGGTCCCACAGCTAGACAGTGTGCGCAGCTAGATTTGAATCGACGACTGAACTTTTTGGTTGCCTCGGCTCCTGTTATTTAGCAGTTTGTAATCCATGATAGCCATGACAGCTCAAGTGTCATTCTGAGGGGGGTGGCAGGTAGGAGGTCAGTTTTCCCTGGGAGGACTAGGTCAGAGGAACTAGCCGTTATAAACTACCAGGGGGCAGTTGCCATGAGGCGCTCTGGCCAGGGCCAGGGCCTACATTCTTTCAGGCTTTAGAAATCCACATATTTGCTTGTAAACAAGTTTCAGCTGAAGAATAAATGAAGGTTTAAGCTGTTTGGAGTCTCAGACAGGCATGGGTTGCTCTACCTGGGAAGGGACTTCAGAGAATACCTAATCTGAACCTCGAGTTTTATAGAGGAACCTGGGGTCCAAAAAGCTCACATGTCTGATCAGTGGGAGAGCCTAAATTCTGAGCCTAGGTTTCCTGATGCTCGGTCCTGGGCTCTTTCCACTCTGGCTTGCCTATTTATTATATATGAGGGTACATCAAGGACACTTGTAAAATGCTTTGTAAACCATGAAACGTTATTTAAATGTTAGCTCATTATTAGTATTGTTATGACAGCAGCTCCCATCCTTTCCCCCTTCACTCTCTAGCAATTCTGCAGTGTCAGAGTAATAATGCAAGGAACAAGGCTGTGGTATGAGATGACTCATAGAATTCTCACAACCCAGACTTGGAAGGGATCTCGGGTCACTCAGAGCCTCCCTCCATCCCTGATCACCCATATTCGTCTTGAATTTGGCGTTGGAGAGGGAACTCTTGAGGAGGGGAGCTCATACCTCTGTTGCTGAACAGTCCTCAGGGTTGGTTCTTTATTCTGCAAGCTGCCTCTCGGGCTTCCCCACAGCAACTCGGAATAAACTGATTGATGTTTGACAGATGGCTTGAAATTTTAAGATCTTTCATTTGCTCTTTCTCTGGACCCCTCTTTTTTTAGGCTGGGGTGATTCAATAGGAACGCCAACAGAACCGGGAATGACCTATGATGCTCTACATGTTTTCGACTGGATAAAAGCAAGAAGTGGTTACAATCCTGTGTATATTTGGGGCCATTCACTGGGCACTGGGTAAGATTTCCATTTAACTGTCATTCAATTGCCTGTGGAAGGAGGGAAGTTTGGGGGGTATAAATACGTTTAAAATGGTCAGCCTGTCTAAATCTATTGCTCAAGCTCTATTTTCTGTGGGCATTTCTGAGGCTTATCTTCTAGGTATTTTACGAAATTCAGAGGCAGAATAGTGCAATTAATAGCATACCAGGCTTAGAATCTGGCAGACCAGTGTTCAGATCCAACCTACAGTGAAACTCTGATACTTTCTTGCTGCATGACCTTAGGAAATTCAGATAATTTCTTTGTGCTTAAAGCAAGTCATCTCAGTTTAAAAGATTTCCCTAGCCTGTGTGTGAAGGGAATTTTAAGAAAATCCTTTCTTAGAATCAATACTGTATATTGGGTCTAAGGCAGAAGAACAGTTAAGACTAAGCATTAGGGTTCAGTGATTTGCCCAGAGTCTCACAGCTAGAAAGTGTCTTGAGACCAGATTTGAACCCTGGACCTTCCATCTCTTGCCCTGGCTCTCTGTCTTCTGAGCTACCCAGCTACCTTTATGAAGGGAATTTTGATAAGAGCAATCTCATTTTAGTTGAAGAAATCACGTATCCTTCTCTCATACTCAGATAGTTTCCCCACTTTAATCTAGGAAGCTGATTAGTGTATGAAAGCCCAGTTAAAACCCTCAGTGCTTTTAGAGGAACAATCTCCTTATTCCTTCATGGAGGAAACCTGAAAGAGGGAAATAGGCATTTAGGATGGATTAGAAACAGCCTTCCGTAGGAAAGACTGAAACAGTGATTGTTTTCCTCCTGGAGGAACGGGAATGCTGAGCCTTGTATGCCAGTGAGGGCAGCCATGAGAGTCAGGGATTTGGACCTATCACTGTGCCTGCATGTGAGAGAGAAGGTTGGGGAGAATGACCAATACTGGCCACTGACTCTGAACAGGAACTGGGTAGGTTTACATGAGAACTTATTAGGCCTTAGATAGGCTTCAGTGTTTATATCCTCATCAAAAAGATTCATGGACAGCTAGGTGGCTTAGGGGATAGAATGCTGGGCCTGGTACTGGGAAGACCCATGTTCAGCTCTGCCCCTCACACACTTACCCAGCTGTGTGACCCCGGTGAGTCCCTTAACTTTGACTTAATCTTAATTAAAATCCTTAAATGTGCCTTAATCTCCTGGGGAAAGAAAGGGCAAACCAGTCCAGTATCCTTGAGAAAATCCCACAGACAGTGGCCCACAGAGTCACGCAGAGTGGGAGATGACAGTGACAGAATAACAAAAATCTGTGCTCATAGAAGGAGGAAAGAATTCGCGGTGTTGGCTTAGATTTGAGATTCCCCTTTTGGTTATGGTGTTGAATCACTGGCCCTGGACTTGACAGTTGCCCATGTGTGTGAGAACAGACTAATGCCCAATTACCAAGATGCGGGCTGTGGTTTGGAAAGCATCACATTTTAAAGTGGAACAGAGCCCCCAGGAGACACTTGACTGACTTATGCAGATAAGGAGGGCTACCAGACTTGAACAAGGGGAGGTGAAAATAGGGATAATGGCCTGCAGGAGTTCTGCTCCTCCACTGCAGAAACATAATGCATATTTGTGAGAAGAAAACCTACGGAAGTTGAGTCCTAGACATATAGTGACCACTTGGCTAGTTTTCACCTTTTAAATTTGGGAATGCATTCTAAAAGAATCCTCAAACTCCAACTCCACCTCCCTCCATTAGAGCTAGCATTTACAGTGCCTTAAGGTCTGCAAAGGCTCTCTAGCTATTCTCAGATGATCCTCGCAGCAGCCCTGGGGGGTGGGCGCTTTTACTTATTTGTCCCTGGCTTATCCCTCCTCCACAGGAGATTCAAAGTCAGCCAAAACAGCACCTGCCCTCAAGGGGCTTACATTGTGATGGGGAGACAGTGTGTAAATATCTAGATCTGGACAAAATGGGGAGGCCAGCCTAGAGGGGAGGGCCTTTTACAGATCAATTTAAGTTGTGTTGTGCAGTCTGTGCCTGGAGCTGCAAAGAGGAGCTCATCAGAAAGGCTAGCTCCTTCGGTAAAGGGGTCTTCCTAGTATCCCCCTTTTCATGCCGCTGTAACTCCCATGGGAGCCACACATTCCTGGCCACTCGAAAAGGTAAAGGTGCCGCAGGATATGACACACCACCTAATTCCCATTGCCTCTATTAGCGAAGAGGAAAGAGACACGGGAGTTCTTCATCACTTCCTTCATAAAGGGAATTTTATACATACATACATTTGTATATCATATATATGTTTATGTGTATATATATATGTAGTATTATATATAGAAGGGATATTTGAAGAACTGAAATACCAGCTAAAAGAGAATGAGAGTCTAAAAGGGGACTGCTATGCTGTCTTGCTCAAAAAAAGATGAACGATGTACAAAATGGGCATCTTTCCCAGTGTGGCCTGGGTGCCACTTCAGACAAAGGTAACTGTCTCCCTGCCTGGACTGCCTGGGTTCAGAAAACATGCAACAATAAACAAGGATAAATATTTACTGAGTGTACATGGTTGGTCCAAACAATGTGCCTATTAGTGCTTCCTGAGCCATGAATCATGACATTCCAAGTAGTCTCTCGAGAAGTAATAAACGGGCTTCCCTAGGTCTTGCCTTCTTTTAAATGGAAAGGGTGTCATTCCTTCCTGACAGGCTTTATGCCATGGCTCTGTAGCAAAAGGCAAACAGTGGTCATTTAGGAAGATGATTTGCCCATTACCATCAAGAGGGTTTATCGGTCCTGGGGCATGGGGTGAAGTGAGGCCCTGCCAGGAGAGATCTCAGCAGGCACAGATGCTGCCCAAGGGCGATTGAGGTTCTGAGCCTCTCTGCAGGACCCCCAGGAGGTCTTGCAGTGAGTATTTCTCCACGTGGTCATGTTAAGATCATAGGTCACCTTCCTGAAAAAGCTGCACATGTTCCCCTCTGACAAATTAGAGTGCCGTCTCTTTCAAAAAGAAATCCTTGAAAGGAAAATTATCATTTCATTGATGATTCTGTTTGCTTAAACCGTTCTTGTCTTGATTGGGAAATAGAAAAGGATTAACTTTTATTCATAATTAATTTGTTTACCTGTTTTCTTTCTAGAGTTGCAACCAATTTAGTAAGGCGCTTATGTGAACGAGGTAAGAACATTTAAAATCATTAATTTAATGACCACTATAACTTTTATGTGGCCATTGAAGTATCATGTCACAAAATATATGTTTATCCCTTGTTCTGAGGACATATTATGTGCTTATTAAATGAGATAGATTCTCTCAAAGAATATTCTTCATCACAAGAAAGTTTGGTTTCACCAGGTCTTCCTGACTCAAGTTTGCAGGTTGGTGAGGGCCCTTCCCGATAAGATACTTTTGAGGGTGAAATAAGCATCTGTCATACAGATAGAATTGTCGCTGTGTTTTTTCATTGGTTCTGAAATGCTGATTGGATCCTACCTCTACCTGGTCTGTTATGTGTATTCCTTTTAAGTTTCTTTTCCTCCTTATCCTCTTTTAGACCTGATATATGAACTCCCAAAGCAACTTGATTTTGTTTTTTGATAGTTCTAATTTCCTGAGAGATTTTTTTCCTCACATAGAGCCTAAATCTGTAGAAATTCCTTCCTTCCTTCTTCCTCCCTTCCTCCTTACCTCCCTCCCCTTACCTTCCATCTTAGAATCAATACTGTGTATTAGTTCCAAGACACAAGAGCAATAAGGGATAAGTGGTGGGGGTTAAGTGACTTGCCCAGGATCGCAGAGTTAGGAAGAATCCAAGGCCAGATCTAAATCCAGGACTTCCCATCTCTAGGCCTGACTGCCAATCCATCAAGTTTTCTAGCTGCCCCCTAAATTTTGCTTTCTTAAACAAAACACATTTCTTGGTGGCATGTCAGCTCTACTCTGGCATATGCAAATGACTTATGGCTCTTAATTTTTTGTTTTTTAAGAAAAACTAAAAATAGTCTAACCCCTCAGTGTTAGCTTCTCTCTCTGTATGGGAGCTGTTCCTGAAGCCAAATGTAGCCAGAACTCATACATTTCACATCCGTACCCTCTTTGTATTTACTTTCTAAGAGAGCCATACAGAACCAGGTATACTCGGCTCCTCCTCTCCCTTCCACCTCATCTGTAAACAACAATATTGAAAGAACCGCTGGGGTTGAGCTAAGAAATGAGATCCGGAGTCTGTCTGACCCAGTGGTAATAAGTTGGCTCAATCTTTTGACTTCTCTTCCTGTTACCTGTGTGACCTTGCATAAATGAGTCCCTTCACTTCCTTCCTTTCAGGGTTTTTATTTTAAAAATGAACATTGCTGTGCTCGCCCTCCCCACTTTGGGCTGGGAGGATCATAGAATCCCATTTGTCAGGGAGTCACTGCCAGAATCCTAAATGTTATCGAGTGCCCGCTCTGTGCCAGGCTGCTTTGATCCTCACGACAACCCTGAGAGGCAGGCTCTCTTGTGATCCCATTTTATAGCTGAGGAAAGTAGAGCGAGGGAGGCGAAGTATGTTGCCCAAGGCCAGCCAGCACCAAGTGTCAGAGTCTGTGTTTGAATTCAGCTCTTGCTGACTCTTGTCCAGCACCCTCTCTGCCTCCTCTGCTCCCTTTCATCCCTGAAAAAGCAAAGACTGCAAAGACAAATTTTAGATCAAGTTTCCAACCAACAAGAGCAAGCCTTTCTGTACAGCCCACCCAGCCAGTAAGGATCCGTTCTTTGCTTGCAGACCGCTTCCGGAGCCCCTTCCTCTGACTAACCCTGGGATTGCAAGTTGTCCTTCCTTCCATTGAAAATCTGCCTCTTTGCAGTTTCTGCCTCTTGCTTTGTGCCCATGGGGGCCAAACAGAGCAGCTAATCCTTCTCTTCCATGACAGCCTTGGAATACTTAGAAGGTTGCCATTACATTCTTTTAAGACTTTCCCTCTCCTGCAAAACGTCCCAGGTCCCTCTTGTGGCCTTCCTGCGGGCTGCTGACCCTCCTTCGGGCACACTTCCTTATCGCATCAGTGTTGGCACGTGCACAGAAGAACTCTCACCTTGTTCCTGCCCTGGATCGGGGCCACAGCTTGATAAGAGTGGGACGACCTGGGCTGTGGACCAGTGCAATCCTGGGTTGGCTCAGGGTGTGCCCAGGGTCAGGTGTTCTCACTCAGTCATGCTTGAATTCCAGACTGCTTTTAATGGTGATTGTGCTCTTTCCCTTCTGATGAAGCTGTTGGACTAGCCCTGAGCTCTGATGGCTTCTCCCGCCCTGAGTCAGTGCTCTGGGGGGTCAAAGCCATCAGCAGAACGTGCGGAGGCTGTACCACAGCCACATCGCTTCATCTCCCTTTGTCTGGAAAGGACTTTTCTGCACCTACTTGGTCACGGTTTTTTGATCTGGTGCCTCCGAGGGCAATTAAAAATGTCATTTACCAGGGCTATTGCATGATCGTGTTTTCTCTTTCCCCCGCGTTTAGAAACTCCTCCAGATGCCCTCATATTGGAATCTCCATTCACAAACATACGTGAAGAAGCAAAAAGCCATCCGTTTTCTGTGGTAAGTATGGATTTTTAAATTGATTTTCCTAGTTTAATTTTTTAACAGAAGCCAACACATGCACCTGCAAACAGATGCTGGAGCACCTGTATAAAGAGACCTAAGGTAACAAATGTTCTTTCCCAAACCATGACAAGGGGAAGAAGCTAGATCCCGAGAGAGACTTTTTTATACATTCTGTCCAGCTAGATAAATTGGCATTCGTGTCCTTTTGAGAAATGGGAAGCCCAGTCTTTTGGCAATCTCCTTTGGGAAATATTTTTTAAAAAGAATTTAAAGGGCAGTCACACGTATTAGAAGATTATTGTATTTGTTCTCTGAGCCCACTTTTCTTCCCTTTATCTTCACTTCCCATCCTGCCAAGTGTACACACTTGTAAATTGTAACTTATCTAAGATTATAAACTGGAATTGTGAGTTTAAAAGAAAACATTCTTTGGTCCAGGCAGATGGGATTGTGGGAAGATCAAGACTATGCTATGATCAGCACACACACACACACACACACACACACACACACGCACACACACACACATTTATGTTCACACACACATATTGCTGGCTGTGATCAGAGAGTCTCCACGCATTTCATCTTTATTTTGAAACTTTTCCAGAATATTTTGTGACTTAAAGGTCCTCAGGCCCCCACTTTATCCCTGTATAGGAGGGCTGTGGGTTGGTTTCCATTCTTTGATCTCCAAAATAAACCCTACTTTATACCACCAAAGTAGAAACCAACCTTCTAGGAAAGTCAGCTTCAGAAGCCGGATTTTCAGAATTTGATAAAAAATCATTGTGGTAGCCTGGAGAGTCATAATTACTCTCTTAGTTTGGTTCAGTTATTTTCTTTCCTCCTGAAGAAAAGTGACTCAGGATAACAAACATTTATTAAGTACCTACGGTGCGCAAGACTAGAGATAAAAAGAAAGAACTAAACCCCACACCCCACATAAGAACTTATGTTCTACTTGACTTAAAGTCAATTGTGTCTAGGTGAAGGTGGGGAGATAGTGTAGACAGAAGAAGAGGTTGGGATTAGGACTCACCTGCCTGAGAGCATCATACCTGAGTGCTGCATACCATCCCTAATGGAGGAATTCCCTCTGTTGCTTTCTCCTTTGGTGAGTGGACTAGGGAAGAGGAAACATGGCCCAGAGAAGGGATTGCTCGATTTTGAGTCAGAAGAGCCAGGTTCAGATCCTGACGGTCCCTTATGCTCCCATGTGAGACCTTGAGTCAGTCTGTCCTGATCCCGTCCTCTTGCCACCAGGCGAAGCAGAAGCTCTTGGAGTCAGGGGCTGTAGCCTCGCACACAGGAGCCATTGCACCCATGTTACTGAGCCCCTCTTTTCTTTGAGGAAAAAAGCTACTCAGGAGGAAGGTCTTACTCCTTTGTAGATGATCCCTTTCAGGAATATCTGTGGTTTTAAAGGGAACCTTGGCAAAGAGACAGTGGGCAATTCAAAGCAATAACTCTAACAGTAGGATTTCAGTTTCCCAATGACACGGGTGGAAGAGAGAAATTTGGGGATAAACGAGCCTCTTGGTCACACTAACCTCCTTTCTTGCTCGCCCCGGAGGTTGCTGTTCTTGATGCCATCATGCCCATGAAAAATGGCCTAGCTCGGCCGAGGCAGGGGCAGGACAGATGCCGGAGGGCCCGAGGCTAGCTGGCCAAGCGCCCCGGTCCTTGGGGAGCTGGCCGACTGAGAGAGAAGCCCTGGCTGCGGGGGAGACGTGTGCTGCGGGGGGCAGGAGGGAGCCCCAGCTGCCAGGAAGAAGAGGGGGCGTTAATAAACACGTGGGTGAATTCCTCTCTTTCGTGTGTCTCCAGGTATATCGATACTTTCCTGGATTTGACTGGTTCTTCCTTGATCCCATCACAAGCAGTGGAATTCGATTCGCAAATGATGAAAAGTAAATAGCCGTCCTTCTCCCTAATGAAGCTTTCTTGTCTCTCTATCTTCTGGGCAAAGGGAGGGGGAGGAAGGCGTAAGGATCCATTGCCTGGGAAGGCAGAAGCCCCAACTTTTCCCTGGCTCAGGCTCTTTAATGGTGGGAATGTTTTCAGATCTCAGTGAATTTTGCAACCCAGGTGGACCCCCAGAATGTCACTAAATCTTTACTCTTTGTTTCTTATTCCAGAAACTTCATAACTTAGTGCGACCAATAAACTCAAAAATGTGTGCCTTAAAGAATGGGCTGCAGGGAGGTTACAAGTGCTTTTTGTACCATTTACTCCTTACATAGTAACGGAGCTCTGGACTTGGAGCCCAGGAAGACCCTGGGTTCAAATCCCACCTCTGACACTTCCCGGCTGGGTGACTGTCATGTTATTTAACTTCACTGTGCTTCAGGGTCTTCCCACTTTGCTACTCAGGCCTATGCCTTACATTTGGCTGTACAGTCCCTGGAAATCGTATGTGGCTGCACATGAAGTTACTTAAGTTTTCAAAGTGTCAGGGGCAGCTGGGTGACTCAGTGGATGGAAAGCCAGACCTAGAGACGGGAGGTCCTGGGTTCAAATTTGGCCTCAGACACTTCCTAGCTGTGTGACCTTGGGCAAGTCTTTTTAACTCACATTGATTAGCCCTTACTTCTCTTCTGCCTTGGAACCAATAGTCAGTATTGATTTTAAGTTGATTTAAATTTTAAAAATTAAAAAAATTTTTTTTTCTCAAAGCTGTCCCTTGATTTTAATGAACCTGAGCTTTCAAATTCCCAGTTTGATCCTGGAGTTCTAAAGGCCAAAGTGACCTTAGAGACGGACTTACTGTCCACTGCACACAGTAGGGGCTTAATAAATATTTATCAATTTGAATGTGAATCACCATTCAGAGAAGAGACAAATGACATGATTCTTCATGTTATGAAATATTTCCCAATAGAATTCTCTTAAATACCTAGTTCAAATCTGGCCTCAGACACTTCCCAGCTTTGTGACCCTGGGCAAGTCACTTGACCCCCATTGCCTAGCTCTTACCACTCTTCTGCCTTGGAGCCAATACACAGTATTGACTCCAAGACGGAAGGTAAGGGTTTAAAAAAAAATACCAATCTCCCCTTATGCCTTTTAAATGATTTGATTTGCATACTTGATGTATTAGTCCACTTATTTTGGGACCATATCCTTTTTTTTTTTTGGTAAAAAATGGAGGCAGTGTTGCCATAAATGAGTTCCATTTTCTAAAAAAAAGAAAAATTGTAGGAACTGATTTTGGCAAAGATTTTTGATGATGACAAAGAGCACAAATCACCCAGCAAAAGGTAGAAAGAAGTTCTTATTTTAAAAAGAACCAGATAAAATAATACTGAATAGTTAATTAAATTTGCATTGCAACCATATCCATTTAAAAGAAATTATGCCCAAAAGGCTTTAAATGACTGCCTGCCCTTTGATCCAGCCATACAACTGCTGGGTTTGGTGTTTTTGTTTATTCCCTTTCAACTTCCTTTTGTAATGTCATAATTACTGTGCATTCTTTTTTTTTCTGTTTGCATCATTCCACAAAGTTCTTTCCATGTTTCCATTTAACATATATACTTGCCAGTCTTAATGGCACTGTTGTTTTATATTCCAAACATTATCCAATCATTGCTCCTTTTGTTGGACATTTAAGTTACTTCCCAGATTTTGCAATTATATGTCATTCCACTCTGATCTGTGAATAGGCAACTCATTCTTTGGGTTGTTCTTATAATACTTTGATCAGTATATTGAGTTCTAAATTCTTTATCAAGCCTAAGAAATCTATCATGTTCTCAATTTTTAAAAATGGAGAGCTTTAACATTGTAGTAAACCTGAATAACATTATTGAAACTAAAATGTCTGATTCTCCTTCAGTAACGGCCAAACACAATAAGGGGGAAACTTCCGCTGTCCTTTCCCTAGTCACCAGAGAGGAGGATGCTTTCTTGTTTTAGAATCTGTAACTTTGCTGTTTTTCTCGTTCCAGTGTGAAATACATATCATGCTCCTTACTTATTCTTCATGCTGAAGATGACCCCATCGTGCCATTCCACCTAGGAAGAAAGGTATGTAGCTGCTCCTGATTGTTGGGAGACAGTAAAGGGAGCGAGTTATTCAAAGGAATAGAGGTCCTTTAGGGAGTTAATAAAGTTACTTTTGCTAATTATTATTAAAAGTGGAGGGGATCAATGGATAATAGGTAGATGGGGTCTCAGCATCGAGTCCAATCTCCTTATTTTTTAGGTGAGGAAACTGGCTCAGGTGCATTTAATGATTTTAATGATCTCAGAGGTGGCATTTGAATCCATATCCTCTGACTGCAAATCCAGGGCTCTTACCCCTGCATCAGGCTGTTTCATGGTGCTTTAAGCTAAGGAAACTAGAAATTGGGATGCCCTGCCATTGCACCTGTGCCAGTGAGAAGAAAAATAAGGCTTTGAGGAAACCATTTTCTGCCACACTGCCCAGCCTTTGTCTTCGAGCATATAATGCAGGGGCAGACACACAGGGGATCACAGATTTAGAGCCCATCTCATTGAACCCTCTCACTTTAGAGATGAGAAAGTGAGACTAATTGCTGTCATATAAGCATCCAGCAAACACTGATTAACTACAGCCAGTGCGAAGTCATCTTTGATATTGGAGAGGAGCTGAAACCTAGAATAACATCAGCCCTATGCTAAAAAGAACTATTCTCTTTTTATTTTGGCTCTATGGCTGCTGGGGTAACGTCATTTGTTACCACAGAGAGTTGTGGCCATTTCTTTTATCCTCAGCATCAAAGGCTTGTTGGGGAAACTGAGTCATATTTTCAAAGAAAGGTTTGTTTTTGAATGCACCTCTGGAGGCATCCTAGCCATTCACTAGCAGTGCTGGGGGTTTCTTGATTCCCTTTCAGTGTCCACATTTCCTTCCCTTAATTTGCCTGGTTCTTCCTTACCCATTGGGATGTGGTGCATGGAAAGGGAGGAGCGCTGGGCTATTCGAATTCAATTCTTGACTCTGCTGCTTGCACAAGGCGATTCCTATAAATCATCACACCGTAGAGTGAAGGATCCTCCTTCCTCCTGCCGACGGGGTGGTGAGGAAGCTTTCCCAGCAGGGCCCAGGACGAGAGTCCCAAAGGCCCAGTCAGACCGGCATGGCGTGGCAGGTGGTGTGCACCAAGACTTACCTCGGCTTCTCTTCCGCTTTTCAGCTCTATAACATTGCAGCGCCATCGCAGAGCTTCCGGGACTTCAAAGTCCAGTTTGTGCCGTTTCACAGGGATCTTGGCTACCGGCACAAGTACATATACAAGAGTCCAGAACTACCTCGAATCCTGAGGTGAGGAAACGCGCGCCCTGTGGAGCCCAAAGAGGCCTGTGCACGGCCGTCCTGGGGAGAGGCTAGCCCAGAGGGAGGGGGGATGCAGGAGCCGCCCCCGCCCTAGCGGGGGACCAGCACAAGAGAGCTTGTGCGGGAGTAGCTTCGGGGACTGGCGCTGTGCTGCGGCTTCTGGTCTGATGCCCTGGCAGCCCCGGAGAGCCGCCGGCGGGAGCCCTCTAGCACCAGCCGGTCAGGGGCTCCTCATTGAGGCTTCTTGGCGTGCTCTTTCACCCCTGAGCACAAGAGATGGTATTTCGTGGTTTTCCGGGGGGGAGGGGGAGAGTTCCCTTTGGTTGGCACTTGCTTCCCTTTCTGGCTGTCAGGAGGCGTGAGGGGGAGCTTCTCTTCTCTCCAGCTCCCCATCTCGCCTCCTCCCCATTTGTCTTGTTTGCATCCTGCCCTGACAACCTCGTGGGCCATCCCTGGCACGGATTATGGAGTGGATCGCCCTTTCCTTCTCCAGAGGGGGGAAGGCAGACGGCCTTAAGTGACTTGCCCAGGGTCCCCCGGCGAGCCCTGGGCTCCTTCCACGCCGCCAGCGGCTGCCTCTTGTCCGGCCACTCCCTGCCTTGAGTTTGTCTCCAAGACTGACTGACTATTTTCCTCTGCCTCTAGGGAATTCCTGGGAAAATCAGAACATGAACATCATCGCGAGCTCCGCCACTGAGGCCCGGCTGTGTGGACGCATGAAGATCTCTCCCCCCTCCCCGTCCTTTCTTTTCCTTTGGATCAGTCCACAGTCCTGGACACCGGCGGCGGCCGCGGAGTGTGGCGCTCGGCCTCTGCGTCGCTCAGGACCCCCAGCTTGTCATCGAGCTTGCCCCGAGAGGCCTCAAAGTGATGTTAGCAGGTGTGCGTAGCCCGGGAAGAGCAGGAGGAAGCCTCCCAGAGCCATCCCCACCCCGACGGACCTGCGCATGCCAGCGAGCCAGTGGCCAAGCCGCGACCTGGCGGGAGCTCCGCCTCCCCCCTCGCGGCCCCGCCGGCACTTTGTCCATCCTACTTCTGGAGACTCTGCTCTCTCCTCACTTCCTCTAGACTGTTACTCATGAGGCGAAAGGGATGTGGGGCGTCTCCGAACAAGGCCTTCAGCCTCTCCCCGGAGGGAGCGGTTGAGGTGGGGGGAGACTCGGAAATGAAGGATTTCTTTGGAGTTCTTTCTATCCCTTCCTCGTACCCCCATATGAACTTTGGATGGTTTATGACTGCTCGCCCCAGCCATACTTGCACTCCACGGCCACCGCCCTCTTGGTGGTACCTTTGCTAATTAATCCACGATGGTTATTATGGTGATTATTATTTGTATTTCTCTCAATTTATTTCTCCCTTATTTCTCTCCCATTCTTCAAACTAACCTGGGTCTAGACTGAGCATTATTTAAAAAATAAAATAGTGGTGGTCATCTGTCTTCTTTTTCCTCTGCAAACCAGGAAAAATCCACACTAGCACATTGAGGAGAGGCAGACAAGTCTGTGCCTCATACAGAGTACAGCGTCCGGGAGACCACTGTGCCCGGCCTTAGCTGAAGGGGCTTCCCCAGGGGCAGGGCTTCAGGCCTGTCTGTCTGTCTCTGTCTGCCTACCACGCGGGCCAGACGTGGTGAGTGAATGTGAATGGAATTTTCTGATGGTCTTCCTCCTTTCTCTTGCCTTGGGCGAGACTCCAAGAAGCCGTTCTGCAGCGGGACAGCGATGCTCCAGACCTCACAGTGATGTTGGTTCCACACAAGGAGAAATCTCAGCCTCAGGCACAGAATGCCCACCCCTGCCGACACTTTAGAGTAGCAGGAGCACATAGGCCCGGAGGGGAGCCCCAGCTACAGGGCATAGGATCAGCTCAATGAATTTTATGCCATAAAAAGGTGGAGGATAGTTTTAACCCGTGCCACGTAGGAGCTGCGCCACAGAAAGGCTCCTTCTTGGAGTTATTTATTGCACTGATAGAGGTGTGGTTTGGCTTTTTAATGTTTTGTACAACCCAGTCCATATTCCATGAGACGCTGTTGCTTTCATTAGACATCTATCAAATTCAACCTTCCCTGAGAATATCCTCGTCCTCGTCCATCTTCTCCGGTTAACAAAAGACCAGATTCTCCAAAGCACGAACCGGATACTGTTTGTTTTACTTGTGACCTACAGTTCCAATCATTAGGCCAGTGTTGTGCATTAAAAGTGAAACATCTCAAAAGAAAAGAAATGCATCATTTTAATAAAGTTGCCTTTGGATCACTCCATTGTTGGCTCTGCCCATTTTGTGCCCAAGTACACATCCCTTCTGGGGCATGGAGGTGGCTTAGAGTCAGGAAGATTCCCCTCTGCGAGTTCAAATCTGGTTCCAGACACACACTGGCTGGCTGTTCTCAGTCAGGCAAGTCACTTCACCCTGTTTGCCTCATTCTTTGTGTCAAATGAGCCGGGGAAGGAAATGACAAACCAACCACTCCGGTATCTTTGCCAAAAAAATTCTCCAACTCCTGGGGCCCAGTCTCCCTATCTTCAAGCCTTCCCCCCACCCCTACATTGTGTCAGAAGGAATAGGCTGAATTTCCCATTGCCTATTCCTAAATGGCTATTTCCTTTTAGGGGGTGACTGTGGGTTTTTGAAATCTTGGATCTTGATTTATTAGCTTATTAGGCTTGTTGTGTTAAAAAGGGCTTATTTGGGGGGTAGGCAGGTGGCTCAGTGGAGAGTCAGGCCTAGAGATGGGAGTTCCTGCATTCAAATGTGGCCTTAGACACTTCCAAGTCGCTTAACCCCAGTTGCCTAGCCCTTAGCACTCTTCGACCTCAGAATCAGTACAGAAACTTCTTGAGTTCAAATCTAAGCTCAGGCACCAGCTGTGTCACTTAACCCTGTTTGCCTCAGTTTCCTCATCTGTCAAATGAGCTTGATAAGGGAAATGGCAAAACCACTCCAGTATCTTTGCCAGGAAGACCCTGAATGAGGTCAGAAAGAGTTGAACACTAGCAAAATGACTACAACAAAAAATTGCAATGGAAAGGCTACTCTTCAGAGTCTTCAAGAAGTTAAATGACCATTTCTTGGATGTTGAGTGGATTATTTTACAAGTCCAAGGCTGAACTAGGCGGCCTCTGAGATCTAGTGAAAAACAAAACCATCTCTGATGTGAGCTGCTGTGTGTTGAGGGATTATAGTAGTAGAAGGATCAGTAGTTTTGGAGCCAAATGACCAGAGTTCAGATCCTGCCTCTTGACTCTTGCTACTATTGGATGAGTTCTTAAATCATTCCAAATCTCTTAAACACCTGTAAAATAAGGGAATTCAACTAGGAGGCTTCTTTGGTCCCTTCCATATCTAGATCAATGATCTTAATTATCATCTCTATGCAGATGCTTCTCAGTTCTCCATAGTTAGCTCATCTCACCTAATTCTGTATCATGAACTGCCTCCAGGGTAGACATCTCCAAGTAGAGGTCTTGGCCATCTTGTATTCCAAATTGTTCTAGAGAATTCTAATACTTTTCCCCTTAAACCCTCCCTCTTTACTTCCCAATTTCTGTTGAAGGTTCATAATCTTAATGACTTCTCATTCCACTCATACAATTAATCAGTTCCTCAAGTCTAGTCAATCCTGTCTCTACAGCCTCTGCTTCCTTTTCTCTTCGTGGAGCCACTCTAGTTTGACCTCTCCCTTGGTCTACAACAGCCTCTGAAGAGTTGCTGCTTCTAGGTTCCTCCCTCTTCAACTGATCTTCTGCAGAGCTGATTGTAACTGCCAAAATAATCTCCCTAAAGCCCAGGTTGGATGGGATCATCTCCTTTGCTCAAGAATCTTCAATAGCTGCGTTTGCTCCTGGGAGAAAATGCGGACTCCTCTGTTTGGCATTTGGAAGCCCTGCACAAGCTGGCCCAAGCCTCGCTTTCCAGACTGATTCAAGATTTCTTCTCCAGACTCTACAAAGTGGCCAAGAGGCTGAATGTCCGTCGCCAGCGTTGGCTTTAGTCCAAGGAAATGTCTTCCTCCTCATCGCTGCCTCCTGGAGGCAGGAACACCCCCGAGCTTAGATCCCAAGCTCCGACCTACAGGGAGGAAGCCTCTCCTGAGGCTGCTGCCTTGGATGCTCTCCCTTCTACCTCAAAGGATCATCTACGCACAAAGCCCTTGAACCGTGTTGTCTCTCCCGGGAGAAACAAGTTCCTGGAAGACAGGCCTATTCAAAGCTCATCTTGACGCCAGGCCGGCTGCTCTATGCACAGAGCCACCTTGCCGTCCGTCCCTCCCTTTGGTTTTAGAATTCTTGGAAGTCTTTGCCCATTAAGCAGAACTATCCTAGCATTTGCTGCCATTTGGGGGGGCTATGCTGACTTATCTGTCGCAGGCAAGAATGATTGCCAAGAAAGCACTGAGAATCCTTAACTTGGACCCCGAGGAGTGCGGTGGCTTCACGAGTGAATAGTGAGGCTTTGCTTGCCAGTAAAGGGGGGGGGGGGGCAATATGCCAGCCACCCAGGCCCATGGTGGGCTTTGTTCCTACACATAAAGATACCATTGTGGCGCGACTGCTTCTAGCAAGAACGGAGGAAAGCATGAATATCAAAAGATCAATTGTTCCATGTGCTACACAGTCTCCCTTTCTTTGGGCACAAAATACTTCCTACAGTGAATAATTCCTGACTCAACCCGCAGGTGCTGGCAGCTGGGGGGCTTCCCATCTTGGGGCATCCTAACTGTAAACTGGGGTGAAGGGCTGGAAAGTGAGAGGTGGCCCGGCCGGGGAGCGTGGACCATCATTGACTGCACAGAATAGAGCTCATTTTCTCCCCATCTTCTGGGGCACTGAAGGAGGCCGTTGGGATGACGGTGGCTTCCGAGGCCCCGCTCGTGGCCGAGGGTCAGACGAGGGGCAGCCACTAAGGCGGGCACCTCCCGGAGGATGTGGGTTAATGCCGCCCTTCAGCCCCCCCTCTGATCAGGGTAATACTAGCCCTTCCTGGATTCCATTTTCCCACCTAAGTTTGAGAAACAGCAGCCTCTCAGCCTGAAGGGTGGACAGCCATCTCTTCTCAATGAAGAGGAGGAGCGGGGCGTCTTTGGGGGAGCCGCTCCTCACCTCTGCCCTCTTCCGTGAGGTTTTAACTGTAGCCCCCGGGCCAAAGCAATGGAGAAGCATCGGTTATCCTCCATCAGGGTTTCTCTTGAAATCCCCGGCTGCGCTGCCCTTGGCAGAGGAAGAGGCCCTGATGCTTAATTAATCCTCCCGGGCTGCTTTCCTCGTTCCTGGGGCCCAAGCTGGATGAACTGGTCCTGCTTTCGGTTTTCTGTTGTCAGAGCAACAGCAGAGCCTGCAGATAAGTGGAGGCTTCAAATAGTGGGCGAGGACAGGGCGTTTACGTAACCAATAGGGTTTGGGTTATGCAATGAAAAAAAACCAAGAGTCTAGGATGTGTGTCCAATTAGCCATTGGCATAACTGTTTAATCACTTCTCACACACAAGGGTAGTCACAGTGATCCACTACAGACGGTGATTTCACACACACACGGTGCTCGCTTAATGGAATACACAACACAGAATCTAGCCAGGGTGGAAAACGTTAGGGCTTTGGTCTCCCTCCTAAACCGAGCCCAGCAGGGGCATCCTAAGGGCCTGGCTTGTTAAAGGGCTACCCCAAACAAGAGACAGACGGGAAGGGAACGGGCATCCACACACCCAGCATGCAAGGAAGGAAGCCTCCAGGAATACGCTCGACAACTAGGGAATTAGTCGAAGTTTGATCCAATAACCGGCTGTTTCCAGTGAAGCTCCGCAGCTTTCCCCACACCTTGTGCAGACAAACGACTCTGGGAAAACTAATCGGAGAGAGATCTACTCTGAGAGTGTTCTCGGACCCCTGCTCGTAGCCAGGGAGGCCTGTCCCTCCTCACCCCACTCTCAGCGAACAGGATGATGTACTAGCAACAGAGAAGGCTTTGGTCTTGGCCATTCAACAGGGAGACTAGAAAATAGGACAGAACAAACACACACCTCCGACTCGCTTTCTAATCACAGTCTCTCCAGACCTGAATGAAGACGGGTAATTAGAATTTTGTACCCCAGGACTCTATTCCCCAGAATCCCACTTTTGTCCTTATGTTCTGGAGATAAGTTTCTGTAAGCCCGCTTCGTCTCTTCTCCAGCTAACATGATCGGGAAAACTTTTTACTTTTGTTCTATTTCTTCTACTTCGAGTGATTAATAATAAATCTCATAATACTTGCAATTATTTGATTTTAATTATAATCCTTCAATGGGAAAAAGGAAGACCATTCAGCTGTATTTCCTCTTCCACTACAGGAAAAACTGTCGTACTATCTAACTGCTCTGAAAATAGATTTAAAGGAGAAGCCAATTTTGTTTGGCTAAAAGCCCCAGATGTGAGCCAATAGGAAGTGGGGGTCCAGCTCCTCTTCTCAGGGAAGTCCTGCACCATCCTTAGCCATAAGGCATACTCTAGTACACTTGATGAAAACAATCGTTGCTCGGGGTCTGAGTGGGGCTCACTAGTGTTGAGACAAGTTTAATATATTAATGGAAAATAATTTTTCTTTAGCTAAAAAGTGCCATTTTCAGTTGATGAAGAAAAAACCTTAGTTTCAGTTCCTTATTAATGAAAAAAAAATAGTACTAATGTTCAGTTGAATAGCCTTGTCCTTAAAAGACGTACACGTTTATATTCAGTGGGGCCTCGTCCTTCACCTTGCTCCGTTTTTGACACTTCTAGGACATGCTAGCCCAGATTACAACCATCCAAATGCAGGTGAACCACCAAAGAAAGGACCGGTAGATACCGGAGTTGTGGTTTGGGGATCAAGCGGGCCTCTCTCAAGCTATAAGGTTCCATGTTTCCTTATTCATTTGCTGGCCTTGAACCCACATGAAGCTACAGCTGTGTCGGATCTTAATTTACTTGTAGAATATGATCAGGAAAGGCCAAGAGAATGTGTATTTGGCAACAGCAAAATTATAACAACAATAGGGAGCAGCTAGGTGGCTCAGTGGATTGAGAACCAGAGATAGAGGTTCTGGGTTCAAATGTGACCTCAGATACTTCCTAGCTGTGTGACCCTGGACAAGTCTCTTAACCCTCATTGCTTACTTCTCGCCATTCTTTTGCCTTGGAACCAATATGGAGTACTGATTCTAAGATGGAAGGTTAAAGAGTTTTTTTGTTTTTAATTTTACCTACAAGAACCTCATGTATTTTCAATAAATTCCGGGGACGTTTCTTTATAACCAATATGGACTCCCATCTGCCTTCAACTAGAAAGAAAAACAAGACATGAGAAGGTAGGAAATGGGGAGTCCTTAATGTTGCTAAATCTATCTCCCCGCCTAATATTAGCATCTCAATCTTATAGAAAAATTGTAGCTTAAGTCACTAATGCCTTCTTGATGACAGAGAAGGTTACACGGCCACTGCCCAGGTACAAAGAGGATCTGGAATTTGAATAAGCGTTTTATCTGTTCAGGAAAGAAGGATGCTCTCTAGCCAACAGACACACTTAGAAAAGGTCTTCTTTCCCTCGGAGTCCCTGGCCTGCAAAGTAGAATTTTTTACATTTTGGCATCATGGTATGTGGCCAGAAATTCACCTTTTAATATTTTTTTTTAAAAGGGAAAAATGCTTGTTATTTTCTGTCTTGCCATGATCTTGACTTTGAATGAAGTTGGCTTAAAAAAAACAGACATCAATTCTTGAGGCAGAACTATTCCCTTTCCTGGCCATTCACACACAAAGATGAGAAGACTACATAGACTAAGACAGTTTGTGGAGATATTAAAGATTTCATGTTCCTATAGGGTGAGAGAGAGAGAGAGAGAGAGAGAGAGAGAGAGAGAGAGAGAGAGAGAGAGAGAGAGAGAGAGAGAGAGAGAGAGTGTGTGTGTGTGTGTGTGTGTACATAACAAAGGCTGAATCATTTTCAAAAGAGCCTGACAACCATTGCTGCTTCTAATATGCACTCCTGGAGCCAACTGGCCATTGCTTTGGCTGAAGTGCACATTTTTCTATCTCATCGAGACCATTTTCATTTGAAAACAAGTGCGGCAATGCAGAGCCCAGCAGCTGGAGCTAAAGAATCCAAACCGGCTACCAGACAGTGCGCGAGTCTTCTGGAGGGACAGTCGGAAGCAACCCAAGAACTATGCATGCTAGCAAGCGAGATAACGCTGGCAGAGTAGCTACTCCATCCATCTGGCTACCTAGTGAATACTCACTTTACTGAGGAGTTTTCTGTCTTCACAAAGCTGCTTTTTGGGGGGTGGGAGGGAAGGAGGAAAAATAGGAAGGACATGCACAAACTCTCAAAGCACCCAGCACCTAAGCTACCTCTCACTATCTTGGAAGCAAAGGCATAAATCGCCCCCATTTTTTCCCCCTCAAGCCACTATCACTTCCTTCCCTCCTCTGGGAAATACTATTTTATAAAGACAAGGCCATCCCACTGGTGGTAAATAACTGCAAACTGCATTAGGTGCGAAGTTAACTAGAACCCAGAAGCACTTCCATCTTGAATCCATGAGACTGCCGTGACCAACAGTGCCCCATGGACAGGACAAGCTACTCCCTGGGGATGTTGGGGGGCGGGATCTTCACATCTGAGGGCTCAACACCCCATATCTCTCTGGCATATTCAGTGATTGTTCTATCACTGGAAAATTTCCCAGAGCAAGCGATATTCTTGATGACTTTCTTTGTCCATTCTTTGGGATTCTGCAAAGCAAAAGAGAAATTAGAAAAATCCATCAGTACCTGGCTACCATGATTATTTTGACTGGAGAGGCAATTTTCTGAGAGGTGGGGAGTCTATTTACTAAATGAATGCAAGAAGGTAAAGTAGGCAGTACTGTTATGGAAGCAAGATGCTTGGCCCATCTATCTTTGCTGGCAAAAGGGCTGGGAATAGAACCTAGAAACCTCTGGCAGGAGAAGACACTTAAAAGAAGACACTCAAGGGTCAGCTAGGTGGTTCAGTAGATTGAGAGCCAAGCCCAGAGATGAGAGGTCCTGGGTTCAAATTTGGCCTCAGATACTTCCTACCTGTATGATCCTGGGCAAGTCACGTTAACCCCTGTTGCCTAGCCCTAATTTCTCTTCTGCCTTAGAATCAAGACTTTTAAGACAGAAGGGAAGGGTTTAAAAAGGAAAAAAAAATGAGAGGTAGGCTCATTTGCCTGCCCAATTCCCTCCTCTCTTGGAAAATGAATTCACCTCCTCTTCAGCAGTCCCATCCCTCCCTGAATGAACCTGGCAGATGAGCCAATTAAGCAGCTCCTAGACTGGATAGGTCAGAGAAACAGTGCTCAGTGCCCATCTCACACTTGGGTTCCACAATCACCCCCATAAAGGAGGAAGACATTTTCCTTTAACTGAAGACTCTTTGACCTGAGCACCAGACTAGGTGACTTTCAAAACTAAGCCCCCAAGTATAGTAACACAGATAAAAATGAATGAACATTATCATTTCAAATGGAAATAAAAGTAATTCTTTCAGAGGCCAACAGCTGGCGCTTGGAATGTGGCAAATTATAATAACGACAATTATTTAAAAAGTAGAATAATTTAAAACTCCTCCCTAAAATGAGCCCAGACTATGTAAAATAAGGATTCTTCCTGGCAGCAGTGATCAGACAGGCCTGGCATTTTGAAATTCATCTGATCTCTGGCATTTTTAGGAAGTGCTGCCATTTATCTTCCCTCCTGTAGGTTTCCCCAACACTGCTCAGTTCCCCTGCCTTCTTGATGTCTCTGGCTGCATTTTCATGCAGTGCATGCCCACTAACTGGGTGTCCCTCACAGGTCCGCCACCTTTCACTGGCTGTTGTGTTCCCTGAAATGCACGTCGCTCCAACCTCGAGGTTTCCCAGGCTTCCTTGGAAACTCAGATACACATCCCTCATTTCTCTCAGGTCTTCCCTCCCATTTGGACTACATCTTATCTTGTAGTTCCACGGCTGTTTGCGTGTGGTCTCCCCCACTAGAACGTGAGGTTCTGTTTTTGCCTTTCCTCAGATCTTGTGGTGCTTATTAGCACAAGAGCTGGAACATAATGAAAACTTCACATGCACTTGGAGACAACTTTCCACTTCACCATTAAGACTGATGCTGAGGGGGCAGCTGGGTAGCTCAGTGTGTTGAGAGCCAGGCCTAGAGACGGGAGGTCCTAGGTTCAAATCCAGCCTCAGACACTTCCCAGCTGTGTGACCCTGGGCAAGTCACTTAACCCCCATTGCCTAGCCCTTACCACTCTTCTGCCTTGGAGCCAATACACAGTATTGACTCCAAGACGGAAGGTAAGGGTTTAAATTAAAAAAAGAAAAAAGAAAAAAAAGACTGATGCTGAATATGAGAATTCCAAATCAAAATAATGGTGCCATATTCTCATGGCAGCCTTTTTATGGTTATCAGAAGTCACTGGCCTGCCAATCTACAGCGAAACCACTCACATCGGTCAATGCCATTCTTACTTCCTCTTACCCAATTTCATTTGCTCCTACTGATCTCTAAGATAGGTGAAAAAAGAGCCTGAAATAGCAATCCGGGCATAAAAACAAGTCAAGTGGGAATGGAAAGGAGTAGCAGAGTGATTGCTATTAGCCTATTCTGAATTTTTGTTTATCACCCTATGCCTAGACAACTGCATTGGCATCCTAAAGTGGTTCTCTAGCTCTCTAATTTCTGTCCCCAGCAATGAATCTGTCACTTTCCTGCTGAAAAACATACAGCAGCTTTTTATCACTTTCTGGACTAAATCCAAAGTCATGAATCTGGAGCTCAGGACCCTCTTGTCCAAAGTCCCAGTGGGAACGTTGTCTAGGCTTAGGCTCCACTATTCCTCGAAGTAGACCGTCCAATCTGGCCAGCCTCATTTCTTCACTGACTCTCAATGCTTACTCCTGCTTTTGTATCTACTCTTGCTATTTTCCGACTAGAAATGTTCTTTCTCTGGCCAAATTCCAAGTTTGAGTCCAAAATTACTTCCTTCACTAAAGCTAGTGCTTCCCTACACTAACTGCAAGTGAAAACATCTCCTTTACTCTGAATTTCTACAGCACAGGCATTGATTTGAATTTTTTTTCTAGCAGTTTCATGTATGTAAATCTGTTTCCCTAATTGGATTTCTCTAGTTAAGAGGACAAAGACCATTTCTGCTTCTGCTTCTTCCTTTTTTGTATATTTATAGTACCTGATATAATGCTGGCAATACAAGTACTTCATAAACAGTAAATTAATAAAAAGTAAAAGAAGGAAACAGTGCCCTGCTCATTTTCATGGCTGCTTTGTAGTACTAATTACTAAAAAAGAATTCTAATGAAAACACACACATGGAACTGAGAGAATGGTTTCCAGCTCTGCTGCGGAACAGTAGACTCTTGTCATAATTTCTACAAAAGTTCTAAAGCTGAATATGGGCATTAATAGCTTCCCTTTTTTCTGAGTACCATCAGCTCAATTTATTTGCCACTCCAATCCTAACTCTTCAGTCTAAAGAGACATGGCAAGTCTCCTGTCTGTGCTCAAAGACAAGCTAAGAGAAAGAATCCCTACTAACAACACAAGGAACAGAAGAGACCTGGGAGGTTGGGAAAGCCTCCACACTGTTATGGAAACTATATCTGGAAAGGACAATCGAGAAAGTACATAACAAGGTACAGAAAGCCGAGTTTGAGGCATTTACAATCGCAAAGGGAACATATTAAGCTTATATTCTGTAGCCAATTATGCAACTCAGATCTCTGGAACATTCTCCAAGTCCTCTAGGAATGCCCTTTGGGAACTGTTATCTAGCTGTGAGAATATTGTTTTAAAGAATCCTCTTTGAATGCAACATATAACGGTCCGACTCTGTCCTTGAGGTTAGTAGCTGGCCAAGAGCCTGGGGCCAGGGGCCTTGGAACCCAGACCTCTCATGGAAACATTTCCTGACAGACTGGGTGATATTTGGCTGTGCTGTGCTGTCCAGCTAGAGTCCTGGCCTCCCAAGCATCTCGTGCCCCTAAGCTCCCAGAGGAGACGTGCAGTGTTACCCTATATAACTGGTCCACTTTTGCTTGGCATTCAATATAGGCTTCATAGTCAGCAAACACTTTAAACCTGAAAACAGAAAACAGATTGTGTGTGATCAGAATAAAGCCAGGCAAAGTGAAAAAAACTCAGGAGAAATTTTATTCTACAATGAGAAAGTCATGGGTGAATGGACAAAAGATCCAGCTTTTTGAATCTTTAATGCTGATTCTTTTGGAAGCAATCTTCATTCCCAAAGAATTCAAGCACACATTCATTAGCAGATCATAGCTCTGATGACCACCCTAAAATTAGGGCTAAAAGTAGCTAACTTCAGTGACGACGTTCACTAAGAAAAGCACCATTATGAACACTAGGAAATCTTGAGTGTCGCTGCCGTCCTGTAGAGAAGAGTTCTTTCTGTTTATGTCCATTGCTCACTTGTTCAATACCAGAAAAGATCCGGGGTTTTTCTGTAATGGATGGTCCCTCGACTGATGCATAAAAAAATCACAAGCTGACATCTAACCTGATGATAAGCCTCTCCTAAGTGAACTAGTTTAATCCTAAAGACACACATACCAGGTCAAAGCACTATCAGACAGACTATAGGTAACATGATGAGACAAAGGAGGAGAATGCTCTAGTCAGAGACCTAAATTTAACTACCTTTGTTAAGTTTTCCAAATTTATTTGCTAAGTTGGGTTCCTGGGTGTAAAATAAAAGTTTCGTGGCGATCTAAATATGTTTTTATTTACCAAGGGTCAGCCATCCAATAGATTTGCTTTTTTAACAGCTATATAGCACCAAAGGAAAAATGAAGATCCTAAGCTCCAGTAAGAGGAAGGTAATTTTAACAAAAGGGCTGAAGTTAATAGATGGCACTAAATTGGCTAAATATGAAACTACTTAATTACTAATGTAATGTAATATACATTAACCAATGAATATGACTGATGCTGTACTAGTTAATATTTTCATATGGATCCAGAGAAAGAACTGTGGGAGTAGAAATGCAGAAGAAAAACATGATTTATCACTTGGACATTTGGATATATGATTTGGGACTTTGGTTTTAAATGATTATTATAAAAATGAATAATATGGAAATATGTTCTGAATAATAATATATGTATAACCCAGTGGAATTGCTTGCCAGCTCTGAGATGGGGGAGGGAAGAAGAGAGGGAGACAACAAGAATAATGTAACCATGGAAAATTTTTTTAAATTAAATTTAAAATTAAAAAAATATTTTCATATGGACTTTGGTTATACAACACAACACAAACACAGTAATAATTTCTTAAGAGCCTATCTACTCCATTATCAATCTACTGAATTTAAATAATTAGGAGAAATTATGATTAAAATTTCTCCTGGGGGTCCCTCAATTGGGGAATGGCTGAACAAATTGTGGTAGATGATGATGGAATACTATGATGGAATGATGAACTGCTTGATTTCTATATGAACTGGAAGAACCTCAATGAACTGATGTGGAGTGAAATGAACAGAAACAGGAGAACATTGTACACAGAGACTGAAACATTGTGGAATGAACAAATGGAAATAACTTTGCTACTATTAGCAATGCAATGATCCAGAACAATTCTATGGGATTTATGAGAAAGAACCGTGGGAACAAAAACGCAGAAGAAAAGCATAAATTGATCACTTGTTTATATGGGTATGTGATTTGAGGTTTTGGTTTTAAAAAATTACTCTGTTACAAAAAATGAATAATATGGAAATAGGAAGGACATTCAGGGGTACGGTGGGTAGAGCACTTGGCTTGGAGTCAGGAGGGCCCAAGGTCAAAGCCAGTTTTACACACTGACTAGTGCTGTAACCTTGGGTGAGCCACTGAACCTCTTTTTGCGCCCATTTCCTCAACTGTAAAATGGGGGTACTAATAGCACCTAGAGCCCAGAGTGGTCAGGAGGATCAAATGAGATAACATTTCAAAGTGCTCGGCACTCTCTGTCTGGCACACTGTAGGTGCTTGTAAAAATGCTTAACCTGTGCCTTTCTTTACCCCTCTACATTTTGTGAAGTGTAAAAACAGATAAAATGAGCTACCAATAAACAAAGAAGGAAAAATCTGCACCCAGAGAGTGAAGGGAATTTCTTGTCAAGTGTAAAACTAAAGTGAATGTTCTACCTGTCATGATACATGAGCATGTTCACGACATCCTTGAAGCAGTCAGGATCTTTAGGAGAGAAGTATCCGCTGCTGATCTGGTCCATCACTTGCTTCAGCTCCGGGATGCGGTCATAGTACTCCTTGGCATTGTACCTGGGGGAGGAAGGACAGCATCGCCATGGGTGTGTGACCAAAGGGCACGTTCTTCCTCCATTTAGCCACTTTGACTCTATGCACATACAAGAAGGGGAGGTCATGTTTACCAGTATTTCCTCCTCTACTGAAAACGTCTATCCACTAAACAACAAGCTTTTATCACATTCCTCTGTGTTCCAAGAATCCTGGGAGGCACATGAGGAGCTGCTGCTCAAGCCGAGCCTTAGAAGGAGGCTTGCAAGGAGGCCAAGGTGAGGAGAAAGTGCACCGGGCCATGGAAGCAACCAGCGAAAAGGCATAAATAAAGAGAAAGAGAACAGACGGGCGAGGGTGGGCTGTGTGTGAGAAAGGGGAATGTGTCCATGTTCGGGTTTCCTCTGAGGTTGATATAGCATCTGGTCTCTCTACTGGCATAACTGAAGGACAGGGAGCTTCGATAACCCCACAGACGGCACGGCTAATAACGTGTTCTATTATTCAAAAATCAGCCTGTGTACATCTCCAAAGGAATGGCCTTACCCCAAAGCTGCTTTTGCTGAAAATGATTTAGTGAATTGGCTTCGTTTCCTCATCCAAGCTCAAACGCGTCTGCCTTTAAAGGCCCTCAACAATCTGGAATCACTATCAAATAAATATACTGCCAGGAATAAAATTCCTGCTTCCCTTTAGGACTCACTGTCCTAAGCCATCCCCACTGCTAATGGCCTCCGATGGCCTGCTCTATCAGAAGAGCTTGGTATTCTTCCTCAGACCATCCTTACCAACTACATTTCTCTCTTCCTTTTTTCTGGTATGGAACCACAATCAAATCAATATTCAATTGCTGCCACTGTGACTAGAAAAGGTATGTCTATCCCTCTCACTATTTCTGCAACTTTCCAAACCCAAATGTCCTTCCTTAAGCCTCTCCTCTACTTAGTCTCTCCTTCCACTAGCACGTTAAGCTGCTTGGAGCAGCTCGCTGACATAGTGGATAGGGCACTGGGTCCGGAGACAGGAGGACCTCAGTTCAAATCTGGCTTCAGACACAAACCGGCTGTGAGACCCTGGGGAAGTCCTTTAAGTTCTGTTTGCCTCAGATTCCGCAGTTATAAAAATCTTCACACATTTTCTGACCCGCAGGAAGTGCTACATAAATGCTTACTCCCTTCTCTCCTTGCCTCCCCCTTGAAGGCAAGGACTGTCTTCCACTTTATGTGCCCAGCAAAGCACTGTATTTGACACACAATAAGTGCTTAATAATTTTTTTCATTCATCATCATATTCTATTCTCTAATGTTCTGGCCAAGTTTAGTGTATTGCCAACACACTCTGCACTCTCCTATCCCTCCCCCTGCCTTATCTGCTTTTCCTTGTCTCCCCACCCCACCCTCATCTTTTAGAGCCCAACTCAAAAGTCACTTCTTTCATGAAGCCTTCCTGGACTCTTCCTCACTGGTGGTAACTTTTTGCCACACAAACTGTATATGTGTTGAAAATGTTTATCACAAACTATTATTGATTCTAATTGCCTGCCCCTGTGTCCTATTCTTAATGTTGCCTCTGTGAGTTCAGGGACTCTCACCTAAACTGTCTCTTCTCCAGGGCCCAACACAACACACTATCAGCAGAAAATGAATGTTTCAAAACTTAATTCTCAAGAGCAAGCAGTCTCTGACTACACCAACCCAGAACTATACAAACAGCAAAGACATCAAGCTCTATGGAACAACAAAAAAAGGCAATGGAGGGGAAAATGACTGAGCAGCAGCCAGCAAGGCAATGGAGAAGGGCATACCCTTTCTTGTCTAAGGCTTCGACATCATCCACCCTCATCCCGAAGATGAACAGATTCTCTTCACCGGCTTCTTCGGCCATCTCCACGTTGGCACCATCCATGGTCCCAATAGTGAGGGCGCCATTCAGCATAAATTTCATGTTCCCTGTGCCTGAGGCCTCTGTACCAGCAGTGGAGATTTGCTGTGACAGGTCAGCTGAAGGAATCACTGTGGAGTGAGTGAAAAACAGCAACAAAAAACAAGATGGATCTATTTGGCTATTTTTTAATCTTGGTTCTATCAAACTTAGTTTATTAAGTCATTCCTAGGTCTGCCAGAAGTAACCTACCCAAACCAAGGCTGAGCAGAACTTACATCCTTAGTTTATAGAGACTTCTAAAGCTTTTTTGTCCATCAGCAAAAAATTAAAAATGCATTCCCAGATGCCCAGAGGTCCCACCTCGATAGATAAATATGGCATTAACTAGTGGAGTGATCCTGGGAAGGCAAAAAGGGCATGCAGGAGAGATGACAGTCTGACACAGAATAGTTTCTATTCATTACCATTTCCATGATGTAGCACAGAGATCAGATCTTGTAGTTTAGCCCAAGAGTGTTCTTGATTAGAATTTTTCATGATCTAACTGATAAAAAAAAGCTGCACTCTTCCTTACAATTTTTCCCAAACATACTGGCAAGAATTGTTTCTTTGGCCTTTTCCCTTTATCCAGTAAGACATCTTAGTTTGATGTCACTGTTGCTCAAATTTGACAAACAAAAAACCAAAGGGAGTCATTTATATGTTACTGTTTTTCATTGTATTATTGGTAATATTGGTTTAAAGAATAGCCAGTTCAACCCTTCCTCAAAGAAGAAAAAATTAGGTTTCTAGACATGGAAGAATCAATATCATTCCCAATGTCACAAGTAAGACTATATCCAAGAGCCTTTCTAAGAAGTTTTCTTTGAGAATATTGTGGTAAGTCATTAATATTACTATTTAGAGAGTTTATCTGAAGAATGAAAGAACAGTTGGGCAGAAATCAACTCCTTTTTTTTTTCATCCTTATGAGGACTGGCTCTCTGGTTTCAGGGAAGAGGGAAAGATATATTTGAAAAGGATGACAATATAAAAACAGAATATATCAATACAAAATTTTGAGAGAAGGAAGCCTATTTAGAAAAACCAACCTCCTTCAACCCAAGCAATTATAGTCAATTATATTTAATAAGAGTCAAATATAAAAAAATACAGTCAATTAAAATGACCACAATTACATATCACCTAAAGTGATTGGTTGTTTTTGTCTGTTTTTACTTGCAAAGACCTCTGATGTTTTCTGGACTAGGAATATTCTGTTGCTTCCCATCAGTGAGAACCCATGACTAGTTAATCCTGTAGGGGTCCTAGTGCCTTCCTTTCCCAACTGACTTTGCAATGATTTTGTACATTCTTTGGATATATTTGCAGGGCAAAGGGGAGGGAACTATTCTGGAAGAGTGACACCGTCCCTCATGTACATCTCGCTCTATATCCTGAGGCCACTGCCTCTCAGACAAAAATTGGTCATTTAGGAGGCAGGAAGATAGCACAATGGAGAAAGAGCCTCAGGAGGAATTGGGTTCAAATATGGCCTCAGATACTTCCTAGCTGTGTGATCCTGGGCAAGTCACTTAACCCTCATTGCCTGGCCCTTACCACTCTTCTGCTTGGAACCAATATTTAGTATAGATTCTAAGACAGAAGGTAGGGTTTTTAAAAAGATTTAATCATCCTGATACATGTAGAAACCAGTGGAATTGCATGTCACCCCTGGGAATGGGGAGGGAAGAGGGGAGTAAGACAAAATTAATCATGAAATTTTGGAAAACTTATGGGAAAATTTGTAATTGGAATAAAACAGACAATGGAGAGTGCTCAACTATTACTATCACTCTCTAGGATGGCCAATATATGCCACTTAATACTACATAAAGTAGAAATGGCCACAAGAGTACTGAAAGAGAGGGTGGGTAGAAGAGAGGGAAAAGTTATTCAGATTCATTCATAATTTGGATGCACAAAGAATCATATATCTGAACATGTTCCTTTATTGCGGGAGCCTGCAAAGTTACAATTGACAGCTTGTACTTAGTGAATTACCTGGTCCTGAAGAGATAACTAGGAACTTCGAACCCCAACTCAGCTTCTTACTAGATGGTGCCAAATATTTGTATTACTATTTGGAAAATTAAGATTTACATTTGAAATCTAGAGCCTTGTTCAAACTGGGAAGAAGTCTGGAACAGTATTCAATGGCAGCATGTAGGCCCCAGATCACATTCCTGTGATAGCTTCTATGAGAAATCTCAAAATTCCCAGCCTTCCTTCAATTGCATTTGCAGACATATAGGAATAGTGTACTACCAGCAGCTGCCAAAATCAGAAGAAGCACGTGAAGCCAGATGCTGTAAGAATAATAGGAGCATCTAATCTCTGTGAAAAGTCAAAAGCAGTTAGACCAACCCCTGCGGAGGTTATAAAGAAGGAATGAGAAGATTTCAAAGAACTCTAAATATGTGTCATAGGTTAAATAAATTTTCTTGGTAATAAGTAATAATAAGCGGTATGGCTAAGTCTAAAGCAGGTCAGGTCAGACCTGGCTGAGCTACCCATTCCTGCATTCTCAAAGGAGAGAATTTTAGTAAGTTTCCATCCGGTATGAGACAGCAACTCCTATTAGACATACTCCTTGTGGAGGAACACAAGACACAGTTCATCAGAGAGAGACAATGATCAAAGGGAGAAGGGAAAAAAGTCAGAAAAACTGGAAAAAATTTAGAGTAAGAAAAATAAGAGATGAGCTTGAAGAAAAAGAGATAGTAAGAAGAAAGTCCTTCTTGATCCTGAAGATAACGTTGTCCCCCATGGCTGATAAGTTCTCTCTCCTCTCTTCTGCCTTGTGACTTCTCTGGCTTCATTCAAGTCCCTGTTAAAATTCCATCTACAAACCTTTCTCAATCCCTCTTAGTTCCAGTGCCTTCTCTTTGTTAATTAAGCACAATTTATCTTGTATATAGCTCATTTCTATATAGTTGTTTGTATATCTCCCTACTAGACTGTGGGCAACTTGTGAGCTGGGGCCGACTCTTACCTCTCTTGGGCTCTCCAGAGCAGAGCCCAGGTAGTGGGTGCTTAATGAATGTTTAATGACCAACAGACAATTCTAACCTTAAAATGCTACAGTCATGCTTCTTGATCATGCCTACTGTGCATAGCCTTATAATGCCCAGGGGCAAGTTGTTTCCAGGTAGACTAGAAAACAGATGATTATTGGCCTCTCACCCTTAAGACACCTATAAAATATTCTCTCCACCCTCAGGCTGGAGTTTATCAAGTTTAATCAAAAGTTACTTTGTTCCAAGGACAATCCAAGGACTGCATAGTCCAGACTTTATATTACAGGTGCCAGAAGGAAGCAGAGGAAAATAGAATATGAATATGAGCTGTTTCCAACTGAAACAAGAGACTTTATATATAGTTCAAGTGAAGATTTCCAAAGTCTACCTTTTTCAGCGAAGGACACTCTATAATTCTCTAAGAAGATCACTTTAAGCCTGTCTCCTACAATTGGATCTTGATTCACAACATCGCCAATGGATGTAACCAACTTGATGATCATCTTAGCCATGTGATAGCCGGGAGCAGCCTGCAAAAAGATAAAGATCAGATAGCTCTAAAATTATAGCAAGGGCTAGAGATCATTAAAAAAAAAGGAAATAGCATTATTACTGTGTTTTGTTTTTTTTTACAATAGAGACCTACAAACTAATAATTTTTTCTTGTAGAAGTGTGATTATTAACCAAAACAAAAATTAACTAAAACATTAAGGATACCCTCATGGAATCATCTCATATTATCACTTGACTTTAATAATAAGAATCAGTCTGAACCATCCAAAACTGTTGCACTTGAAAACAACCAAGAAATGTATAGGTGTACAATAAGTAATGAGCATACCTCATGAGTAATGGTTTAGATTTTTCAAAGGAAAATAATATCACAGATTCTCCTTTTCCTTATTCCAGAAGCCAGTGTAGTTTGGGGTCCATCTAAAACCTTATTCTAGAAGCCAGTATAGTTTGGGGTCCATCCAAAACCAATCAATTATGGATGGTTCTTTTGTTGTTATTTTTTCTTTAACTCTTACCTTCTGTTTAGAATTGTTATTAAGTATCAAAACTAAGCCAAAGAGCAGTAAGGGCTGGGCAATTGCAGTTAAAGTGACTTGCCCAAAGTCACACAGCAAGAAGTATCTGAGGCCATATTTGAACCCACAACATCCAGTCTGCAGACATGACTATCTACTGAGCCACCTTGCTGCCTCCCATGAGAGATCTTAAAAAGCCTCCATTTCTTAACCTATCAGTTCCAATTCAATCTAAGCTTTTGAGAAATTCCCGACTCCTTACCATTCCTTCCAATCTCCTAATATGCTGGTTCTACAGCCAAGCATTTCCCAAACAAACAATCTTAAATTCTAGTGCTTTCTCTCTACCCATTATTTCCTACTTATTCTGTATCTAGCCTCTTTGTACAATACTTATCTGTATGTTCTCTCTTCCATTAGATTATAAACTCTTAGAAAGCAGGAGTCTCCTTTGTTTCTTTGTGTCCTTGATGCTTAGCATAGTCCCCAAAACAGAACAGGTACTTCCAATGTGTACAGAATATTAGATACAAATATCTACATTGAAGGATTTTTACATTTCTTGAGATAAAACTAAGTCAAAAATCTTAGACACAAGGCTTCTATGAATTACACCAAACTATTCTAGACTAAAGTTATATGAAAAGAAGAAATCTAACACTGTAAACTTTTAGAACACATAATCACAGAGATATTAAGCACCTTTTCACCTCTGACACTAATTTCACATGTATATAGGAATATCAATTTCTTTAAATTTGTTCATTCAAATTGTTTTTTCTACCTCTGGAATTTCTTTTAAGGAGTTTGGAACCCCAGTGAGGTTAAAACAAACAAATAGGGGTGGGGGAGTTCCACTGCCCAGCTTACAAGGTAAACAAAAAAGACATTTATTCAACAAGCCCAAAACTAATTGTATCAAGCAATCATTTTATTGAGTCAAGAACACATGGGTTCAAGTTCAAATCTTGCCTTTGACATTTACTAGTTGTCTGACTAGTTGCACTGAGCTTTATTTTCTTCCTTTGCAAAATAAGGATAAAATAAAAAGAAGTGATACTTACTTCCCACAGAGATTTGGAGAAGCTCAAATGATATAATGTATGGAAAGTACCTTGTGAACTTTAAAAGATAATGTTAATATTTATCTTTATTGATTTTTTTAAACTACCACAACCAATGCCTTAATGTCAAGCTCTCCAGTTTCTCTCATCTGGGCTCTTACAATGGTTTTCTACTTGATCTACCTATCTCTCTGCCACAAGCTATCCTATACACCAGTGCTAAATTAATATTTCCAAAGTACAATAATGGTAGTATCAAACTACTTGACCAGCTCCCTTTGACCCAGCTGAATCAATTCCCAATTCATATGTTGTAATTCAAAACCTACCTATGATCAATCTGGTTCCCAAATGATTTTTTTTTTCAGTCTCATATCCTATTCTTCCTTCTATAAAGAAGCACTTTAGGCACTGTTCCCCAGATTAAAAATTTTAATATCCCTCCAAAGTCTCCAGAATAAAGTAAAAAAAAGTTTAGCCTCCATAATCAAGCTCTGATCCACCCTTTTCCTCCTGCTACATACAAATATACATTTTAGCCAAACTAGACTATTATTCCCTGATTCCCAAATGTACCTTCTTTTTTCCCCTCTGTATTTTTGCTATTTTTTAACTAGAATATCCTTTCTCTATCCCAATGTCTAGCTGCTAAAATCCTACTCATCCTTCAAGACCCAGTTCCTCCACAAAACCTACTTCTTCCTCCCTAAATAGATTCAAGCTGCCAAAGGTAAACAGCACTCTGTTTCTACTTTATAGTACCTATGTTCTACTTTGTGTGATGATTATTTGTGTACTTGTTATAATAAAAAAAAGTTTAAAGTGTATAAAGTGTCTGGCACTAAGGAAGTACTATATAAATGATTATTCTCTTCCCTTCTTGTATCATCCTATCTCTTCACTCACAACATAAGCTCCACAAGCTCAGGGTTATGTTGTTTTTATTTTTTTATTCAATGCACAATCTAGCAAAATGCCTCAAACATTATGACACCTAAATATCTAATGAAATAATATTAAAAGGAACAGCATCACAGAATGCTGAGTTAATACTTTTAAGGCCTACAGGATTGCTCATCCAAGCTATTACATTATGTCAAACAACAGATAATGTCACCCATACTGATTCTCTCAAATTCTAAAAACCTATTTAAGAATCTTAGAAAAGAAACACTGCAGATCTCAAAGTCCAATATTACAAAGTAGAAGACCTCCTTAAATTGGCATCTTTCACAGCAATATCATTTCACGAAGTTTTTGAGTACAAAATTGGTAGAAGGTTATCTTTACCTTACAAGATTAAGTAATTTGTGTATGGATATAAAGTATATCATAAATTTACAGAACTAGTAGGTGCACTTACAATTCCTATTTTTGTCTACTGAACTTTCCTAAAACAGCTTATACTTTATAACCTAAGTACTATATGCATTTTAAAAATGTAGCAAATGGATTAAGGGATAATATGGCTTAACTTTCAATTGATAAGATAACTACATGCTATCCTTTGTGTCCATTTTCCAAATACTCATAAGAGAGTGGGATGACTGAACTGTAAAAATGCTATGGCAGGCATTTACAAGTGATTTAACCAGAGGAATTTTGATAGGGAAAGTTACAAAGAGAAAAGAGGGCAGTATTTGCTCCAGGGTAAATTATTTGAATGTCTGTGGTACAGTAATCAAATAAATAGCACAAACTTGATCACCCTGTGCTAGCTATCCATGAGGGAAACAGTGAGTAAGCTGGTCCAAAGACAAACTGCATTGCTATGGTATCCTGCTATCATTTCTGAGGTACAGTGGTTAGGAAATTACAAACAAGGACTCTTCGGTCAGAAGCTCTATCAAGTATGCCTCTTTCTTCCGATTTGAAGTAGGAATAAAAACTGTGTGGCAAGATGCATTTTAAAAATTGTTTAAGTTATCATTCTGAATTATAAATCTAGGATACCCAAACTGGCAAGAGATAATAATGTCCTACTTCAAAAAAGTCACCAGTTTCATGTATAATTCCTTAGGCCCTTAAAAATTGCACGAATGTGATTACTGATATACAATCACAGAATCACAAAAGTTCATTCAGAAGGGATTTTAGCAGGCCTCTAATTGGTTGATGAATGAAGCATTTAATAAGCACTTACTATGTGCAAAGCATTGTGCTATCTTGGGGGAGGGGGGGTGACAAAGTAAAATAAGCCAGGTCCTGCTCTCAAACAATTCACATTCTAATAGGGAAACAAACTACCCATATGGAAGGTTTCAGCAGCAAATCAGATGGAAAGGTCTAACTGTCCTTAGGGTACAGCCGCAAAGCAGATGGCAGTGCCTCTTCATTAATGTCATTTCCACTGATAAAATCATGTTACTTTCTGATGCTTAACCATCTGACAGGGTCAAAGAGTTTCATGTCAAGAATTTTCTTGGGTTGCTTCCCCCTAGGATGATGGCTGTGAAGGGTGGGATGGAACAGACAGGTGATCTTGAGGGAACTGGGCGAGGCTCAGAGCTGTGGCCATTCCCAAGACTTGTGTATTCATCTGCCTGCTGTAGCTTTTGTTGTTGATAAGGAAGGGGGTCCCCTTTGCCACAATGATTGATCTCCTTCAAGGTGACTGCAAAGGTAGATCTGAAAACACGTCTGATTATCTGGAGAACACTACTATTCCCAGTGCTCTTGGTCTCAAGATCTCAGGCTGTCTCCGCTGAGGTCTGAGAGAAGATGTTGGTCAAGGTGGTGCTGATGGTGGTAGGACTTGCTTGGAACATGATGAATTAACTATTAGCTTGGTAGAATTGTGTCTCCGTGTCTTCAGCACTTGTGAATTCAATATCGAAGGGTCCAACCCAGTCTAATCGTGGAAGACGCACTACAGTGGGTGGTCATGAGAGTCACAGAATCTTGTGTCTGGATTTTCCAGTGTGGCGGGAGAAGTTCCTGACCAAGGGAGGTTGCAGAGGTCACAGGATGTGACCTAGGGGAAAGAGGGTGAAACCTTAGATTTGGGGAAGAGGGGTTTAGATGGAACTTGAAAAGCCAGAGCATGAAGTTCATGGGCTCTCTGCCATTCCTTTGGGCTTGTGGAAGAAACCCTCTCTCAAGTCACCCTGGTGGCACTTATCTATACAGCCATCTCTGGAAGCTAAGGCAAGGCAGAACTGTGCCAGGCTGGAATCTTGGACTTGATCTTACCTTAAGTTAGAAAGGTTGGAAATCTTTATTTCTCTTTGCTAGTAAATACTTATAAATTTAGTATAAAGTCTCCAAGATTAATTTTTACTCATAAAAAGATCTTCCATGCATACCCTGTGATCCTATAATACCACTACCAGGTCTGTATTTCAAAATGACACACGCAAAAAAAAAAATCTACTTATACAAAAATATTTATAGCAGCTCTTTTTGTGGTGGCAAAGAATTGGAAATTGAGGGAGTCATCTATCAATTGGGGATGGTATATGATAAATACTATTGTGCTGTAAAAAATGACAAACAGGATTATTTCAGAAAATGCTAGAAATCCCTATGTGATGTGGAGAAGAGAGAAATTATGCATAGTGAAATAAGAAAACATTGTACACAGTAATAGCAATATTGTGGGATGATCAATTGTGAAAGACTTACCTACACTTAGCAATACAATGATCCAGACAATTCTGAAGGACTCATGACAAAGAATGCTATCCATTTCCAAAGAAAGACTGTTGGAGTTGGATCCAGATTAAAGCATATGATTTTTCACTTTAGTTTATTTGTGTTGTATATTTGGGGTTTTGGTTTTATACAAGCATTCTCTTACAACAATGATTGGAAGTGTTTTTCATGATAATACATGTATAATCCAGATCAAATTGCTTGCCATCTTTGGGAGGGGGGATAGAGACAATTTGGATCTTATAATTTCAGAAAACATATGTTGAAAATTATTATTACATGTTAGGGAGGGGGAATAGTTCCTAGACATCTTCTTAGGCTGACTTCCTTTGAAGATATTTGGTACTTGTGTTATCTCTGGCAGTCACAGTACACAAACCTTCCTTATCTCATCTATAAAACAAAGGGACTGGACTAGATGCCTCTGAGGACCTTTCTAACACTATATCTATGATCTGAAGAATCTTAATTGATGAGATTTATCTATATTTCCTCTGGACTTTTTGAAATCTGTTCTTTCCAAATAGAGTACATGTCAAACTCCACCCTGCTTTTCTTTATCAGAAAGGAGGCATGACTTCTTCCCCTGACACACCCAGGGTTCCAGCATTCTTAATCCAGCAATCACTCAATGACCTCTGAAAGGTCTTTAAAAAACAAGAGGTGCCGCCCTTCAGGATTGGAGGAGAGCAAATGTCAAAAAAGGAAACTGAACATAGGAAACAAAATGCAATTTGATTTTTTATGATGTCAGTATTCAAGAACATGTTATTAAAGGAATGATTAGTGAACATCTAGAAAAGGAGTGATCACCAATAATAAACATAGTTTTGCCAAGAAACCATACACACTAGACTAACTTAATTTCCTTTTTTGATGGGGTTATAAAATTGGCAGAGAAGCTATCTGGTGTAACAGATAAAAAGTTGTCTCAACACATCCTAGCAGGGAGAACATGGGCAAGTCACCTAACCTCCCCTTGCTCTGTGTGGTCAAGACTAAGTTACAGAGAAAGGGCTCACTTGCACTAACTAGTAGAGGGAGTTTCCAGAAAAAATGAAATCACAGGTACAGTCTCTGCTCTTACTAAAGATCAGAGTAATACTATAGATAGGTAGGATCAAATTTAGAGATAGAAAGAATCTTAGAAATAATTTATTCTAATCCCTTCATTTTACACATGAGGAAATTGAGGCCCAAAGAGGGTAAATGGTTTACCCAAGATCCATCTAAGTAGCAAGTATAGTGAATGTGGGTCCTGTGATCCTTAAATTTTGCACCCTTTCCCCTAATCCACACCACATCCTAGTTTACCTACATTTTAATAAAGTACATAACAAAATCTTCATGCTATTCCTGTGAGAAAAGATGGAAAAATACTTGGATTAAAGTTGGAATTAACTAAATTTTACACATAAAAGTATTGACTTGATGTTAGTTTTCCAGGGGGTCTCTAAAGGAACGGCCCAGGGGTCTGTGTATGGCACTGCATTTTTTACTATTCAGTGAGTAGGAGGAGAAAAATTATGGCATGCTTGTAGATATGTTTAACCTGTAGAGAAACATAAAGCTAGGATGGATAGACAATACAATAGAGAAGAGAGGATTCAAAAAGAAACTGATGGGCTTTAGCACTGGGACAAATTGAAGATTAAACTTAACAGGAATAAATGTGAAGTGTTACACTTGGTTATAAAAAAATCCCATTTCACAAGAACAAGATGGGGACAGTTTGTCTAGGCAAGCAACTTGACTGAAAAATAATTAGGACATGTTTAATGGACTTCAAATTCAATGATGCAGAAATCACTAAGTTTCACCAAAAGATAAATTATTTTAGCCACAGTAAGTCTAGGGGGCCACCTAAGGCAGCAATTGCTGAATGGAAAAGCTATCCAACCAACATATGAACAAGGATTATAATTTTTCTATAAAGTAAGCAAAATGGTACAAATTCAACTAACATTCTATGAATCTTTAAGACACCTTACCTTTCCCCCAATCATAACGGTTCTTGGAACAAAGGATTTGCTTGGGTCTTTCCTTATTCCTATAGGATTAACAAAGATGGTTAAAGTATTTAAAAACTCACTCCCTTTCATCACTCCAACATACTTTAAATATCTAACAACAGAAAAAAAGCATCAAAAGGACACGACTAGAAAAGGATGGTTCTTCCAACCTTACAAATGAAACATAAAATACAGCACAGTATGCAGCTTAAATTGCTCAGAAAAATAATTGTTTTCCTCATTAGTGAAGTCAGCTCATTTTCTATTATCCAAGGATTTTTAATATTTAAGAGACAAACATAAAATAAATCAGTACCTGAAAACAAGTTATATGTGCAATTTTTCGAGTGAATAATTTTAACAACTCTAAAAATATCAGATCACAAAAATTTCATGAGAAACTAAAGATAATTGGGGGATATTCAGCATTACCTGAAAGCCATTCAACATAATGAAATAGAATGGGACCTATCATTAAAAGCTCCATCCCTTTATCACAGGATCACAAATTTATAATTATAAAATAACTTACTGGTCACTGAATCCAATCTCTCCATTTTAAGTGATGCCCTAAACTGCTGACTTGCATACAGATTATAACTGATACAGTCAGGATTTGAACTCAAGCTCTCTGGCTTCACATTCATAGCTTATAAAGTCATATTTCACATAATCATATAATTTTTTATACCTGCTAAGGCTCTTACTGATAATTTCCTTATTTTAAAGATGAAGAAACAAAAGCTCAAGAGGTTAAAGGTTAAGTGAATCATTCTGGCTAGTGTGGATAACAAGCATTAGAGTCAAAACTAGCATTCAGCCAAGCTTCCTGTTTCTGGTTCTTTTCACTATGTCAGTGAATTTTTTTTTTAATCCATCATTCAAGAAATAAAGATGAGCTAATATCAACTTCCTAGGCCCTATTCCAAAGACATTACATCAGCCTCAATCCAAACCAAGGAAAGAATAGCCCAGCAGGCTAGCACACATTCTGGGGTACTTCATTATTCTCACTAACCATCAAGCTAAAGTTGCTGGAGGCTAAGACCAGCAATAAAGGGCAGAAGTGGGCCAAGGAAAATTAATCTAAAGCCACCTGGAAACCTTAGCCATCAAGGCTGTATTGAGAAAACTACAATTCTTGCCAGCAACCAATGAGGATCCAGGAAATTAAGGGATATGAGATCACTTCAGCCTTTAACAACACCATGTTAAGCAATATCCCATGTAGTTTTACCAGCTTCTCTTCAATATATTATAAGCATCTAATACTTTTGTTTTGTTTTGTTCTTTGTGCCTAAGAGCTATGAGAGACACTATGATTCCTATTTTAGAGGCGAGAGGAAATTGGCTGAGAAAGGTTGTCATTTGCAAACAAATACAAAAATATAGAAAAAGTATGATGTGGATCTATGTCTGCCTCTTGCCTTAAAGTCTTGTCAGGGTCCTGTCTGCTATAAAGCATTGACTCCTGACCCCCATGTACCTTTTTTAATATCAGGCACATGTCAGTCTTATTCTTAATCAAACCTACTGAAGCATGCAATGGTATTTGTTTCCATCTTTGTAATGCCACCTAGCACTGTGCCTTACAGAGAGGAGTTAAACTGACTGAACTGAATATTAATCTTCCTGATAGGTAATAAAGATTTCTTTATTTTTTAAAATTTGTAACAATTTCATTAAGATATTATAGGCTTAACCCAATTTGTGACAATTCTAAGGCATTTTACCAATAGAATCAATGGTCTTAAATAAGCTCCAAATAGTTGAAGTAACCATGTCTATACTTGCTAAAGGAACTCTATCTTTCTCATAAAGTTAATTAAGAATTTTTAAAAATATTAATCTTTTAGATTTTAGCAAGCATGATAAGCAGGGTTGGAAAAGGTAAATACAGATGAAATCCTTCAGCATCATGGGGGTTAGTGATGCATTACCTCTTCAATCTGATAAATCTGTATAAAATTTTTTGGTCCTCCCTTCAAACCAAAGAAGTTTTAATTTTTTCCTTTTTCTTAGATGAGGCATTTACAATACCTTATTATAAAATCTAGTTTAAGTATTTGAGCATAGACTAAAGAAATAGCATAATTTCAGTTTGGTGTTGTAGAAAAAGAATTGAATTTTGAGTGTGAATCCAATATCTGTTACTGTAACCTTGGAAATGTCCATTTCTGACCTGTGAAATGAGGTAGCTGGGCTAAATGATATCTAAAGTCTCTTCTGGCCCTAAATCCTATGATTCTAAAAGTAAAGCACAAGTCTACTATCCCTTACGACCCTCTTTTGATATGATCCATCAAGCAGGTCACTGGTAATTAACTATAAGAGAAAACAGTCAAGAAATATAACAAAATCAAATGAGAATGGAAGAGGAATAGGGAAAACAAAGGGGTCCTAGGGATAGAGAAACACTGAAGCTTTGTTTTTTTAAGCTGTCACAATCATGAAATAGTTAATACCCCACTGAGACCTAAAATGCTAGAGAAACAAACACTTACGGTTGTACAGAGTGATGATATGTAAGCAGTTCAACAGCTGTCTTTTGTACTCATGGATTCTCTTCACATGAACATCAAACATTGAGGAGGGATTAATTTTCACTTTGTATTCTTTCTCTAGGAAGGCAGAAAACTTCAATTTGTTTTCCTAGGGAAGAGAAAACAGGAAGTAGCATTTGATTATTTCCTTACTTTCTCTTTGCCTGGTAAATACTCTAATGATGTCCAATAGCTTTGAGAATCTATAGACAATGCAAATATGCAGCTATTTCTGTCCCTGAAACAAAGGGCATTTCTGATAAGCTCAAACACAGCATCTTTCCCACTTTGCTAAAAATCCAATGGGGATGGAAAAATTCATAGGCAATGAGGGGCAAAGGAGGCAGAACACTGTAAGGCTTAAAGATCAGAGTTGTGATGAAAAGATTTTATTTAAAAAAACAAACAAACAAACAAGTTGCAGAAAGAGGTACCAAAACAAAAAGAAAAGGAATGTGGAAGAGTGGGAAGATAAGAGAATAAAGAGTTAAAAGAAAGAAGAAAGAATAATGACAACCTTTAAACAGACAAGATCATTGATATTATTTTAAGTTAAACATTTAGGCAAAAGAAATCAATTTTGCATCATGAATTTTTTTAAATGGAATAAGCTATCAAATATAAATCATTGAGGCAAGGAATTCTGTTATGCTTTACTTCAAGATAGTTATATGGGGAGTAAAATTCTTTGGTTTGAAAGGCTTCAAATTACATAAATTCAGCTTTTTATTAGCGCTGCCAAAGGTCACATTGTCAGCAAGTTTTTTAAGATAAAACTTTGCTATGTGCAGCTAAGTAGCATACTGGATAGAGCATAAAGCCTGGAATCAGAAGAATGTAGGTTCAGATCTGGTCTCAGAAACACTTTCTAGCTATGTGACTCTAACTCCAACTGCCTAGCCTTTACATGCTCTGAATGAGAGAGAAGACAGATAGACAGACAGATAGATAGATAAGATAGACAGACATAGACACTTAAGCAGGTATGGGTTAAAAAAAAAAGAAACAATTAAGATACACTTTTGAACCAATAAAGCAGTCTAAACTACTCCTCTCTAGTAGTTCTCCATAGCTCTAGCACAATTTCCCTTCAAAACAAAAGGTGCTAGAAAAGTAAGACAGGCCAGATAGTCAATCAAGATTATTATTATTAATCAAGACTGCAAATCTGAGTGATTGGATAGATGGTAGTCACTTCAACCAAGATAAGTTTGGTAAAGGGGTGGATTTAGGAAAAGATGAATCTTTCAACAAATATTAATTAGAAATAGGATAGATTTCTCATCCAAGAACTGTTTCTGTGCACGTGATACACTCCAAACTTATTTTCCAATTTGCACATAGTAGGTGCTTAATGTTTTATTAACTGAATTAAATTGTTACCATGTTCCACAGCAATTCAATCTCTTTGAGTTTCAAATGTTTGATATGATTTCATAACTGTTATATATGCCAAAAAGTATTTTGGAGTTGATTAAGAAAAATAAAATTGGGAGTTACAGAGTAACAAAGTGAGAAAATGCCAGGAAAACTTTATTCATGCTCTTATTACCTGTTTGACTTTGGCTACATCTCTGATGAATGCTTCATCATTGACCAACGGCAAAAGCTTCTTCAGCTGGCTTAAATCTGTGAGAAAATCTTCTCCAATTTTCTACAGAAATGCAAAAACCATTAGTTGCTAAAAGTGGTCATGACTTTTGACACACTATAAGATAGCCAGCATGGCATTCTTATCAATACTGTTGAAATGACCACTTTTGTTAGTGCATTTCCCTTATTTTCATATCCCTTTCTAACATTCAGCTCAAGCTACTTAACTTACTAAGCAGGTGCTCCCATTCTTTACAATTAATAACTAACAGAGGCTGAACTTTTCTCCCACATTTTAACAAAAGACATTACAAACTTATGAGCAAATTACCATGTTCACTGCTAGTGCAAATAAGCTGCCCAATTCAAAGATTAGAGATTTTTTGTCAACTTCAGCTAAAGATCTAAACCATAAATGACCTCCACAACATCTTCTCACCTAGAAAAAGCACCTGAGTCTAATCCTGTCATCAACTAAATTGCAATCACTTCTACTGAACTTGTGAGTCTTAAGGCTAACCAAATATAAGGTCATCTCTGATGCTCACCTCCACAATGACTTCTGCCAGGCCTGGATTGCACAACAGGAGCCACCGTCTGGGAGTAATGCCATTTGTCTTGTTCTGGAACTTTTCTGGCTCTAGTTCATAAAAATCTTTAAAACTATTTTTAAAAAAAAGGAAGCAGGGAAAGCTCATGATATGACTTTGGAACTAAATGAGTAAAACCCCCTTTACTTAAAAATATGGCACCCAGAACTCTAATATACATAAAACATCTACAATAGAATTTCTGGAATTATCTATTACCCTACATTAGCAGAACACTTCATTTATGTATGTGCACAGTATTGGTTTGTTCAAGGTACCTTGGCATACGTTCATTACTCAGATTAAACAACTTTGGGAGGTAAGTAGGACAAGAATGGTGAAGCAAAGATTTGACAATATATATTTAAGGCTGGTTTTGGACTGAGTTCTTATTGTATATAATTGAGTAGAAAGTTGAACACTTAACTCAAAATGATTAAAGAAGTACTATTCCAGTTCTCTAAGCTTAGCCCTCCAATCCTTTGGACAACCTTCCTACTCACCAGTAGAATGAAAAATCCTTGAAGTCAAGGACTAATTAATTTTTTCTTTGTATATCTAACACATGTCTTACACAAATTATTTAGTAAATTCTGAGTTGAAGCGAACATTGTTTTCAGGCAGAAAAATAAATATGGAGGGCTTCTGAGTTATGCGAGTGTGGTATAATGCGAAGAGCAATGTATTTGGAGTTAGAAGACCTGGGTTCAATTCGTGACTCTATTTACTACCTGAATTTCTTAGAATAAGTCACTTTATTTCTATCAGTCTCAATTTCCTCACTGATAATATTAAAGAAACATTGTTGGCGAAGGTTTTCAAGTTTGTATGCCCAAACTGCAACTTCAAGCTGCCTGTAAATCCCAGGCATTACACCCAGAGAATGGAGGGAGGAAGTGCTCGTTTTGGACGGTTGGACAGAGGCAGTGGGGCATGCAAAAAATGTCCTTGGGCACTGGGAAGAGAGGGATAGAACAGCTCCCTCTGTGCTGGCTGGACACACGTGCCAATACTGCACCAATGCTGATCTAGATCATCTCTAAGGTTTCTTCTAATGGGAATGTTCTATGGTCTATTTGACAAAGTTAGCTTATCTACAATCATTCCTCCAGGACAGTGTGAAACTAGTTGAGGGTCTCAAGTTATTTGGGGATCAAAGTCTAATGTTAGTCACTACCCCAACAGTGGCCTTCCTTACCCATAATCTCAATTGAAAGAATGGAGGATGAGGGAAAAGGTCTAAAAGACACCCTGCCTATTTGATGAGGTAGTTTCTCTTAGTTTAAAGTTAGGGAGGTAAACTTATGTTACTGATTAACAGACCATTCAGACCACAGTATCACAGTAACATCTGCTTTAAGGGATAAATACAAGAACTGTTATTGAAGTTTAACCCTTTTATTTGCCATAAAACTTTATTCTAATACCTAAACCTTGGAATCTCCTGACGTGTCTTCCACTTAATAGCAATCAGCTCTATAGGAGGCCATACTTACCCTACTGAACTAATTATGAGTTTTATTATGTGTTAATTGGCTATTTAGGGTGTAGCATATATGTTTCAATTAGTTATGGTATCCTAAGTACCAGGAGAGTGGCAAAGAAGTAGATTTTTAAGTCCTTTAGATTTCAAAGGCACAATGCCTGAATTTAAGTCTAACAACATTAAATGGCACGGTCCAGGAACTACTCACACAGACTGCTTCACAATTTCTGAGTGGATTCTTGCTACTCCATTGACAGCATGGGATCCAATTACACAAAGGTGGGCCATGTTAATCCTCTTACAGTCTCCCTCCTCAATCACAGACATCCTCCTCAGCCGATCCACATCCCCAGGAAACATGGCAGCTACATTCTATTCCAAGGTACAGAGAAAGATTACTGGCTTTCCTCTCAGAATTAATGAAGCTAAAAAAGATAACTAAATGTTCCCCTTCCCAAAGAAAAGATTTTCTGCTTTTCCCTAAGGGTCACAAAGCAAAGTAGAGAAAAATGGGAGCAAATGTTCCCATGTAGCTTACTAGACTTGCTAATAGAAAATCAACTTTATAGAGATGATATTGTCAATTCCAAATGCTGCTAATTTTGTTTTTGTCATTTCCCAACGCCAACAGAAAAAGACTTAAGACTAAAAATTTAAAGTATCTACAATTTTCTTTTTTATAACCTTTAAAAAAAACCCACTTAACTTCTCTGTATTAGAATCAATACTGAGTATTGGTTCCAAGGCAGAAGAACAAGGACTGGGCAATTGGGGTTAAATGACTTGCCGAGGGTCACACAGCTAGGAAGTGTCTGAGGTCAAATTTTAAACTAGGATCCCCCATTTCCAGGCCTGGTGCTCTAATCACAGAGCCATGAGCTACCCATAAGCTTTTTTTTTCTTTTTTAACCCTTACCTTCTGTCTTGGAATCAATACTACAATCAATACTACTCAGTATTGATTCCAAGACAGAAGAGTGGTAAGGGCTAGGCAATGGGGGATAAATGACTTGCCCAGGGTCACACAGCTATGAAGTGCTGGAGGCCAGATTTGAACCTAGGCCCTTCTACTCTAGGTCTAACTCTCAATTACTGAGCTACCCAGTTGCCCCCTACCCATAAGCTTTTAAATAATACTAGGTATAATGGATAAAAGACTGGACTGAGTCAAGAAAGCATGCTTTCAAATCTTCCATTTGATATTTTACTAGCTGTGCAACCCTGGACAAACCATTTAATCTCCATATGCCTGAAATAGCTCCCCTTGACACATGTATCAAGTTATTGGCAGGTAACAATGTGTGTAGGTAGAGTTCCCTTTGCTGTCAGCATCATACATTCTTCTTGTATTAAGCAATATAGAAGCCTGCCACCAGGCAGGTCCAAACCTAGTGCTTAATCAGAGGCGGGATTCCTTCTGTGATCTCAGTAAAATAAAGAAAACAGAGTTCACACTTTATATAATTACGACAGCCATTTCAGAATTCTACTGGCAGGAATGAAGCAGAATCATAAGGTTGGCAGCTTGATTATTAGCTAATTATCCCTAACAGTACCAGAGCACACACCCTAAATATATAGTTGCTAAAATAATCATCTCCTCTCAGAGTTCACTTACAGGGTAATACGTTAATTCCCCACCAAGCCTAAATCACATTGTGTTTTCCTTTCCCCACCCCATCAGTATGGGAGGTGGCCTCTCTCTTACATCCAAGTGCTTCTGATTGACAGCATAGATAATCTCCAGGTGTCTGGGCAGTAACTTCTCAAACATTGTGACAGGCCACCGCTCCAGAGCCTCAGGTAGGACAGTGTGGTTGGTGTAGGCACATGTCTTTTTGGTGATCTCCCAGGCCTAGAGGAAGAGTAGATCTAAGTTAAATACAACTTTTTTTAAAATGCCACTTCTTCCCTCAGAAGGCAAAGACAATAAAAACTCTGAAGGGGAAGGGCAGTCACATCCAACCTGAAAGTATTTACAGGTCCATGCTCAGGTTATCTTGGGCAACACTGCCCTCTCCTGCAGGTTAAAGAGCACAACAAGACCATACACAGACTTGACACTGATTATATCACTGCAGCCATTTCAGAGAATACACAAAAAATGAAGGCCATTTATACCTGAGATGGCTTGTTTTGGTAGCTATTAAAACAGGAAAAACCGTATGACTTCACAGGTTGATCCATTTTTGTTAGGGAAAAAAAGTCTACTGTAAGAACTTCCAAGACTCCAATAACTAGGTTATGGATCCAAATATACTTAATTACTTACTCTCTTAAGATTTTGTTTTGTTAAATCTATACCAAGGCAAGAGATGCAAGAAACTCTGTCCATTCCCTAAATGATCACACTGTTCACTCTCACCTTTCTACTATCCTTATGCTACTCAATAAACCTTCTTTCCTTTCTTTGATAGGAATATTATAGAAACTTTTTTTCAGAATGGTCCTTATTGTCTTCTCATTGCCCACCTTTCTCTCCCAATAACTCTTAATTTCAATTATAGTCATTCCCAGGAAAGCAAACAATCTGCCTACTATTTCATAGAATCAAGACAGGCAACAATTCTGGAATTCACATATAAATATTCTATTTGGATAGGTTAAACGAGTCATACTATGCTTTTAGAATATAGAAAGAGCCTTCTTCCCCTGACCCCAATACTACCTTTGTTCTTACCTTATCCCAATCTACTTTTTCAACATCCACTAGAATTCTCATGAGTTCTGGAATAGAGAGTGCTGGGTGGGTATCATTGAGCTGAATGGCAACCTGGAATTGAAATAAATAAATTTTTACTACATTCATCTCTTTCCTCTATGGTTCAGCATTAAGGACGACAACAAAGGCATTCTGTTATTTATAAGAACTTCTAGAATAGCAAACGAACCGAGGGCTGTCAGAGCCCAAGAAGGGAGTAATAACTTAATAGGATATCTATGATATTAATTTTTCCAGGAATGTGAGTTGGGGATCAAGGAGAAAAGAGTAGGTTTCCTCTCCTAATCAACAATGCCACTGCCTTGAGAACACTGTTTGTGGATAGGACATAAGACTGTTCAGTTGGGAGATGGAAGATTACTCTGAGGGAATCTAGCCCTCCCCACCCCGCAAAAAGTCCTCATTGTACAAGTGAGAAAAAGCTCAGCAAGAAAAGGCTCAGAAAGGTCAACTGGGTCATCTCAAGACACCCAAGAAATAAATAGCAGAATTGGGATTAGAATCTAGATTCTCCTGACTCCAAATAAAAAACTTATTCCACTATAATGGGATGCTCCTATTTAAATACATACAAGAATAGTGAATATTAAGAAATTTTCTGTGATATTGATTATCATCACTTTGACATTGGTAAATTACTTAACTAATGAGGATGAATGCACATCTACAGCAATCTCTTATTTTTATAGTATCTCATTCCTGACTCTAAATTTTTAAGTAATTTTCTACCTAAGATATAATTTCTCCTCATAACATTAAAAAAAAAAGAAACCATCACATCATTTTCCAAATACACTGGGCTTTTCACAAACAAAACAGAAAAAGGTCAAGGAAACAATTTTTATCCCTCAGCTCCCAAGGTAAGACACTGACATAGGAAGAGGGGGTTTTTCCAGAGAAGTAAAGAAGTGAATAGAAAGCTTAGACAAGGAAGTATGTTTCTGCAGTTGTCCAAGCATTCAGTAATTGCCAATTAAATCACCACTGGGTGTGAATAGTCAAACTGAAGAACTGGGCTGTAGACACATTACACTGTGCAAATGAGAAATATAAGTACAAAAAAACATTGGCATGTCTACAAAGAAAAATGTAGGCCCAAGTCTACCTTGTCTGGGAAAGTTTCAAAACAGGTTCTCACTGGATCCCGGCAGCCAAACTTGGAAGATTTGAAGCGACGAATGATGTCTTGGAGAGTAGCAGCCACCACAAAGTATTCTTGCTTCAGCCGGAGCTCTTTTCCTTCAAAAAACTAGAGGAAGAGAAGCTGATGTGTGACAGGCTCTGCTGAAGAGCCTGAACCAAGTGAAATGCCCAGAGCCACAGCATCTGGCTAACCTCTGGGGATGTGAGGGGCCAGCCAAAAGCTTGTCAAGCATAATGCTGACAAAAACAAACTGATACCTGTATAATCTGCATAACATTCTATCTGGATAAAATATTAGATTATATGTGCATAATCCTTTAATGTTTCCAAAATACGTGACATAGTATATCTCACTTGAACTGAAAACTCTGTGAGGTATTAGATCTCAGCTATTTTTAGCCCCATTTATAGATGAGAAACTTGCTAAGTTATGAGAATTGCTTAGGATCACACTAGTATCAGAGGCAAGATCTGAACAAGGGACTTCCTGATTCTAAGTCTAGCATTTTATTTACTCCACCAGTAGTTTCCAAAGTGAGAAATAACCCCAAGAAGGTTGAAATCTGACTGAAAAGATTATGTGATCAACTGTTTGGAGGGTGGGAGGATGGGTAGCTTCCCTCTGTCCCCACAATACTTAGTCCTACAGCTTGTCTCCAATACAACTACATTTACCTTTCTACCCTTCACTACCTATTCCTTCTGCTGTACAAGCTCCCATCTTCCCCTTTCTGAGTCAAGGAAGGATCTGATCCCTTGGGACATTTAAAATCCACTCTGGCCTCAGACTCATAAGAGAAACTGTTCAGGGACCTTTGGGAAAATGTGGCCTCTTCTTGCCCTCAGGTCACCTTGTGACTACAGCAAAGGCCTTTTAGAAGGCCAACTCAGCACTCTGGAGCCATGGTCTGCTGAGTAAAAGGCCTGGGCCCTTCCCCTTCTCATTCTGTAGGGGGCAGTCTTACAGGATAAGCAGGCAGGAACAGATGGGACAGATCTGGAATCTAGTCTCAGACATTTATAAGCTGTGTAACCCTGAGCCATTTAACTTCTCTGTATTTCAGTTTCCTCATCATAACATTGCCATTTTACGGATAACTAATATACTTTACAATAATAGCTTATAAGTAAGAGAATTTTTAAATAAGAAAATCTACACACTGATAAGGGTATAAAATCAAAAAAGTTTGGAGACCACTTCTATACCATGCTGTCCTGGAGGCTACAAACCTGCCAATCTGGGAAGAGTTCCTAGGCCTTTTCTCCAAACCCTTTGATGGTTCAAAAAACTCCTTAAAGTCCCTACTCAAAACCCAAGAGGCTCAAAGACTCTAAGCCACTTCTTTTGCGACTATTATACTTTTTTTCATTCTGTGTGGGAAAGTAAGGTTGGAATTAGGAATAAATCTGCCAAATTCCTTGGTAACTCATAAAGCCTTTACAAGAAGTAAAGTACTTAACATTTTCCTCTTAGATCTACTACACATAAGAAAATACAGCCATCAAATATTTGATGTATTAAGAATGAGTACTCTTAAAAAAAAAAAAAACCTCACGGGGGACAGCTGGGTAGTTCAGTGGATTGAGAGCCAAGCCTAGAGATGGGAGGTCCTAGGCTCAAATCTGGCCTCAGACACTTTCCAGCTGTGTGACCCTGGGAAAGTCACTTAATTCCCATTGCCTAGCTCTTACCACTCTTCTGCCTTGGAACCAATACCAAAACAGAAGGTAAGGGTTTAAAAAAAACAAAAAACAAACTCACATCCACAATGAGTACTCCAAATATAGAGCCAACTACTCTAAATATCATATTATATTAACAAGGAAACAATAGTATTTAAATTTTCAAAATACTGTTTTAAAAAATGATCCTGTGAGGTAGGTGAGGTCTCAAAACACTGTTCTTTTCATACCAAAAGCAGAACTTATAAGGCAATAGGAAACTTGCACATATCAATGAAGCAAGGCACAAATTACTTAACAAATGAAAGTAGTGAGGGCTAAATATTTCAACAACTTGACCAAAGGTTATAAATTGGTCAATGCGAAGACCCAGAAAATAGTCTTAAGAGTCCTGGGTTCTTAATTCTGTGCTCTCCAAAAGCTTAAAAAAACAAAGCAACAACAACAAAAAAACCCAACAACAACAACAAGAGCTATTTCAAAAAAAAAGTAAGCAAACAAAAAAACCATGACAAATTGAGTCAGGAAAAGAAGGGATGTTGTAGAGAAAACTTAAAAAAAATTTTTTTCTTTATTTTATTCCAGTAATACATTTATACATAAGTTTTCCAAGGTTACGTGATTCATATTGTCTCTCTCCTCTCTTCTCTTTCAAAATTGACAAGCAATCAATTCCACTAGGTTATATGTGTATTATCAAAGAAAACTTTCTAACAGACATCTAGTTAGTACTAACATGGGATTGATACCAAGGAAAAGCACAGATTATTACTGCTTCTTCTTTAAGGACAGTAAACTCAAGGCCTATTGACTTCTAAAGATTTGAAAATCCTTCATTTTTACTTTTATTCACTTAAAGGATATGTACTGCCAACACCTCCATTCATGAACCTGTGATTTCATCATTCTCACCTCCACTGAAATAGATCATAATCTGTCTATAATTTATAGATAAGGTGTTGTTATCTGAGGGGTCAGAGAGGCTAAGTGATTTTCCCATGGACCCAGAGCTCGGGAATTTCTGAACTTCAGTCTTGCTGAGAGTCCAGCTCTCTTTACTGTACAATGCTGCCTCTATATTACTAATGATTAATCTATATGCAATGCCTCTAAAATGTTTTAATGTTAATAAGAGTAAAATAAATTACTACTCACATTATCATTTGGGTACAAGACTCTGGAGATGTTTTCAGCCAAATTTCTATCCAGAACAGCTTCAATATAGTCCCCCACATTAACTAGAGAAAAAGAAAGCTCATTAACAGTGTGAATTTTCTCAAAATACTAATATGGCTTTATCTAGTAAAAACATTATCTGCTAACCTGTGTTGTCTTATAGCATTCTAAGCCAAAGAAGCATTCCTCATTCATATACCATTCTAACTAAAAACTGATTTTTTATTTTTGCCTTTATCTCAGTTCCATCTTTAAAATGGGAAAGATTTTCTGGATCTTTGTGCAAAATTTATGAAGGCAAGAGATGATAATTAGCAATGAATGCATAGTTCTGAGAATCTGAGGTCTGGAAGGACAAAATATGAATGGGAAGGCTGATAATGCCTCATTTGAAAAGAAATTATTTCTGAAGTACAAATAAATCCTATCTCTAAGAGAGAACATAAAGCCAGGACCCAACTTCACTTATAGAAAACAAGTATAAAGAGAAGAAAATGGTGAACACCTGGCCTAATTCTGAAGACTGTGTGGTAATAAAGGATTAAGTGTGTGAACATCTAGAATGACCCAATAATAACAGGAAAGAGACTTGGCCCCATATTTCATATGAATAATCAACTCCTAGGTAAGGAATTCCCTCTACCAATGCAGGCTGATACCTTTTCTGCAACTTTAGAGAGTTCTCTAGAGGTTAACTGACTTGCCTAGGGTTACACAGTCAAGTCAGGCATAATGTGAATGCAGGTCTTACTTGCTCAATGGACTAGATCTCTATTCATTAAAGCTGGACTGGATTTAAAATCAAATGCTTTTTATCTCAAAGAATGATACTATAAATAAATAACTGCAAAAATTATCCTAGAAACACAAAATTTCAGAGCCAGAAAGGATCATAGAAGCATATCCTAAAAACAGTCCTCATTATAAAATATCCAGTAAATTGTTTTTGTTGTCATTCATCCTTTGTTTTCATAAAGAGGATTAACAAAATTGTGAAGAGATGTCTGGTGACAGAATTAGACTTAAGTGAGGCAGTTACATAGTCATAACCTCACTCTCCCAGAATCACTGAAGTCTAATGAGTGGTCTTTCTTTGACTGATCTCCAATGAGAGGGAATTCATTATTCCCCAAGACAACTCATTTACACTTTTGGCAAGAACTACTACAAAGTTGTTCCTAATATAAAAAGGTAAATTTATTTGTTTATAGTTTTGCTTCTGAGGCCAAACAGAACTAACCAGTCCTTCTATGTTGCATGTGGAGCAACTTAAGTGGCTCAGTGGATTGAGAGCCAAACCTAGAGACCCTGGGCAATGTAAACCTCAAAGTTTACATTGTAATTGTAATTTACAAAGTAATTGTAGATCAACTAACCAGATGGCCGGAAGCATTTCCTACGACCCGAGCCACAGCAGATTTTGTTGCAAAGATACTTTTAAAAGAAATTATTCCTCGTTTTGGCCTACCAGCACGTATTGACTCCGATAGAGGGAGTCATTTTACCGATTCTGTCTTAAATCAAATATATTCTTGCTTGGGGATAACTCCAAAATTCCATGTTCCATATCACCCCCAGAGCTCAGGCCAAGTGGAGAGGATGAATAAAGAACTTAAGACTATGATTGGCAAATTATGCACTGAGACCCATTTAAAATGGCCTGAAATTCTCCCTCTGGCCCTATTTTATCTTAGAAGCAGGCCTAGAGGAGACTTACATATTTCACCATTTGAGATGCTTTTTGGACATCCGCCTATACAGGCTAAGCCTTTCTCCCCGGCTTATACATCGCTATTAGGGGGAGATATTACTATTGCTTCCTATATACAGGAGTTACAGCACAAACTACGTGAACTTCATGAATCCGGAGCTGCAGTACAAGCTGGACCATTAGACTTTTCTCTGCATGACCTGAACCCAGGAGATAAAGTTTATATCAAGAATTTCAAGCGAACTGGAGCAACTGAACCTTCATGGGAAGGACCATTCCAAATATTATTAACTACTCCAACATCTATAAAGATTGGAGAAAGAGACTCTTGGATTCACTGTTCACATGTGAAGAAAGCATCTTCTGCTGAGACTGATTAACTCTATCTTATCATATGAATTGTGACTCTATCTTATCATAAGAATTGGAGATAATAATCCATAGACAAATGGATATTTTTTTTCAAGAATATATTGAATTACTGATTTTTTTTATTTTTTCTTATTTCTTTTCTTTTATTTTTTTATCAGAATATTTGATTTTTTTTCTCATTTTTTGTACTGAAGGTACACATAATTAATATTAATATTTTTTCCCTGCAGTAATACAATTTAATATATATACTCTTGCTATAATATCAATATATGCCTAAAAGCTTTAAACTATGGGAACCTGCCATTTATTGATAAAATATTATAGGACTGTGATTAATGTTTGTGTCTGATTACAGGAAAAGGGATAAAAACAAGGAGCACAGACTAAACCTGAATAGTGCCAATAGAGCACACATGAAATATTAAAGTGAGACTCAAGGTTGCGACGCTTAACTTATGTTTAAGTCGTAGGACTTCCTTGTATCTACACTCCTTTTCAAAATACTCAAACAAGTACAAAGCTTGACTATCATGCTGGCTCCCTATATCTCTGAAGAAAAAAATCAGACAAGGGAATGACATTTCCCCATCAAAATAGAATTCTAATTCTTTTCTTCTTATATTATGGCAACTTCCTGTAGTCTTGGCTACAGATGGCTAAGTGAAATATTACTGCATTCTATCCTACATACTTGTGGGATAGAAATTACTTTAAACTGGACCTATACAAGGTCTATTTTGAATTTTTCTTATGTTTTTGATTATTTTTCTATTCTTTTGATAATTGACACATACACCCCCATAACTGAACATTGCATTCTGAGCTAAACTTGATATATTTTTTTTTTAAATACTTACTTCAGGGGGGATTGTATTTTAATTTAAAATCTAAGAATTTTTTCATTTTTGATTTTTTTTTGTTTGAGATTTTATTTTTATAAAAATCCAAGACTTTTGTTTAAGATTTTACTTTTATAAAAATTTCAAAGATTTTGATTTTGTTTGAGAAAAGATCTTCAAGAAAGAAGCTTGAAACTTTTATATCCAGAGAATGAACTGTTGCAGAAAGATGCCGAAAACCTACACTTCATCAAGAAGATCAAGAATGAACTTTGGATGTGATTGATTGGACTGAACTTTTGATTGAACATTTATTGTAACATTTATGCCAAAAGGGACTGCCCCTAATTTGGCTTTCTGTCAATGCGCCTAGCAAACATTGGTTTTGCTTTCTTTTCTTTTCTATTTCCTCTCTCACTCTTCTAATTTCTCCTAGAAAATTGAATATTGTGTATATCTTTAGTTAGAAGTGAATTTAGAACTACAAAATGATTATGTTAAATGATCAATGGGGAGACTAGTCTCCCAATGATCATCAGGGGGGATTGTAAACCTCAAAATTCCTTAGACTTATAAATGTTGGAAATTTCACCATTGGGATATTTCATACTTGGAAAATTTCTTACTGACAGTCTATTGGAATGGGAACCCCATTGGCATGGGAGGTTCTTTCTCTTCCCTTCTTAAGATTACTTTAGGACAGAAACCCTTTGCTGAACAATGGAAAGGACTTTGACCTATGCTTAAGCATAGAACAGGAATTTCTTTGAGTCTTGATTGATTTTAGAATTGATACAATGGAGATACTAGGAATAAATCTCCACCCTATTCAGTCCTAATAGGATTGAGTAAGGGCTGCAGCCTAGATCAAAATTTAATTATTCCAATCTCTACCATACTCAAGTTAACAGGATTTAGAAAGGGCTGTAACAAAGGAGTAAAGATTTAATCATTTGAAAAATATGACCTTCAACAGACATGTGCAAAAGCCAGAAACCTCTGGGCGGTCCTGGGTTAAGCGAGAGCCTCCATTGACAGGGAAATTGATGAAGAGTGATTGGTAGATGTGAGGACTGAGGGGAGGCAACTTGGATGGTGTCCTTAAAGATAGGAGGGTCTGGAGACTGGAGGGAGGATTTGAGTTTTTTGGTCGGTGTGGTTCCTGGGCTCTGAGGAAGCTTGCTCGGAAGGAAGCTGAAGGTGGGGGCCTCTGAGACTGTTTCTCCATTTTGGACACGTGAGTGAAAGGGACTGATCTCTTTTCTTTGCCCCAGCTATCTAAGGGCTTGGGCCTTTTGGCCCAGCCTAAACAGAAGGGGTATTTAAGCCCTATTCCCTTCTCTCCCCTTTCTCTCTCTATATATATCTCTAATTCCTTTCTTGCTCCTATTGTAATTAAACTCCAAAAAAGGCTGACGGCTGACTTGAGTTTTTCATTTAGGAATTACATAGCTGATTCCTTGGCGACCTTAAATTAATATATATATATCAGTCTTTTAAAGTGATTCCCTTGTAACAGCAAGTCACTTACCCCCATTGCCTAACCCTTAGCACTCTTCTGCCTTGGAACAGTACACAGTACTGATTCTAAGATGGAAGGTATGGCCTAAATAAATAAATAAATAAATGTGAACACATAAAGAAGGCTATCATGTCCACTTCCTAACCAAGTTTCCTTTTCTCCAAATTAAGTACCAGTGGTTCCTTTCATCTGATCCCTCCTTTGCCATGGCTTTAAGATCCTTCAACATCACGGCTGCTCTTTTCTGGATATTTCTAGAATACTAATATGCATGCTAAACTACAATGCCTAAAACTGAACACAATATATTAGATATAGTATGACCAGGGCAGAGGATTCCCTATAAACTATGTTTTTTTAAAATGTGGCCTTAGATTGCATTAGTTTTGAGAAAATGGTCCTCTAGATCTTTTATGGATAAACTATTTTCTAGTCAATCCTCCTATCTATTATATATTTGTGAAATTAATTTTTCAAGCCCTAATGCAACTCAATCTTATTCTATTTCCTTTATTTAAATATTTTATTCATGAAACTTTAGTAAAGTTTTTTTAAAGGAAAAACCCAGATTCTTTTATGCATTTAAGCTACATATCCTCATTTACCAGAGCACTGCTGTTTACCTATTCCTGACATTCATTCCATAATAACCAATGACTAATACTCATGTCAAGTAAAAAGCTCCCATAGACTGTGCCTGAATTGGTACATATAGTGCATAATTTATAAATCTTAAAATTGTTTCTAATCCAGTCTATGTGTATTTTAAAGCAATAAAAGAATTTCAGGAACAAAATAAAAAACATCTTGCAAAAAAGGTGCCCGGTTATTGCTTATGTTTCGGATCAGGAGGTAATTATTGGTGAAATATGATTACAGTGACCAGAAACTCACATTCCTGAAGGTTGAAATCATTGGGTGCCTTAGCAGACCACAGCCTCATCGTGTTAACAGTGTTATTTTTGTATCCTGGCACTGGAGTATCATAAGGCATTGCAAGCACCACCTGCAAAGCAGAAGTCACTCCTTGTCTTTCACTTTAGCCAGCTTAAGGAATCAAGGTCAACAAAACACACACACTTCATTAAGACTTTTTCAATCCTGATGCTCTGGAGAATTGTTTTTTGATTTAATGGAGAAAGGAGAAGACATGAAAACACAAAGAATGATGTTTTGCTTTTGGAAACAAACATACATTAACTGCCAATAGGCAGGCCACAAAGGAAAGTGAGCATGCAGAGTTAGAACATCCTGGACTCATCAGCTATCTAATGTTCACATAAATTCCTGTGGTAACATGTTTTCATTCAGCTCTCCAGCTCTGATCTTAGCTGGCACTGTGTTCTCTGGGATCTTCAGTATCAAGCATGCAGAAAAAAGTTCTAAGCAAGTGGATGGCTACATTCTGAGCCCTGTCACATTACAAGTATCCATTCTTCTTACTAACCATCTAATCATAAAAACATTTTTTCTTATAAGAAATCTGAATAAATGTATATGTATATTATATGTATGTTAGTATATACATATATGAGCATACACAAGTATATAAATACTTTAAATAAATCTTATAAATGTGAAACCCTTTGAGGGTCTTTCAAAACAAAAGTGCATTCATTACCAGTGATACAATTTTGCTTGGAAAACTGTCCTTTTCTCAATCTGTGGAATTTGTTTGCTTAAAATCTTGAAAGCTTGATGAAGATCTGTTCTTTAACAGATGGAGCGATGAATGACTAATTAGGTTACTTTAAGGGACCTCAGAGTTGTTATAAATAATTTTACAAGCTTGGTACTGAGAAGGACCACTTAAATCAAAATACCATATAATATGACATAACTAAGCAGTTATGGCAAAAAGTTGCCTCTTCTCTGTTAATTTTTTCCTATTTTTCCTGTATATAGCTTGATTTGTATGCATCTATTTGCATGTAGTCTCCACCATGAGATTATAAACTCAAGAGTTGGGACTGTCTTGCATCCTTTTGTATCTCCTAACACTTAGGATGGTATCTGGCATGTAGCAGGAGCTTAATAAATGTCTACTAATTGATTGATGTAGACCAATTTTCTTTATTTTATAAAGAGGATTCAAAAGGAGAGGGGTGGATCCCCAGAAGGAACTGTTACATAAAAACAAAAAGTAAAAATAAAATTAAATCTTTTAAAAGACTGCCAGAAAGATTAACCACTATAATTTCAGAAAACTTTTCCAAAAAAGTAACTGAAATTAAGGAATTGTTGAGGAAATTGTATCACTCAAGAGTTAAAAATATCTTGATGCATAATCATTTGTGATAAAAACTAATGTTTATATATATTTACAACCTAGAAAGCAATTTTCTCACCAAAATCCCAGGAGGTAGTAGAGTATGTACCATCATTATATTCAACTTATAGATGAAGAAACTGAGGCGAGGGGCAGTATGGCAACTCTCCTCACGTTCATACCATTAACAAATAGCAGACCAGAGTCCAAAGCCTGGTCTTTTAACCCCAAGCCCAACATTCTTTCCCCCACACAGCACTGAGCTCATTACTATAGCAATACCTCCCCTATCACGAAGAAGTAGTAAATACATATCACTATTTGACAATCACAGAATACCCAATTTATGTATTAATTTCTCTAAGTATTTAGTGCTTAAGCCCAAGTGGGCCTAATCTAATTTTCAGTCTTTCTCCAAAGAACAAAATAAACATCTAAGTGTTCTGCTGTGCAATAAAAGCTTCAGGTCAGGAGAGGAATTCAAGGCTTTTTACAAATGACACTGTCATCACTTTTCGGGCATCACTTATTCGGGCAGAGGTTGTTATTCCATAGAAAAGCAGTTATATATATACATCAATTTCTTTCCTTCCTACCCTGACCGAAGATGAACCCTCTATCTCTGCCAAAATACCATTTTCCCCATAAACTGCAACAATTATCAAGGTAAAGTACCTAACTGACACTTTAGTGATAGCATACAACTCCTACTAAACTATAAAGAGGGGCTTCCTTTGCCTGTAGAAGGACAGGCTTTGTCTCTGCTAAACATTTTCTCCTAAATAAGAAAATGTCCAAGTTACAAGGCAAAGAAAATTGTCTGCCTGGTCTTTTATGCTTGCATGGCTGTAATCTCATGGGGCCACTGCACAATGAAGTTATATAACTACATCCTCATACCTGATTTATTTCATTCTATTCTATCTGACCCTACTTTTCTCCTAGTTGTAAAATACCTGAGTATCCAACCACTTCACACCATCTGCAGTATGTTCCACTCGGCCATAGAAATGCACAGGAAGCATATATTCAGGGCGAGCTTTTTCCCAGGGGTTGCCATAACGTAGCCAATCATCAGCTTCTTCAACCTAAAACAAAATTTAAAAATACTCAGCAATCATTTTAACTCCTACAAGACTGTAATTATCTTTATTGTGTGCTTTGTACCAAACCTATGGCACTGAAATAAAACAAAAACCACATACTCCAGTGAAATTCCTCAAAATGGGAGAGTAACAATTGGTTTTTAAGATTGACCTCCTATGGATTCATGAAGAATCCAAACATCTTATTTCCTGTGTGGAATTATGTATTATCTAATCAATGTACCAAAATAGTTCTTGAGATACATGTTTGGAAGAGTCTATGATCTTTTCAATGCAGGCTGTCTCTCCAACAGTACCAATTCTAATGTAAAAGTGAGTCTCTTAAAATCGACCAACAAATTAAAGTAGCAAGGTAGAATTTAATATGCCATAATACAGTAAGTGTTGCTCGAAAAAATACTTCAGTATCTTTGTCAATAAAACTCCAAATGAGGTCACAAAGAGCTAAACATGATTGAAAACAACTGATCAAGAACAGTATGTTAAGTGATTAGTACATAGTAGTGTTTTTAATAGTTAAAATTATATTGCTTGGAAGAAAAAAATATGTCCATTTTAGAGGAAAATGAGTAGAGAACTAAAGAATTTAAAATTAATTATATTGTTAAACAAAGATTTGATATTTAAGAATGATACAAGGTACTGTAACATTCTAATAAGGGAGAAGCAACATCTGTCTCTTCAAAAGGTACTGAAGAATTTAAATAAGAAAAACAAAAGTTCTAAAAAGTTTTGTTCTGAGGTTTTTAAGTAAAGAAGAGAGAGGACAAGAGAGCATTGAGAGAAAGAAAGAAGGGAGAGAAATTTGCTAATTCTTGTAAATGGGAAGACTCAGAAGAAGATACAAACATGGAGGAAGGAATTGGAGGAGAGGGCAACAAATGAACCATGCTCTTATATGAAACAGAAAAAGGAGTGTTAAATATAAACACATTCATGTGTGAAAATACACCAAACTGGAGGGGGAAATAAGCAGGCATGGGTATAGCCCCCAGTAGTGAAAGTGGATGCCAGTAAAATCAAAGCTCTGGACTGGCCAGTGTAAGGATGATACTAAAAAATAAGTATTGTTTTTATTAGTTTAGGGATAAGAAATAAAGTGGCTGGCTTGAGAAAAGAACTGGAATTTGAAGCAGAAGTGAGAGAGCATGTTGATTTCAGATGTTGACAGTTATAACCATTTTTCTTTGTCAATTATTCTCTTGCAGTTGGCAGAGAAACTCTCAGAGACTCTCAGGATTGGAGGAGATAACATCTTTGCCTCTCTCTCTGTCTGAAGGAAAGATCTGAAGGAGTTCAACTTGGGAAACACTACTGTGATTTTTATAGATTGTTTAACTCCGAGAAGACCAAAGAAAAACCTGGTCTTTGGTTTGGACTCTGAGTCTGTTAAAACTTGATTCTTGTTGAGACTCAACCAGCTAGCCTTTGTTATTTTATAATTTGAAGACAAAGTTAAGATTTACAAGGACAATAGCAGTAGTTTTATTTAGATAGTATAAATTTGGGTTAGTCAGATCAGTGAGGAGAAGTAGTTCCTTGCAGAACCTGCGAGTTTATTTGGGTGGATTTAGAATCCCTTAGAATTAGAAATCCTTTATTTATCCTTATATATTTCAATAAATACTTTATTTTTATAATAAGAGTCTCTTTAGTGTCCTTGCTCCTGGTCCTGAAGGGAAGTTCACATTTGAGCTTCACTTCATCACTGAAGATAATTTTGATTACCTCTATCAAAAGTATCTGATGAGTTTTGAACCTATATTGGAAGAGTTTTTCTATCTATTTTGTGTAGCACACCATTATCATTATTTTTATTTTTACACCAGAATCAGTCACATAGCACTCCTCACATGAGGCTCCCAAAACCCCTTCTTTCCATCCTCCTCTGCCATATTTTGTAGAAATTGCATGTCCTTCCAAGAAACTATTGATGCCGGAATTCTATGAGAATTTGGATTATATTGACACATTGACATATTGATTTATCATCCAATAGAAAACTCTGTCTAAATTTGATGAGGTAAACTAAGTCTATAGTAAAAGAATGACAAATTATCTACATTCATTGTATATGCAAAAAGCTTACTTAATCCCTTAGTTTAGATCACTTTCTCTATAAAATACTAGCTCTGATCAATAAACCTCATTTCTGTATGCTACCAGCTTCAGTGGCCCTCCTGACATGTGTCATCCTTCTCACCACATCTCATTCTCCTCACCCCTTCGGGACCCCAAAATATTTGTCAGTATATCCTGACACACAGGAGCAGTGGAGAATAAAAAATCAAGAGGGAGGATAATACCAGGGAGGGAATAGCAAAACAAATTTCTTGATCTTGAAAGGAAGGTAGTAGAGAGGGGTGGAGGAGAGAATCTTTAAGTCAATAACTAGAACTGAAGGTGGAGCTGATGGCTGAACAAACTATGGCATATAAATGTAATGGTATATGTTATTTTGTCTCACTTAACAGATAACAAGACATAATTTCAGAGAATCCTTGGTATGAATTGAAGTGATGTAAGCAAACCCAGAAGAACAATCTATACAATAACATTGTATTATATTGACGAAGTCCAACAATGCCCAATTAATATCTTTCTATTTATTTTGGTAGGATGTTTTGAAGTATTCATAAAATTTTTGTACTTTGGAAGATAAACTCACAAATATTTCATATATCCTATAAATAATTTTGAAAGCAATGTCTTTTAAAATTTAAATTTATTTGGTACATTAAAATACTCAGATAAATCCCTCCCCCTCCCCTATTAGAGAAGGCATCATTTGACAAAAAGATGTATGCATATATAAAACAATGTTTTGCTAATTTTTATTCATCAGTTCTTTCGTAGAAGGTAGGCATATACAAGTTCTTTTTCCGTTGCAAAAATAATGTTCTCTTGGTTCTACTCATTTCACTCTTTATAACTTTCCAGGTTTTTAAACAAATTAACTTTCTTATGGTGAAATAGTATTCCATCACAATCATATGCTACAACTTATTTAGCTATTACTCAATTAATGGACATATCTTCAATTTCTATTTCTTTGCCTACACAAAGAGAGCTGCTATAAATATTTTAGTACATATAGATCCTTTTCCTTTATCCCTAGTCTTCCTAGTAGTTTTCTTAGTAATATACCAAAAGGCCAATGACTTACATGGGTTTATTTGGTAACCTACCACTTCATTCATCTTAACTTTGTGACTCTTCAGGGTTCTCTAAAAGAAATTATATCATTTATAAAAATTGATCATATTTTTCTTCTTTGCAGATGTTTAGTCTCTCAATTTCTTTTTTCATGTCTTATTGTTATAGTCAGCATTTGTAGGACTCTATAAGAAAGAATACTAGGGACAATGGCCATTCTTGCATTAACCTTGAATTTATTGAAAATGTCTTTGGCTTTTCTCCACTACAAATAAAGTTCTTAGTTTTTGGTTGAAAATATTTATCACAGATCAACATTCAGCAATGATTAATTTATTCCTTTGTTTTTAAAGTTTTAATAAATAAAACTATATTTTGTCAAAAGTCTACTTCTGCATCAACTGATGTCATGTTTTTATTACTGCTGTTATTAATAGTCAATTATATTTACATATTTTCTATTATTAAGCCAACTCTGCATCTAACATTTCAATCCATCCTACTCATTATTCATAATTTTTAAAATGTTTGCTGTAGCCTCTTTGCAAACATATTGTTTAGCACTTTTACACTGACATTCATTAGAAATATAATTTTATTTTCTTTGATTTATCAATCCCTCAGTTAACTATCAGGACTATAATTCTCACAGAGTCTGATAGTCTGTTCTTTCCTGATCTTTGCAAATAAATTATGTAATATTGTAGTTAGGTTTTCTCTCAATGTTTGATCGAATTTATTAGTAAATGTATTTAGTCCTAGGTTGATTGTTTTTTATTTGGGAATTTCTTTAGGTTGTTCAATTTATATTTCTTGGATTGGATTATCAAAATTCTGTATTTCTTGTTCCATTAATTTCGATATTTAATATTTTTGTAAAACAACCCAACCATTTTATTTGTCACCAGTTTTATCAGCATATCATTGTATAAAAATATTTGAAGTGATTTCCTTTTTCTTCATTTTTCCTTTTTTGATACTGGTGATCTCTAAAAACATCACATTAGTTAAGGATTCATCTATCCATTTATTAATTTTTAAAAGCTCCTCGGTTTATTTCAAATAGAATTTACATTTTATATTAATTGAGATTTTTAAAAAATTTGTTGTTTTTCTAGGTTTTATTAGTTCAATGTTTATTCTATCCAATGCCTTCTCTGGACAAGAAGGTGACTGTTTTCAAGGTTATACCTGTGTTGATTTAGAATCTTGAACCCTAAAGACTACATTTCCCACAATCCCCTTTTCCTTTTCCTGTTTTTGCATCTCCCTACAGGGGAAAGTTTTGAGTGCTGTTTCCACCTACCTGGTTCTTTCCCTGGTTCCATGGTGGGAGCAGCTCTGGTTTTTTGCTAGCCTTACTTCCTTATACTTCAAGATAAATATTATTAAATATAATACTTGGAGTACTGGATATTAATTTTAATCTTTACATACCTAACAAGCACCAAGACACTTGAAAGGCTAGGAGTACAAGTCTGATAATGGAATGTAACTGTTGATCATCCAGCTGCTATCAGCCAAGAAGCATGTTTCTGTTGCACAAAGTATTAAATTCATTCAAGATTAGAAAGACCTGAATGACTCAATGTTTATTCTTGGGAGTAGGAGAGTAAGAATACACAATATCACTCATGTATATGGAACTTGGCCAAAGGACATGTTTCTCTTTATAATTTTGGAAATGACAGTGAAGAGAAACATTTCTCTTTACATGGTCAGGAAGAGTACAATTAGAAACCACAGATCAAAATCTTTTTTTCTTAACAATTGGTGTAAGAATTACTGTCTATCTTATATTCAGAGAGATGTATCACCTCACACCTAGCAGATTGGCTAACATGACAGTAAAGGAAAGTAATGAATGCTGGAGGGGATGTGGCAAAGTCTGGATATTAATGCATTGCTGGTGGAGTTGTGAATTGATCCAACCATTCTGGAAGGCAATTTGGAACTATGACCAAAGGGTGATAAAAGACTGTCTGCCCTATGATCCAGCCATAGCACTGCTGAGTTTGTACCCCAAAGAGATAATAAGGAAAAAGACATGTACAAGAATATACATAGCTGCGCTCTTTGTGATGGCAAAAAAATGAGGGGATGCCCTTCAATTGGGGAATGGCTGAACAAATTGTGGTACATGTTGGAGATGGAATACTATTGTGCTCAAAGTAATAATAAAGTGGACGAATTCCATGTGAACTGGAACAACCTACAGGAAGTAGGATAAACATTCAGAGGAAAAACTGCGAGTAGAAACACCGAAGAAAAACAACTGTTTGATTACATGGGTCGAGGGGGATATGATTGGGGATATAGACCCTAAATGAACATCCTAGTGCAAACATCAACAACATGGAAATAGGTTCTGATCAAGGTCCCATGTAATACCCAGTGGAATTGTGCATCGGCTATGGGAAGGGCGGGGGGAGGGAAGAGAGGGAAGGAATATGATTCTTGTAACCAAGGAATAATGTTTGAAATTGACTAAATAAAAAAAATTACTGTCTACTTGAATAAGAATTTCCTACCATTGCCATTAACTTATTTACTAAAATTATGATCCATAGGGGTAAAAAGCTTACTTCTGTTCAGATTTTTAGTTGTTGGGTACTTTTAAAAGGCCTTTTTAAGCCCAAGTGAGGTAATTGTGTTACCCCATTTAAAATATTCCTTGAAACTTTTTATTTAGGGTCTCACAACTAGCTGTGTAAGCCAAAAAGAAATCAAATGCCTCATCATGAATTAAAAGATGATTCATTCATCTAACTTCTTTAGGGGATAGTTTTAAGTCAGCTCAGTGAGTTACAATAGGATGTTAATAAAATCAGAATCATAAATTTCATCCTTGGACATACTTGTTTGCCTTTACATAAAGAAAAATTGTTTCATGACCAAAGCTTGCACCTTCAACTTCATAATAACAGTTACTCCAATATGTATATTACTCATCTTACTCACCTGGCTAGAATCCCTATTAAATCCTATTCTCCTTCAACACACATTACTTCTAGTCAGGGATCAATAATATAATCCAATCATGATCTATCAAATTGTCTGGTCACCAACACAAATTATAATTACAACTAGGATTGAACAATAAAAAAACTTTACTCCCATTTTCTTTCTTTAATTCACATGGCCTGTAATCATTCCAGGAAGTTGAAGCATATTAGAAACCACATCAGGAAGTACAGCTTTTTTGCTCATATAAAAAAGCTACATTATAAAGGAATCAACTAAAGGAATAAACTAAAAATTTTACATTAACAACATACCTGCCAGCCATTGATAATCTTCTGATTAAAAATGCCAAATTCATAACGGATTCCATAACCATAGGCGGCCAGTCCCAATGTAGCCATTGAATCCAGGAAACAAGCTGAAAATATAAAACAACAAAAATTTATTATTAATTTATAAATATCTACAGAAACTAAATTATTATATCTGGTTCTATGTCAAAGTTCATACTTTAAGAGGTTTTTTCAAGTAAAAGATATTTGTATACTCCAGGGAAGTTGAATACTAGTTACAAAAGGTAAAAAGACTAGAACCATAAAACTTCAAACATATTGATGATAGCATGCTATATATGAACAGGTAAATTTTCAGGCCTTAACTTTCCTACCACTACTCTCCCTTATCTTGGCTCCCCTAAACTTGTAATCTTCTTTGGCTTGGTCCTTAAAATTTAGGCTAGAGGATTTATAAACTATTATACATATATATGATATAAGTCTATTTTATATATATATATATATATATATATATATATATATAATATAAATCTAGTTTATAATCTGTTCCAGTTTTTCATGACATGCTTGTAACAGAGAGGGAGAAAATGTAAACTGGGCTATAAACAGCATAGTTGAATAGCCATGTTCCCAAACTGCTGACTCCTATTATTGTCAAATTACACAAATAGACCAAGTCCATTAGTCAACACATAGTATCTTGGACAGGTACAGCCCACAAACCAGAAACATGGACCCAGAACTGATCAGGAAAAGGAAGAGATTGGGTGAAATTACACAGTGACCTTATTTTAGTCACAATCATAAAAGCCCCTCATTTTAACTTTATAATATATTCTTACTGATGCTTTATGAATGTAAATCACAGAGCACCACAATCTCAAAAGAAGCACAGCTATAAGTGAGCCAAAGGAAAATGTGAAGATAAAAACAATAGGTATTATAAGCAATCTGTAAAGCTGCTACCCAAAGATGATTTTGCAAATGATAAGTGACGACTAAGTCATCAATCTCATGGATAACCAAAAAAACTGGTACGTTCTTTACATAGTGCAAGAGATATCAGAGAGAGGGGCAGCTAGGTACCTCAGTGGAAAAAAGAGTCAAGCCTGGGGACAGAAGGTCCTGGGTCCAAATCTGGCCTCAGACATTTTCCTCACTGTATGACCCTAGGGCGAGTTACTCTAGTTAACCTAGCCCTTATGACTCTTCTGCTTTGGAACCAATGGTTAATATTGATTTTAAGACATAAGTTAAGGACCTAAAATAAATAAATAACAGAGGGGGAAATCCAAGGGCTACACTCTAATCCAAGAGATTTTAAAAGAACCACAGAAAAGCTTCCAGTCTGTTGGGTGGGTTCTCTGTGAGGATGTAGAAAAGTCACAGAATCACAATGTTGGACATGGCAAAGAATAAAGAAAAAGATACACAAGAATAAAAAGGTAAGGATGGGGCTGTCATCAATACTGAAGGAAGAACACATACTAATGAGATCAGAGATCCATTAATGTACTGAAGTATAGATCAATTTGAAAAGCAGTTTTTAGATCTTGGCCCTGATTTATTTAAGATATCTAAGAACAAAGGCATGCTTACCAAATTTATAGAAGGCAAAAAAATATGAAGAATAATACACTGGGTGACAGAATCAAAATTCAATAAGGGTCATAGGACTTAGAACCTTCATGTTACAGATGAGGAAACTAAGGCCCAGAAAGGTTAAGTGACTTGTCCAGGATCACATAGGGTAAGAGAAGAGAAGAGACAGAAGATCCAACTGGCAACTCACTTCTAGCTTGGGGAAGGTAGAGAAGAAAGGTGGATTCCCTGAAAAAGAGAAGACTATTTCGTTGGAGATCTACTATCCCTTCTAAACCCTGAATACCTCCACTAAGACCTTCAGTTATTGCAGTATAAAATCCTCAAGTGGGATTGTGGATTTGGACTTTTGAAGGGAGCCGTCCACAGACCCTTTTCCTAGGACTTTTCTGTCTCTCCCTTACATGTCCCTGGACTCATACTTTCAAGGTCTAGCTAGTTGAGAGTAGGGACAAGAAAACAGTTGGCAAAAGGGAGAGGTCAGGGCTGAGAAGCCTGTGACCTCCAGACTGAGGGGGTAAACCTGCAAGAGGGGAAAATCTGTAGGGCTCCCCTTTTTCACTCACTTTCCTGCCTGACCTCCCTGCCATCCCCTTCCTACTTGAACCTCAATAAATTATTTGACATTTAGGATTCTGGGTTTGGACTTGTCTCTAAACAACAGTTAAGGGGACTAAAGATTTGGGAGGGTCATACCTCTCCCCAAGAAAGGGTTGATTTCCAGACCCCAGTGATTCAAGATTGCCTGATCAAAGGAACTGACATCTTTCCTTGGCAGTTGATTGCTCCTAAGACCTTGAAAGGGGCTGACAGTTAAAGTCCCTGGGGGAATAAGAGGCATAAGAGATCATCTTGCCTTTCAAGGACAGATTTGACTTCAGGAGCTCTGGGCTCCTCTGAGGGAGGCATCCTGCCAATTCAGTGAGGCATTCCCACTCTAGTCTCCTGTCCTCCATCTCCCAGAAACATCTCTGGGGAGACATACTCCCTTTTCAAGGGCACAGGACCTGGCTTATCTCCCCCAGAAGTAAGGGAGAAGAACAAATACAATCCTTTCACTCTCTCTCACCCCTATTCCCTCTTTCTTCCCATCATCTTCTCTTCTCCAATTCCTTCATTACAATAGGCAGCAAGTAGTGTATCTCAGATCTGTACCCAGGTCTGCTGACTCCAAATACAATGCACTTTCTCCTAGTGCATATCTTGAACACTGAACAGACAAGTTGCAAGCAGCAATATTAAATTTAAAGCAGATAAATGAAAAATCAGATAACCATATTTAGAAAGTCAACCATACAAGGATGAGATAAGGGACTAGTTTAGTTGATCACAAGTTCAATTAGACAAAAATCTCTTGTTACATGATTCCATTTGGTACTAACAACATAAGTTATGCAAAATTGTTTTCATTACACAGGTAAGAAAACAAGTTCAACAAGCTAGAATGACTTTCCTAGGGTCATGTAGCTGGTAAATTGGTAGTGCTCAGGGTTCAGAACAAGGAAGAGGGCAATTCCTATGGGGTCCAGAGAGTGGGGAAGCCAGGGCGGATGGTAATGACTGGGAATTTGGAGGGCAAACCAGGTAGGTAGATGACAAGACTGTGAACTCATCCCTTCGCACACTAAGAAATTCATGTTGTTCAGCATCTTGATGTTGCAGAGGAAAATGAAATAGCCACTCACCAGGACATTGTCCATCTATTGACTGTAGGTAAACATCTGCTGCAAAACAGCTTTGCCACTCCCAAGTATCTGGGACAGTGGTATAGGCTGTATATCTTGTAGAGACAATGGTAATAGCAGATGAGGAGACCACAGCAGAGGCTGAGGCGACAGTCATAAAGGCTCCTAGAGTACAGATTGAGGTATCACAGAACAGCTGCTCTAACTCTCATCCAGTCTGACTACAGCCAGTCCCTGCTCCAGCAGGAGTTTGGGGCTTCGAAGTCCTAGGGAGCAACAATGACCAAAGCTGCCCAGCAGTCAGCATTCCAATAAAGTCAGCCTGGCCCAGGGAATCCAAGGCTTGACCACACACACACACACACACAAAAAAGAGTTTGGTGTGGAAATAACAACAATACTAGGGAGAAAATAGTCACAGGCAAAACAAATTTCTTGTTGCAAGCTGGGGATGAGGTATGAATTAAAAGAAAAAAAGGACTAGAACCTAAGAGAATTCTCACCAATTGGGCAATTGTTCAATGACAACAAACTATAGCATATGATTATAATAAAGTATTACCATGCCATAAGAAATGACAAAAGATGATTTCAGAAAAATGCTGGGTAGTATTAAATGATATAGAATCAAGTGAGTAGAACTATAAGAATAATTTATACAAGGATTATAGCAATATAAAGAAAAACTATGAAAAGTTAAGGATTATAATCAGTGGAGTGATCATTCATATATCCCAGAGGATATGAAATGTCACCCACCTCCTGACAGAGTTAGATAAGTGTGTCAAGGAGTAGAAGGAGAACTATATTTCTGAGCATATTCACTGTTTGGATCTGTTTTGCTTGACTATGCTTACTTGATATTTTTTCTTTATTCCTTTCTTTTTCATCAGAGGAAGGGGGTTTAGTGTAAGAGGGGAGGTCAGGACTAATGACATTAAAAAAGAGGGTCACTGAAACAAATGTTTAAATGCAGAGAAGGTAACTGAAGGAAGTTTATAAGGAAGCACAAAGTAGGACAGTTTTAAAAATAAAGTATTTTTAAGTGGTATGAAATGGCCTCTTTTTGTGTTCTATGTATATGTAAATGCCTTTTTTGGTGCTTAAAAATATATTTTTTTTAATTGAAAGGATTCTGTCACTCACAGGCTGCCATCATAAATCACAAGAAAGTGATTTAAATGTTACTGACTAAGATTATGATGACGCTATTAAATCAAAAATGCCTTCAAAATCTACTAGAGTACTCTGCAAAGAGAAGGGCTTTTTTTCCCAAAGGGCTTTGTTTAATTAAATTGATGGCATACAAATGCACTGTTAGTGGAATTGTGAATTGATCCAACCATTCTGCAAAGCAATTAAAAGTTCACATCCTTTGCCCCAGAGATCTCACTGCTAGGTATATACACCTAAGAGGTCACTGAACATAGGGGCACGTTTTGTTTTTCTTCTCTATTGCCCAATGGATGCATGGAGATGCAAAAAAGAGACAGCTGGTTAAAAAAGTGGCATCTGAGAATGGGATTTCTGGATCACAGTTTATAATTTAGCTTGATATATTATGTGCCAGAGTTAGAGTACATCTAACAAAGGCTCATAAGTTATTTGCTAGGGGTCTTACAAATCTAATTGAAAGAACTATTAAATTAAAAAGGATGGGGGGCAGCTGGGTAGCTCAGTGGATTGAGAGCCAGGCCTAGAGATGGGAGGTCCTAGGTTCAAATCTGGCCTCAGACACTTCCCAGCTGTGTGACCCTGGGCAAGTCACTTGACCCCCATTGCCTAGCCCTTACCACTCTTCTGCCTTGGAGCCAATACACAGTATTGACTCCAAGACGGAAGGTGAGGGTTTAAAAAAAAAAAAGGATGAAGGGCAGACTGCTTGTATATATCACCAGTATTAGATTTAAAAAGAGGTTCAAAGAAAGGAGGAGATATTCAAAGGAAATAATAGACCAGAAAAGAGCCCGCATTAAAACCCATGACCTCAAGTGTCATAATGAAGGTTTGAAATTTAGGCCACAAACAGGAGTAAATAGAAATCTCAATTACCTGGGAGCAAAAATATCCTCACTGATACTTTGTGGAATGAAATGCAATATCTATGGTTCTAGAAGAACATATATTTTTTAAAATGAACAGAATAAAAATAGTAAAAATATAGTTTAGCTAGCAATTATATAGCACTTAAAAGATTTACAAAAGTGCTTTACAAATATTATCTCATGTTATCCTCACAATAACTCAGGGAGGTAACAACTATTATTCTCTATTTTAAGATGAGGAAATTGAGGCAGACAGAGATTGAGTGACTTGCCTAGGGTGACAAAACTAGTACGTGTCTGAGGCAGGATCTTAACTGGAGTTAAGTGTTCTTAACTCCAGGTCTAGAGCCACCTAGCAAAGGGGCCAGGAGTGGGGTGACATTGTATATTAGGGCTATTTACTTAAATAAGAAACCTATTAACCAAAAGGGTAAAAGCACAACCAGAATTAAAAGTCGCTGGCTGGGGCCTTTTTATGTCCAAACCATTCCTGGGATATTAAAAGTAATGATACAATCACTCTTCTTGAAGCTTTGGATAGTGGCAATGCTGAAAAGTAGTACAGGGTACATAGGGAACCCTCATAAAAGGTAGAACAAGAACACTATGTGTCTCTCCTCATGTAACTCCAAAACAAAATATATATGCATTCTTTTATCTTCTGATAGTCTAAGAACCTTTCGGTACAAAACTGAAATCAGATCATACTCTAATTGCCATCTGTTTCTATTTTCTTAAACTTTTCCCATGGAAAAAGCCTTTTAAAAAAATAACACTTTCTGCCTAACACTTGATATTAAGCATTGGTTATAAGGCAGAAGGCCAGTAAGGGCTAGGCAATTTGGGGTTAAGTGACTTGCCAAGGGTCACATAGCTAGGAAGAGTCTTAAGCCAGATTTGAACCCTATTCCCCCTCTCTTCACTGAGCCACCTAACTGCCCCTAAAAAGCCAATTTTTTTAAAGATGAGAAAAGCTCTGAGCATGCTATCTCAAAGGAAAACAGTGTTGAAAGGAAATGGTACGCTTAGAAGAAAAACTATGGTACCCTATGACAATTCACTCAATAAAAACTTTGTTTACTATTGTATATATTATATTATATTATATTATATTATATTATATTATATTATATTATATTATATTATATTATATTATATTATATTATATTATATTATATTATATATTGTTTATTATGAACCTAACCATGTGCCAGGCACTGTGCAAAGCACTTAGGTTAGTTGAATCCAGAGATGTTAACATGCATAACCAGTACAAGTTCCTATTTTACTCTGTTATGGTTACCATAACCAACATTAAACTAAAGAAAGGCTGGTGTGAATAGGCCTGAAGGGAGGGAGGTTAAGAACAAGTCTGAGGCCACAAAGCTAATAATGAACCAAGAGGCTAAATGTTAAATGTGAAGGCTATTATTTCATTCCCTTCCCAATCCTTTCTTGGTAGGGAAATGCGACAACATTCTAAGGATTAATTAATTTTTATCCTTGAATTAGGTTGGACTAAAAAGGAGGAAAAGAGAAAATAAGGAAAAATTGTTACTTTCTAAGGGAAAAAGAACATTCCTAGAACTGAACTCATGAATAAACAATATCTGTAATAAAGTTAACTTTTGCTCAAAGAAAGGAGCAAGGGGTATTCAAGCAAATATAAGAAAATCCTACATGTAAAATACCAACAAACACCATAAATAAATGTAAACCTGTTTATAGCACTTATTCAATGTTCAGTAATTTCCATTGTATCCAACTCTTCATGCTCCTAAAGTATGCAAAGTTATTACAGATCTTTTAAATAATTGGGCATATCTAACTATTCCAAAACAATTGTGGAGTAACAGTGCTTGTAACAGCAATACATGGGCTGAATGGGATAATCCATGGCCTAAATGCAAGCAATTTCAAAAGGGCTCAAAGGGATTGATAAGCCCCAAACTCCAAACACAAGAAGGAGATATTTTCAGCCACTTTCTAATTTAACAAGACCCAATAAGGCTTTCTTTTGGGGTGGAGATTTCTGTTTATTTTCTCAGATACCAGAAGTCCATGGAAGAAAACTGAAATGATCCAGCTGAAAGACAGTCTGCCCAGAAAGTCAATGCAGATGTACCTGGCACCATCCACAACATGGCACCAATGCCAGACAACAGGAAAAGCAGCCAATGAGCTGGAAAAACCATCACTGCCCTATAGGCAGATCTAATGCAATATCCACACAAATGTACTTGTATGAAAGACAATCTACCTAGAGAAAAATATCATTGTTACTCACTAGCATTCTATTATGCCAGTATATGGGTATTTGTTGTAATATCTAGGTTTATCATGTACCTGAAAAATTCAAAGGGTATTTGTACAATATGTAACCTGCAATTATTTTATTGGAATTGTTCCATGTTACCCAAATTTGATCAAATGAATATCATACGATTGAAATGTTAAAACAATGCAGTGAATACTGTCCAATTGTAACACAAATTGTTGCTATCATCCAAAATGTATGTATAATATTTATCTTAAAGGGTTCATTTTAAATTTGTGAGAACAAATTAGGTCTGCATTAGAATCATTCTTATTCAATAGTCTATGTTTTTGGAAAAGGCAGTGAAGCTTTTAAAAAGAAAAACGGGGTGGAAATGGTATTACTAACCATCTATCTCTCCTACACCCCAGAAGGAATATAAGCTAATATTATTAAATCACAATTCCCATGTAATGATAAACGTTGCATTGTATGTTGTACATGGATTGGGCTGAATATTGCCAGGAGATTAAGACTGTCAGGGACCCAACAGGATGATAATTTTGGGTCGAGGTTTTGTTTGTATGTTTACAGAGAATGAAAACACCTGGTCACCCACCAAGCACGTCATGCCATGTGGCACGGGACCAGGAAGAGAAGCAGACGAGTACCATCTATGATGCCAGCTGATTGAATAACAGGCACACGGGAAGAAACCATTATTGGTGACTATAAAAACCAAACACTGACATTACACTACTTTTAATGACATTTACTATTCTACTGATGGACAATTGTCATGCTGACATCCATTGGTCTTTTATACCTAAACCAATATCAAGCATGTCAACTTGTATGGACTAAACCCCACTCGTATATATTTATGACATCAGATGGATCCCACACTCCAAAGACTTTATCATGGGATCAAAATCGAAACAGCTATAATTATTCAAACACTAATGTATATCTTTAATTTTGGATATCTGTTATATATGTCAAAAGGAAATTTATTTTGTATGCATTGTAAAACTCCTTGTATTGTAAAAAATTGGTCTATCAACAAGGGAATAGACATTGGTATGACTCTCCAAAGGGAAGGATAGAAATTTTTCATTCATAACACAAACCTAGCAACCCTGACTACAAAAATTATGTTCAATGCAAGAGATGTTGAACAGGAATGTTTAATGGACAGATGGTCCTAATATCACTCTTAAAAAAGGGATGAGATATCAGGCAAAATGCACTTCAGAAATTTTTAATTAGGAACCAATGTTATTGAAAATTGATCATCTACATCTATGTGTAGGTTATATAGACGAAATCTATGTAGACATTATGTGCCAGCTGCCATTGCTGTAGTTAAATGTTAATATCATTGTTGATCACTACTCCTGAAACCCCATCTCTTGGGTAATATCTTTAGGGAACTCTTTCTTGCTCTCTAACACCAGTCCCAGAATTCAGGCAGGCCGCTGGATTCGGGGTCTATTAGCTTCTACTTCAAGTACTGGAAGACGTTCTGGTACATGAAAGTAAAGCCTAGGTTGGACAATCTCTGTGGACGCGCAGTTGTTGAACCTCCTAGATGGAATAGGCTATTACACACATACATGGAGCAAGGGCAAAGTATACACTAAGTTTCTCCTTTTTGGAGTATGTATTGAAAATAGGAAAAAATTTGGCACTAATAAGATTGTAGAGAAAGCACATTGAATACTATTCATTCATAACTAGGAAAAATAAGTTACATCAAACTCTGTATGAACAAGTAACTGTAGAAATTGCTTCTACATAGAAAGCAACTCAAGCTTCTATCAGTCCAAACATTGGTTTGGTGGAATGAATTTTGCAAACATTGGTTATGTTATATTCTTGGTTATTATATTGATTAATTCATTTATAGCAGAGATTTAAATAAGGCTCATATAAGAAATATGCAGCCAGAATGTACAAAGTCATTTCATTAGCTGCATTTTTGTTATGTCTTCAACAAATCAAAATGTCATAGTTATGGCAAAATTGATATTTGTATTAATGTTTGCACTACTGTTTGAAAAATGTAAAAGATGCTAATATATTTGGTATGCTAAAAAAAAGGGGGGGATAAGAGAGAAAGTATTTTTAAGAACATTTTTATACCATTTTTATATCATTTTAATCCTGTTGAGCAATTTTGATTTGATGCTCTCACTTTTCTCTGAATATTTTGATTATACTATGTTGTTTTCATTTTTCTCTTATATTTTGAAAAATATTTCAAGTACTTTTAACACTCTAATCCTGAGCAATGAAGGTGCAAATGTTTCTCTTAATATGTACCCAACAGTATCAGATTACAAGAACATGACAGCATTTGTCAAAGTTGCAGGTGACTATACTGGGAAACCATCACTGACTGCATAAAAAGGGAATACAGAAGACACCTCAATGGGCCGGATAGCCAAAACCACACATACAGGCATATATTCCATAAGAGATGGATATATGTGGGCTGCTGAGGTTAGAGGTACTGGGACACGGTGCTTGACACCCTCATTCACAGGTGGCTCAGGTATCAAAGTCCAACCATATTGCCATGTGGCAGGCATCTAGGCGGGTATATCCCTAAAATGCATAATCAGTACAAGGGAGAAAAAGGAAATTCCCCTTCATATCCAGATACAGTCATCTTTTATCTTGCTATGAAAGCTCTGGCAACTTCTTATAATCCTAACTGTGTGTGGGTGATAATCTAATGCACCTGTCCTATGTTCTATGGGACTACTACCCTCAATAATTCAGGATAATCAGAGTGAAATCTATTTTCTCATTACTTTTGTCATTATTTTTAATCGTTTATGAAAATTTTCATCCTTGATTTTGATTGTTTAGTAATAAGAACACATTTTATCTTTGCAATAATCTTTATGAGCAAAGAGGAAGATTTTATTATTGTTGTTAATCACACTTACTTTTTTCAGCCAAGGCTATGGCAATATATATTGAATGTCTATTTTTAATCACTTGAAGCATCAATTGATGATGCTACATGATTTTTATATTTTAATTTTAGTCACATTTCTATATCAATCACCTTTCATTTTATTTAAAAAAAACAAAAAGGGGGATATGTAGCATCCCAAGAATATTCACACATCTATGAAATATAAATGACTGTATGGCTACTGTGTCTCCAAGCATAAGATTATACCAATGAGGCTTGTGAATGTAACCTTGAACTGGCCATGTGGCCCTTGGCTAAGACAAACTCATTAACATGCTCGGACTCAATTCCCTGGGAAAGCAGGGGTTTGCAATCTGCCCACCCAAAGGTGTCCCCTCTACCTTGCCACCCAATCTTAATTGTCTATACTTTGTGATGTGGTTACTACGTGCTTGGGAGTACCAGGACAGGATTAAAATCAGAGGCAAACCCATGAACTTCCTCTTGGCTTTCTCTCCCCTTTCATGGAGCTCCATTCAGCTCCTTATTGACTATGTCTCTCTCTCCTCTTAACCCTCTCCTTCCCCGAGGCTGTAACCATCTCGGCCTGCATTCCCTATCTTAATCTCCTCATCCACCTCCTTTGTACTCATTTTGTTCCTTTGTTCCTTTGTACTCATACTCTCCTATCAAAGGGAGTATCATAGGGATTGCCTGCCCTATTCAAACACTGACTTGTCTGTGTCTTTCTTTTCCACCCTGGTTCTCGGTTCCTACCTCTCCTCGGGTCCCATCACAGAGGTGAGCCCCTTCCCTTGTGGGACCTGCTGGTCAGGGAAGTCCATGAAGGAAAATCCCACAATAAAACCTTGTCTTACCAAGAATCCTTGAAAAGCAAAGAAAATTAATGAAATATCATCAGCCTGTCAGAGATAGGATTTTTTCTATATATATAAAAGGGAAGCTTTAAAAGCTGTTTTGCTAATGTCATCCTTAGAACTGGGCCCCGACATTGTGCTTCACAGGGGCTGAGTTACTAGCTAATATAAGGCTTGTGAATCCCACAGGCTAGATTAGAACACTTCTCACATAGGAAAACATGGAGAAAACCAAGGCACAATGTGATTAGCTTTACCATTTATATTCTACTTGGGTCCCCCTTGGCTTCTGATAGTCAAGTTTTATTTCAGGACAATTTTTCATTTCACTGGTATGGCTATTAATTTGCCCCAAATCACCTATTTAGAAACATTTACATCTAACAGGTAAGGCAAGTTAATAAAAGGACTCTGATTATTTCTTCTAAAAGCCTCTGTGAACTTCCAGTCTAAGTTAACATGTTAATGGCTACAAAATGAGAACAAATAGCTAAAGTAGGTTACCCAGGACTATTAATGGAGTTACAAAAGAGAGTAGAATGTGGCTTCCAAGAATTACAAAGTCCCTATATCTCATGCTCAGGGCAGTTATGAGTTATGAACACCTGGAAAGGTTTGTTTGTGGCTAGTTGTGTATACTCAATAAAATCTTTTGACAAATACAGGTTTCTACTAAGTTACTCCTCAGCTTTAGGGAAGAGGGTCAAAGAGCAAAGCTCTAAGCCTCCTGTAAGCCAGCTATTTCTACATTTTGAGAAGCATCACCACTTGTCCTGATTAGATTGAAGGATACTTGTGTATTACCTTTCATGTATAAAGATGGCACTAAAGGGTTTTATTATATATATATAGTGGCACCCTTAACAGATGTTCATTTTTTTTTTAATTAACAGATATGGTTTGTGCTCAAGCTCTCTCAACCAGTTTTTTGTATAACTAATTTGCAGTACTGTCAACTAGGGTAAGGATATAGTAGTCAGAGAATAAAGATCTTTTCTATGTAAAACTAATAAATACACATGCATTAAGCACTGTAATTCTACACTAGAGAACTACTCTGATACTTTATTATGGGGTGACATTAGGTTCTTGAGTGCTAAACCAATAGTGCAAGCTCTTATAAATCCTACCAAGCTAAACAGTTTTCAAGTGAGGCTTTACAAAAGATTATATGTCTAAGTTTGGATAGGAATATGACCACAAGTCTAGTAATTAATTTTTTCTGTAATGTCTCACACAAACTATTCAGTAGTCAAAAATTTGCAATCTATATAGGTGGAGGAATGAAAAGTATAAAATTGTGAACTCTTGCTATAACCAGTAGAATTAGCTGGTTCAACTATGACACCAACCAAAAAAACCTTACCTGCCAGTCTCCCCAGTCCTCCATTACCAAGACCTGCATCTTCTTCTATTTCTTCAAGTTCTTCCAAATCTAATCCCAACTGAAAATAAAGAGAAAGTTAAATTTAATATGTAATTGAAGAAGGAAAAGATAATTAACCCCAGTTAATTTGGATCAAAAAGGTCAATGTATCCTTTCTTGGGTTTTTACTTTTTGCCATAAACACTTTTTTCCAAAAAGTCACCAAAGTTTCCATGGAAACATTTCCAAACACTATGGGCATTCAAATCAGACATGCATTAACACACAAAGTAGTTTTCAGGTTAGTTATTTATAAAAAACAAATCATTATTTTTCAAATGAAACTGGACTGTCATTAATTTCTTGTTCTCAAATGAATACCACCAGTTCATAATGAATTGATATTGTACTTTTAAAAAAAAAGTTAATAAGCTCCAAGCATTTTTACCATTACTATCTCCTATGATGTCACATAGAGGCAGATGCTATATCTTGCCCATCCCAGAGATAAAACAACAAAGTCCCAAATTACAAAGTTAAACCATTTGCTCAAGGTCATGGTTGGTCTAAAGACAGTATTTTTTCATTCCAACAAGCCTTTTGCTTTCATACTGTCTATTCTTTCTGGGTCTAAGATTGATTATTACAATTACTCAAGTTCAGCTTCCATCTAGCACATTCCAGGCACGGGGACTATGCAAAGGCTCAGGAGACAGGAGATGGCCTGTTTTGTTGGGGAATAACAAGTAGGCCAGTTTGGCTGGAAAGAACAGAGCTGTAAAAAGCAAATTCAAGGAAAAAAACAACACCTTTTTTTTTTTAAAGTTCTGAAGAGGGGGGAAAAAACCCAACAAATAAAGCCAGTGAAAACTATCTTGCACAACTTACAGGTGAATGTTTATGTGGATTTTCAAAATCCACAATAAGCTGATGAACCTCAAAACCAAAAGTGAACTCTAAAGATTTCCCAGTACCTCACACTTAATCCTATTCTCAATAAATGTGGAACAGCATGGTAATTAGAGCCATGAACAGGCAGAAAGACCTTATTCAAATCCCACTTCAGAGGCTTAACAGTTATGTGTCCAAAGACAAGATATGACCTCCATGAGTCTGTTTTCTCATGTAAAATGAGAATGATAATAGCACCTATCTTAAAGGTCTGTTGGGAGGACAGAAATGAGATAATGCATTAAAGCTTTTAATATTTTTTAAAAGCACTTTGTAAATATACACTATTCTCAATAAATCTATAATACTTTCCATTTCACTAAAATAATAATGGACCAATTTCCTTTTTTACAAGGCCTTTATATCCAATCAATCGTGAAGTTTCAGTGGTAAAACATCTTTAGCATGCATCTTCTTTCTGCTCATTCAACTCTACTCTAGTTTAGGCCCCTATCATCCTAGGGTTATAGTGATAGCCTTCTGGTACTAATTCTCTCCATAACCTCATAATTGGTATTCATGCTTCTAGTCCCTCCTATCTACAATCTATCCTTTCCAAAAGCCAAAATATCTTTCCAGACTCATTTCATATTATTCTCCTTCTCACACTCTACATTCTTAAGAGTCAAACTGGTCCACATACTATTCTCCAATTTTATCATTCAATCTCAGGCATTTGGATAGGTTACCCCCTCCCCCATGCTAGAAATAATTTTCTTCTTCATCTCTACTTTTTAGAATCTTTTTGAGACTTAGCCCAGGTTCTAACTAAAAACTTCCCATGATGCTTCTAGTTGGTAATATTCTCCTCAATTATATATATGCATTTTTTAATCTCTCAATTCAATTTAAGTTCTTAGAGGAACGCAGCAGTTTTTCTTTCATACATTTGCACCTCCAGCACCAAGCACAGTTCCTGGCAATAAAGCACTTTTGGTAAATGCAGACTGAATTGATGATAACCATATATTTATCTCTAGTCTTTTTAATGTCTTGAAATGCTGCATATTGATTCCTTCCATGACCAAGTTATCAGGTTTTTCCATCTTAAAATTTACAGGGTTTCTCAAAGGCCAAGAAAAAGAAAGTAAAAATTAATCAAGTAGCTCAAGAAGAGAATAATATTCTTTCTAACTAGCTCCAAACACTCCCTCTCAAGACAGGGACTATGTATATTTGTACGTATAGCCTTTAACAAAATACTTAATTGGTGAGGAAAAACAGGAGTATATCTAGAGATGACTGACATAAAACAAAAGTCAGCAATACATTTTTTAAAGTTTCTTGAATTAAATATGCCTATTACTGAAAGTAAAGACCATCAACTATAATTATAAGATTTTTTTTTATGAAGCACATAATCAAACTTTGGGGAATTTGTCCTGCTATGTATATAAGAGCAAATCCAGAATGAAGGATAACGTTTCTAAAGTAGAAAAGCTAATGTTATATTTAAAAAATACAAGACAAAGTAATACTCTGAGAGAGAAACTCTCTTTTGGAGACAAGAAAGTTGGTACATTAAACGATTTGTTTTCCCAACAACTATATGATTGTAGATTGTAGATAAAAGCAATTTTTCCTCTGCTTCTAGGCTACTCTGCTATGGCAATGTGAGGGGTTAAATTTTGGAAGCAGGAGTTTGATCAAAATCCAGTGCACAGTTTATTAAATGCAAAATACTGTTTATTATTAGGAAATATGGATAGGAAATAGGAAGGAGCAAAGTGAAAGTAATCTTATAATAGTTTGTAACTATTACCCCAGATCCCGATCCTAACTAAATTTTTCTAGAAAACCCTACATCTACCTGTCTGAGAAGGCAGTATCTTTTGCTAGGCCGAAACCTTCACCTACTCTTCACTACTCACTCTATCTGATAATATAACCACTATCTACCTTATCTATCCAGGTTATTAATAATCAATAAGACTTTAAGGCCTTAATTCATTTCTCTGACTCCAACAGTCCCAGAGAAAGCAAGACACATAAACTCCTTTGGCCTAGAGACAAAAAGCCCTTTCCAACAGTCTGCAACTTACTAACCACACTCAGCCACACCCTTCTAACTGTCATCAACTGCCAAGTGGCACAGCAAGGGGTCTCTAAACTGCCAAGTGGTACAACAGGGGGTCTCTAACTAAAAAATATTATTGCTCTTTTTCTTCTTAAATATAAAAAAGGAGAAATTAATAAAATCTCTTAACAGTAACTACAAGAAATGGTAAAAACCCAATATTGTTCAGAAAGTTAGTGTTTAAAGATGTTTAAATAGAAAAAAAAAACTTGTGAATTATTGGGAGTATTTCCCAAAGGAAAAATAAAGGTACTGTTAACCTGCTAGACATCTTTCATATAAAATTATTTGGAAAAAGCATTTATGAAACAGCATAAAATAACCTACGGTCCAAATTTGGACAAAATCTTAAAAATACAATAACAAAAATACAGATAGAAAGCAAGAATAAACTAAAGCAAGATTAAATCTTGGTTCCAAAACAGATCTGTCTGCTGATGTTCAATGACAATAATTTTAAAATTTATGTGACCATATGGTTTTTTATAAAGCACTTTATTACATACATCATTTTCTTTGATCCTTATAATCACACTGTAAGATAGCCAATGCAAGAATGATTACACCCATTTAACAAATAAGGAAATGAGATACAGAGTAGTGAAGCAATTTCCTAAAGGTTACAAACTTTGTTAAGTGGCAATGCTAGGCCTCAGGTTTCTTTCTACTATAACAATCTGATTCAATTCAATAAATATTTATTAAGCATCTGCTATGTGTTAGGCATTATGCTAAGCACTGGGACACAAAAAGAGGTAAAAGTCAGCCCTTGCTCCAGGAGCTTGCAGTCTAATGGGATAGACACATCCAATTAAATACAATAAAAGAGAGTGGAAATAGTTTGGAGCTATAAAAAGAAATCTGGGTGGTATCTGAGACTAGAAACAGTCAAAAGTTAGTCTTATCTATATTATCCATATTTGCTAGGTTGTATATTAGAATATATTGTCATCATCGCCATCCTTGATTTCTATGGAATAATGAAAAGGCAAGTAGAAAAAAGGTTTGAAGAGGGGCATTGTCCCCATACCCTTCCTTGGTAGAGGACAGGGTATGAAATATTGCATATAATATAAAATTTTTTTAATATATTGGTTAGTTTTAAAAAATGTTTTCTTTCTTATTCTTTCTTCAGTCTTTATTATATAGTAGTTAAGGTAGGTATGTAAAAACAAAAGAGATAAGTATAAAAAATATTTAAGATATGCATGATATAAATTTCATTTTTATTAAAAAAAGGAGAAAGATGAGAGAAACTTTCCCGACTTCAAAACTATGCCTAGACATCCAATAACTATCAGTATCTGATTATATAAGGACTCTTTTAGAAGTCTATACACCTAAGTCTTCCTCAATTCAACAGTTTCCTAGGCCAATCTAATCCATTATCTTGGACACCCAACTGCCCTTCTACTATAGGAAAGAGAATCTCATGCCTGTACCTCACTCTGCCTTCATTTCTCTGCCTTTTTATGATTAGTATGATAATTGGTATGGTTATTCCCACATTCCCAGAAGTACCTATAAGTATGTTTCTGATGATGCCTCAATTACAAAAGCAACATACCTGATAAATAGCTTCATCACAAGCATTCTGAAGACCCAGATTCACCATCGTGTTCTGTAGAGTCCGGCCCATGTAGAATTCCAGGGAAAGGTAATAAATGCGCTGGGGAAACGGAAAAAAAAATTGAGTTTGCTTAAATTCTTATATCTAGAAAGACTAAGAATCTTAATTACTAAATTAAATTTTATGATTTTATATGAAAATTCAATTGAATTTTAATTCAGTAACTATGGAGCTCCTCTTATGTCCAGGGCACTAAAAGAGATAAAAATGAATAACAACACTTGCCCTTAAGAGCTTAATTCAGTTGCACATGATAGTGAAGTGTGCTTTTTCGGTGTTCGTGTGCAGGGAAATGTATGTGTGTGTACACATTCACCTCCAAAAAGTAGAATATTGCAAATATTTAGAGGTACAAAATAATACAGCAGATCAAAAGAAAAAACAAGGTGGTTTGGAGGAAGAATTTAAGGGGAAAGGGAGAATAAGATCCAAAAAAGTTTAACAAAGAAAAAATAGCATATGTAAACTATCTAGAGAATAGTTTAATAAGGAAATAGATTAGAAGCCAATTGCTTAATCTGGAGGTTGTTTCAATAGTCTAAATCAATTAATCAATCAGTATTTATTGAGCATCTACTACAAGCACTGTGCTAAGCACTGAGGGTGCAAAGAGAGGCAAAAGACAGTTTCTTCCCTGAAGCTCACAATCTATTGGGGAAGACAGTACACAAACACAAATCCATATACATATACATACATGTACACACAGAGTAAGATATATAGAGAATAGGAACTAATTAACAGAAGGAAGGCACTAGAATTGAGGGGTTCAGATAAGTTTCCTATAAAGATTGGATTTTAGTTGGGACTTAAAAGGAAGCCAGGGAAATCACTAGGAAGAGCTGAGGAGGATATAGTATCTTGTTCATGGAACAGCCAGGAGGTCAGTGTCCCTGAACTGAAAGCCTATGTCAATGGAGGGTTAGCATTAGTAAGGAGTAAGACCACTTTATTGTGTGAGACAGGAGTGAAGGAGGAGATAATGGCAGAAGGCACCTGAGTGATAGAAGATGATGAAATGGGAAGAGGGAGCTCATAACAAGCTTGCTTCAATAAGATGGGAGGCAAGATGATTTCACATGAATAACAAATATATTGCTTGCCTTCTCAATAAGTGGGGAGGTAAGTGATAGATGAAGAGAATTTGAAACTCAAAATTTTTGAAAATAATGTTAAAAACAAGTAAAAAATTAAGAGGGAAAAAAGGTATGAGGTAAAGTTAGTAATGTGTGATAAGAAAGCTCATGTAGTCAGTCTTTGTAGGCTACTAGTTAAGCTTCTAGAGAAGGAAGGGAAGGGAAAGGAAAGAGATATAGCTTAGAGTTTAAGATGAGAAGAAGAAAAGGTCTGCAAAATAAGACAAGTAATTAAAACATGTAGGGTATAAAAATTGCCAGGACTACTAGGTGGCACAGGAAATAAAGAGTGCCAGGCCTGGAGGCAGGAAGACTCAAGTTAAATAAATGTCATGGTCAGCATGAAGGAAGTTTCTGAATGATCCATAACATTTATTTTTAAGAGAATACTGGGGAGAAGGCACTACTTAGTCTTAGTAGTACAGTATACTTTAGAAAGGGATTAGCTAATCGTCACCTAGCCACAAAATTTTAAAATCTGGTTGCCCAAGTAAGTATTCTCATGTTTGTTCTGTTCATTATTCTGGTTGCTGCCTATTTCCAGGGAGGCTGAAATTTTACTGGATTTCATTTAGGCTAGTTAGAGCAAAGCTCCAGGGTGAACATGGGCCCCTTTTCTTATGAAAGCATGCCAAACCTTTTTTAGCTGCTCAATGGGCTGAACTGGAAATGTCCTTTAATGGAAAGCTTTTCCATCTTTTCTCCCTGGCCTTTTCACAAGACCAGTATTATAATGGTTGTTTAGATAAGCAAACTATAGAGTATTATGTGCAACTGTGAGATGTGAGATTATTATGTGAGAAGCTCATTAATCATTTGTAAGACTTTCAAATTAAAACTAAACCCTTGGGCAAAATTTCAATTTACTTTGACAGTACTATAATTCATGAAATGATCTCATCAGCTCCCACGGATTTAATTATGATCCCTATACTGATGATTCTCAAATTTACTTAGCTTGACCCAATCTCCAATTGCACATCTCTACCTGCCTTTCAGACATCTAGAAATGGATGTCCAATAGATATGCTAAGCAAACTGAACCCATTATCTTCCCCTTAAATTTTCCACACACATCCCCCCATTCTACCTTACTTATTACTAGAGAGAACAATACCCTTCTCCCAGTTCCTCAGGCTTACAAGCTAGAAATTATATATGACTATTCCCTATCTCTCACAACTCACACCCCTACCTCCATATGCAAGCTGTTTGCCATGGCCTGTCCATTTCACCTATGCAGCATCCCTTGAATTAGCCCTCTTCTCTCTTCTGACACTGCCATTACCCTGGTGCAGGCCCTTATCTCATGCCTGAACTATTTATTGCAGGCATGCAATAGCCTGCTGATGGGTCTGCCTGACACAAGTCTCTCCCTGCTACAAAGCATCTTCTATTTAGCCACCAAAATGATTTTCCTAAAGTGCAAGGCCAACCGTATCACCCTCTTAACTCAATAAATTCTAGGAGCTTCCTACTGTCTCCAAGAAGAAATACAACACAAAATGAATTTAGCATTGAAAACTCTTCATAATCTATTCCCTTCCTAACTTTCCAGTCCTCCTATACATTTACTCCCTACCTCATCCAGTGACAGTGCCACTTCCAACCAGTGATATTAGCCTCCTGGCTATTTCACAAACAAGATTTTTTTTTCAATTTTTTTTTTGGCCCTTGACATTTTCCCTAGCTGTCCCCCATGTCTGGAATATTCTTCACCCTCCACTCCCACTACTTATCCCTGGATTCCTTTAAATTCCAAATAAAATCCCATCTTGTACATGAAGTTTTTCCTAACCCACTAAATTCTAGTGCCTTCCCTCGATTAATTATTTCCTATTTATCCTGTATATAGCTTGTTTTGTACATATTTGTTTGCATGTTGTCTCTCCAATTAGATTGTGACTTTCTTGAAGGCAGAAACAGTGCCTGGCAGATAATAGGCACTTAATAAATCTTTATTATAAAATTTTCAAACTTAAGAGACCTGTGAGTTTAACCTCTTCATTTTACTAAGGACAACAGAAAATAGAGAATAAGTGGCTTGTCCAAGGTCACAGTTACTTATAAGCAGAGACACTGACTCCTACGATATACAGTGCTCTACCTAGCTTCATGGAAAGGCCACTTTTCTTCTGTTATTTCTATGATTTGTATTCTTATGCTAACATATATGATCAATTCCTATATGAAAGATGTCGTATGTGAACGGCACATGAAGGGCAGAAAAATAAGCTAGTCATGTAATATGAATGAGGGATAACGGATGGATACATGTTATGTACATGTTGTTTTCCTCTGAAAGAACATATATATTTGCTTTGAAGGCAAAGATTTTTATTTTTATCTTTCTAATTCCAGCACCTAGCAATGTGCTTAACTGCTTGTGGAGTGAGAGAAGAAATGACTGAATTGATGAATGAATGAAGTGTTACCCTGGTATCCAAGAAATACTATAGGAACTAGAGGAAAATGTCCATCATTTGGTGGATCATCTATGGAGGATCTATGGAAAAATATGAATGCAGAAATTACAACAGAATATGGTTTTGATCTATACTCATGAAGGAATGATTCAAACAAAATGAGACCATGACCTTAAGTAATGAATTATTTTTCTTTTACACATGAGGGGCACTTTTGTACATATTTGCAAAGTATCTTTTTCCCCCTTTGACACATCATCCATATATCATACTCCTGGACTGCAGGTGTTTCCCGAAGTTCTATGCTGAACTATCTTTTCTTCTCTTTTTATACTCTTTTTTGGTAATATCATCTGCTTCCATAGTTAAACTATGATCTCTATACAGATGACTCTCAGATCTATTTATTCACCTTCAGCCTCTTCCCCAAGTTTCAATCCCATATCACCAGTCACCTAGTGAAATGACATATCAGAGATACTTAAAACTCAACACGTCTAAAACTGGACTCATTATCTTGACAGTAAGTTTCCAATCCCTGTCATTTCTACCTCTGTAATATTTTTCCTTTGTGATATCTCTGACTCCTTCTCTCCTTTGATACTGCCACCACCATGGTAAAGGTCTTCATCACTTCACATATGGACTGCTACAACAAACTGCTGGTTAAATTTCCTTGTTTCAAAATCTGTCCCCATTCCAGTCCATCCTCTATTAAGCTATCAAGCTAATTTTTCTAAAGCCTAAGTCTGACCAAGTCCATCCTTGAGTCATTCAGTAAACTCCAGTGGCTTTCTGTTACCTTCAGGATCAAATATAAAATTCCGTTTGGCTTTTAAAGTCCTTAGTAATATGGACCCTTCTACCTTTTCAGTGTCCTTAAACTATTCCCTCTTCCAAACTGCAATCAAGTGACACTGGTCTCTTTGCTGATGTTTATATGAGACATTCCATCTTCAGGCTCTGAGAATTTTCACTGGCTATCCTCCATGCCTGGAACTCTCTCCCGACTCATCTCTAACTTTTGGCTTCTTTAGATTCTTTCAGGTCTCAAGTTAAGTCCCAACTTCTACAAAACAACTTTCCCAAGCCTCTTTAATATTAGTTCCTCCCCTCTGACATTACTTTTAATTTTTTCCTGTATATATTTTATAGGTACATAGTTGTCTTCATGTTGTCCCCTGCATTTGACTGTGAGCTTTTTGAGAGCAAGAACTAATTTTTGCTTATTTCCAGTGCTTAACATAGTAGGCACTCTCCTAAACGCTCTCTACTTCTTTCAAACATTCCTATTTTTGTCAAAGGCTCTATGATTCTTCCAGTGCTTCAATCTCATAATCCCAGTGTTATCCTAGACTCCTCCTCTCCATTATCCCAATCAGCTGCTAAATTTTGCTGTTTCTACTTCCACAACATCTTTCACATCCAATTCCTATCCACTCACATAGTTCAGGCCCTCCTTACCTCTCTTACCTCTTGCCTCTATGATTCCCAACAGAATCCTAATTGGTCTTACTGCCTCAGGACTTTAATCACATCCGTCCATCCTAAATATTGTCGACAAAGGAATTTTCCTCAAGTTTTATCTGATTTTGTCATTCTATTTAACAAACTCCAGTGACTTCATATTTCTCTAGAATAAAATATTAATTACTTAGCTTTCAGAGACTTACATAACCTGTCTTTCCAACCTCAAAGTACATTACTCCCCCCCATGCACTCTAGCCATCCTACCAAACTGGCCTTCACTGTGTTCCTCACTCACAATGCTCCATCTCTAATCTGCATGTCTTTGTACTTGCCATTTGTGGAATGTATTCCCTCCTTTAGAGTCCCTCTGCTCCTTTAAAATGCAGTTCATGAACTATCAATCTCATGAAGTCTCTCCTGATCCTCTGTTAGCACCTTCCCTCCCAAACTCTCTTAGATTTACCTACTTTATATATTTTTATATTTATCATAGTTATGGTGTATAAATTTTCAGATGTTCTTCTTGTATCTTGCATTAGAAAGATAAGCTCACTGAAAGCAGAGATTTGTTTTATCCTTGTACTTCTATCCCCAGGCCTACCATAGTGCTTAGCACATAGTTGGGTGTTTAATAAATACTTGCTAATTGATTTATTCCCCAAGAAAAAAAAAGGGGGGGGATAATTTCTCCACTTTTCTTCCCATGATTCTTCATACCAGAATTAGAACCCAAGTATACTGAAGCCCCATGCATATTTGCTTCCACTACAAAGTTAATAACATCAGATACTCTACTGCGATGCAAAAAATGGTTCTCTCAAGTCAAATAAGCTATATCTTCTAACAGGGAAAACAAAGCTCCTACCTTCACTCTCCTTCAAGATGGTCAATATTCAAGTAGAGAAAGCATTGTGGGCACAATGGAAAGAGCACTGAGTCTAGGTACTAAGAGGTCCTGGGATCAAATCCTATCTTTGCCACTTAGTTTGCAAGTAATTTAACTTCCCTGGGTCTGTTTCCTCATGTGCAAAATAATAGGCTTGGGGCTAGATAAATGACCTCAAATGTCCCTTTTAACTAAATGCTTAACAACTACATAATGGCTGAGCTTAAAGTCAGAAGAGTATCTATTAAGAGTCAGAAGTCAGTATCTTTTATCACTCTCTGCATGTCACTATCTACATATCATCAAAGACAGAAGAGTATCTATTAGAAGCTTGGTGGGAAGAGTTTGATGAAGGAGAGCTGTTATGAAAGACATAGTTCCAAGACTAGAAAAATAACCTGGTTTAAAGGGCAAATTACTTGGTCACAGAGGGATGTTCTGACAAAATGTATGTATTTATTGTTGTTCTTTACATTTGAAAGTGAAGTGTTAGTAGAGCTAGTAGAGCTGTTACAACTAATTTGGGCAGCTTGCAAGTGAAGCAAAAAGTAATTATGCATGCCTAGAAGCCCTTTCCACACTATATCTGGGGAAGCAGACCTTTACTTGTCAGTGCTTGTCACAAGTTGGTAGCACTTGTCACCGATGACAGCTCTACACAACCTCAAATGGAATGGAAAAGTCCAGATTTAGACTGACAGCACTACTTACTAAAAGTATCAGACACCTAATGAGTACAACCTCCACAGAAATACTGAATTAGCCTGGGGTACTTGGATGAAAGTGGGACAGGTGAACATGATGACAATCATAGATGGTCATACATTTCAACATTCAATGAGCATGACACATCACTGAAAACTGATCATTATAAGTACTCATATTCCCATTGCAAAACACAGCTCCTCTAAGAAGCCTTTGATATGTCTTAACATCTTAGTTTCAAGGATCCATGAGTAAACATTATTGAAGTCACATTGCATCCAGTGACTAAGGTAAAATGGAAAAGGAGAGTGCCACGGAAATCATTATGTAATCAATCAATTGGAGTGGTAATAAAATATAAATCAAGAAAGACAGGAATTATGTTATAAAGTTGTATTAAAAAGTCAAGCAGATACATTTATCATAGACATTTCTATTATACATTAGACAGATCAGAGAAACAAAATGGCTCTGTAATCCAACAGATGACAACTCGGATCACAATTCATTACCATCCTATATGTGACTCTGGTTCAGGTCCAGCCATAAGTTCATTACCTGGAATACATTTGACACGCTGAAATCCTTCCTCATTTCAAACTGAAATTCTGAGGCTACCAAAGAAATATACTGAATGTCATATATCTCGCTATCACCTGATGACCACCCATCTTTTCTTTCATTTGCACATTTCTTTGATGACATTCTTTATACTGCTTCAATGATATAATTCCTCATTTGTAATCTGTGGCTGTGGGCTCACATCCACCATAGACTTCTCCACTATTGAGATTTCACTCTCAATTTAAATTCCACTGAGGCTGTAATATTCCATATTACTCTCAGCTATACATAATACCACCAAATGATTATATTATAAATATTTTATAGTATTATATATATAGTATATAAGGCACCATAAAGCTGGGCCTTTCTTTCAAGAAGCTAAGAGGTTAATAAAAGAGTTTTGCACTTTCTCAAAAGTAATTCAGGGGGGCAGCTGGGTGGCTCGGTGGATTAAGAGCCAGGCCTAGAGGTGGGAGATCCTAGGTTCAAATCTGGCCTCAGACACTTCCCTGCTGTGTGACCCTGGGCAAGTCACTTAACCCCCACTGCCTAGCCCTTACCACTCTTCTGCCTTGGAACCAATACACAGTATTGATTCCAAGACAGAAGGTAAGGGTTTATATATATTTTTAAAAAAAAAAGGTAATTCAGCTTGTTCTCCTCTCCTCCAGTTCAATTCTGGACCCAATTCATGGTGCATTTGCAAATATTTATATAACACACACATACATGGCTAAAGATGGTCCATCCAATTATATAACACAGTCTGAACAACAGGCATATTCATCCACTTGGTTTTTCCTGTGTGGAAAGTTAGACCAAATACTTTTAAGCAGTTCTGTATATTATCCATAAAGTTCAGGAGTGTTGTGGAGTTTAATGTAATTAGCACAATGTCATTTCCAAGTAGGACCCTCTGTAGGGTAATATTATATTATGATGAAAAAGCATTGTCTTTGGAATCATAGGACCTGGGTTCAAATCCTATCTCTGATGAAGATGTGTGACTTAAATGCTAGTTACTTCACTTCCTAGCGTCTTAGTTTCCTCGTCTTTAAAATGAGCAAATCAGATGGCCTTTCAGCTCTAGAGCTATGATCCTAAGTATATCCTCCAGTAATTCAGATTATACTGAAAGTAAAAGTTGTTATAATTTAGAAGTAAATAGTTGACTCCACTTAAAGTAATTTAGAAATATATGAAATTAGTACATTTATTGGACTTCTGAATAAAACTAAAGCTTCTATGAGGAAATTCAATTCAATGTTGTGAAATATATAGCCTTTCAGGAAACAAATATTTAAAATTAAATTACTATAATTGCACCTCTTAAAAAAATCATTTCTACTTTCCAGAGTCTCAGGGCAAATGTAGGGCCCTATGTTGTCTCCTAAATAGTGAGCATAATTTTAAAATTCAACTAAAAGTTGAAGAAAATAAACTATTTTTCTACAATAGAAGAGAAAAAAAAAATGTGTTTTTCTGTGGTGAATCCTAAATACAAATAAAAAAGATGCCCTCCAGAGGAGTATTTCTTTGACTTTAATATTTCACAGCAAAATATCCCATCATGTAATGATCACCTACAATCAAATAGATCCAGTCTCTAGGAGAATATACAGAACAATGCCCAAGTCAGATATACTAGTAGAGACAGTGTTACACAGCAGAAATAGTACAGCAATAGAAGGCAGAAGACTTCTAGATTTATTACAAGATGACTTAGCTTATAATGAAATAACAATCCCTTGTCTGTAGTACAATTGTATGACACTATAAATATCTACATGCTTATGACTACCCCATAATACTCAAATTAATTAAGAAGACCACTAGCATTAAAAATATGGTCATTCGATAGGTCCTTTCTATACCAGTAGCCCTTATCCTCTTTAATTGCTACTCCCTGGAAAGTACATTATTTCTGAGGGCCTCCAAGAGGCTTTTCTCATCTCTCACTCATGATTTCATTTGTTTGGTATGAAAAAGACAGTCTACAAGAATCCTGAAGACAAGGATTCCTCTGAATCTTAGTTTTCTCAAACATTTAAAAATAAGGATATACTTCTGGCTCTGCAAAGAATTTTCAGTGGTTCATAGACAACCTTCCCCCAAAGAAACTTCTATCCTTCAAAGGAAAAGGTTAAGTAATCAACACATGGTAGTTTGGGGTGATAAACCCCAAAATGCAAGTTTTGGGGGAAGAACTCACTATTTGACAAAAACTGCTGGGAAAAGTGGAAAACAGTATGGCAGAAACTAGGCATAGACCAATATCTCACATAATACACTAGAATAAAGTCAAAATGGATACCTGATTTAGAAATAAAGGGTGGTACCACAAAAAATTAGGAGAAAATGGAAAGGAAGAATTTGTGACCAAATAAGTTAAAAAGAGCATTACAAAAAAGAAATGGATAATTTTGATTACATTAAATTAAAAAGGTTTTGTACAAACAAAACTAGTGCAACCAAGATTAGAAGGGAAACACAAATTTGGAAAAAATATTTATAGCAAATGTCTCTGACAAAGATCAGAACTGGTTCAAATTTATAAGACTACAAAGCATTTCCCAATTTAAAAATGATCAAATAATATGAATGGGCAGTTCTCAGGAAGAAATTAAAATTCATAAAAAATGCTCCAAACCACTATTAATTAGAACTCATACATATCAGGTTGGCTAACATGATCAAAAATGATATATGTTGGAAGGGATGTGGCAAAATTGGGATACATTTAATATACTGATGGTCAAACTGTGAAGTGATACAACCATCCTGAAGAGCAATATAGAATCAAAGCACTTGGGCAGGAGCTATGGAGAAAGGTCAAAGGGAGATCCTTGATAGAGAGAGGCATATTAGATCAGCTAGAAAGTTAAAGCTATGATAAGAAATTGATTAGAATTTAAAATTGCATTAAAATTGCATTGGGATTACAGAGCATAGATAAATTTTTGGCAATTTATAGTCACAATGGCAAGAGTTGAAAATAATTCAGATGCTTCTAGTCCAACCTGTACATGAACAAGAGCAAGAATTGAATGAGGATGTCATACAAGGATATCTCATGTTCATATCCCTTGCCTAAAATAATCACCAAATGACTTGTGCTTGAAAATTTCTAGTGAGATGCCCAAAGGGCACTAAAAGAATGCCTACCCTTTGATCCAGCCATAGCACTGCTGTGTTTGTACCTTAAAGAGATAAGGAGAGAGACCTGTACCAAAATATTCATAGCTGCTCTCTTTGTGGTGACAAAAAGTTGGAAAATGAGGGGATGCCCTCCAATTGGGGACTGGCTGAACAAATTGTGGTATATGTTGGTGATGGAATACTATTGTGCTCAAAGTAATAATGAACTGGAGGAATTCCATGTGAACTGGAATGACCTCCAGGAACTGATGCTGAGTGAAAGGAGCAGAACCAGGAGAACAACGTACACAAGAGACAGATACACTGTGGCACAATCGAATGTAATGGACTTCTAGCAGCAACACAATGATCAGGACAATTCCGAGAGACTTATGAGAAAGAATGTTAACTACATTCAGAGGAAGAACTGTGGGAATAGAAAAACAGAAGAAAAACAATTGCTTGATTACAAGGGTTGACAGGGATATGATTGGGGATATAGACTCTAAATGATCACCATAGTGCAAATATCAATGATCAAGTGGGTCTTGATCAATGACCTTTGTAAAATCCAGAGGAATTGCACTTCAGCTATGGGAGGGGGATTAGGAGAGGGCTGGGAAAGAACATGAATCTTGTAACCATGGAAAAATATTCTAAATTAATTAAATCAAATTTAAAAAAAGAAAACATCTAGTGAGGAGAGCTTTTACCTCATAGGGCAGATCATTCTGTTTTATAAAAATATTATAATTATTAGAGAACTTTTATTGTTAGCTATCCTTATTTAGCTTGGCATCATCTCCAAATATTTGTCTTCTGTCACTGTTTTTAAAAAATATGTATTTTGGGATTTTGGTTTTATAAGATCATTCACTTATAAAAGTGAAAAATAAAAATATGGAAATGTTTTACATGAAAACATATATAACCCAGATTGAATTACTTGCCAGCTCTGGGAGTGGGGAGGGAAGGAAGGAGGGAGATAATTTGGATCATATAACTTTGGAAAACTTATGTGGAAATTTGTTACTCCACATAATTTATAAAAAATAATATAGTTATAGACAAAAACAAAATTAAAAAAACCTCAAAATATTAAAACAGTAAAGGGCCTACTCCTAGCACAGATCTGTGAGAATCTTCTATGAACCTTCTCACACATCTGTAACCGTTTTACCTTAAGTTTGATTATTCATCCAGTTACAAATCTGTTTACCTATGCTATCATTCAGCTCTTAACTCCTTTATCTTTTCCACAAGAATAGTATGAACAGCTAGTAAATGTTTTACTGAAATTCAGGTAAAATACTTGAATTTTTAAAATTTATTCACCAATAACCCTGTCCTAAAAGAAAAAATTTATATGGTTTCTTCTTAAAAGATGGTTAATTTTTATCAATAACTTTATATGGCCCATCACACAGGCTGATCCCAATGGCTAAAACATAACTTTCCATGTCTTTACCTCATAGAATCCCACACTTCCTTCAAAACTATCTCAAATGCCACCTCCTATTTAAGACCTTTTCTGACTAAGCCATATCCCTCTCCCCCTAGTGATTAGTCTCTCCAACCAAATTTACTTGTCTCTATTTTGTATCTTATATTTGTACTTGATGTCTTCCTGGATAGAATATGAAGGCAGAGACTGCTACATTTTTGTCTATATATCCTCAGAGTTTAGTTTAGTGCTTGATAAACAGTAAGTGCTTGACAACTTGCTTATTGATTGATTGCCCTTATCCCAGGTCCTTTTATTGAGAAGAGACCTCTTAATTTTATATTTGTCTCTGGTTAAATACTCCACCAACTGAATGTAAGATTAAGCTCCTTGAGAACACAGGCTCTTTTAATCTTAGAGGTTTTTAAAAATCTTTATATCCCCAGCACCTAGCACAATAAGTAGCTGTTGTTCAATCCTTTTCAGTCAATGACCCCATTTGGGGTTTTCTTGGCAAACATACGAGGGTGGTTTGCTATTCCCTTCTCCAGCTCATTAAACAGAGAAGGAAACTGAGGCAAATAGTGTTAAAGTGACTTGCCCAGGGTCACATAGCTAGTATGTGTCTCTGGACAGATTTAAACTCAGGTTTTCCTGACTCCAGGCTTAGTGCTGTACCTATTGCTCTAACTAGCTGCCCTAACTCAATGTACATATGCCTATTAAATAAATGTACAATTAATAAATTAATATGAAATGTCTAATAAATGTTTATTGAATGAAACTATCAATTCAGTGTTTAAGTACTCCAGCAATGTTCATGAAAGATAATAATATTCACCCACCTAGAAGAATTCCAATAAGGAATGTGTCATTGCTATACTTAACCAAAGGACCTGATCACGCAACAGCAGCATGATTCTACCTGCTTGGAATGACAACTAAATTGAGCCTGAGAAACCTCTTGTCTATTCATATATCGCCAGCTATATCAAAAAGGACCTCTTCCTTTTACATAGCCAAATTTAACATTCATAATACTCATTTATTCCCTGAGTAGCTTTGAAAAGGGTAAATAATAGCTAGAAATCAGTTAAAGGATACAGGATCAAGACTGTTTTATACACTCAGATACTTTTTACATAGTTCTGGGACATTTCCAACTTCTCTACAGCTACAGGCACCTCCAAAGAGAATAGTGGGAGAGACTTAAGCTTCACTACAAAGAAGGATGAACATTTTATGCTACAGATGGTGACAAGTTTTTATCAAATGCTCATGTATACAAACCTGGCTTGGTTAGCCTATGCTAGGAGATAAGTCTGGCATGATAGACAACAGTTTGCATTGGAAACACCTCAAGGTTTTAGTGGATTAAAAAGAACCAAAAAGGGGCCAGAGAAACCAGGGAAATTAATTTGATCTTAAGTTACATTAAGAAAGACAGAATCCAAAAAAGGAGGCAACAGCCTAGCTACATTCTGCCTTTGTTAAAGCACATCTGAAATACTGTGGTAGGCAATATGCAAGGGGACAAGTCCAGAGGACAACCAAAGACTAGAATGAACCCATGCCATTAGAAGATTGATGTAGCCTGGAAAAGTGTTAGCTTTAAGGAAATAACTGTGTGCACCCATCCAAGAGCTGTCAAATGGAAGTAATTAGATTTATTCTGCTTGGTCCTAGAACAAGTTTTTAAAAGGTCTGATAGGAGTTTTGCTATTTATAACACACTAGTTACATTACTGCAAGTAAAAGAAAATATATAAATAAGTTTAATATACATTTTACTTACCCAGCATACCAAATACGAATATTCACAAAATAAATAAAACTTGCCCATTACACATGCACTATACACTAAATCTGAAATATGTATGACCTTGAGCTCACAAAGGATTCAACAATAAAGGCTGCTTTTAAATGAAGGGAAAATAAACACACGAGTATCTTCCTTCTCCATGCCAACATAAACATTCAGTGCTGTGTTTCCTTATGGCAAATACTACCATGCCACAAGCAAAAAATATTTAATAAAAATTGCCCCAGAAAGTATTATTACTCAGAATTCAGAGACTATAACTCTCATTTTATACATGGAAGTACTTCCACTTCAAACTGTGGTTTTGTTATTGTTCAGTCACGTCCAACTCTTCACAACCCCATTTGGGGTTTTCTTGACAAAGATACTGGAGTAGTTTGCCATTTCCCTCTCTAGCTTATTTTACAGATGAGGAAACTGAGACAAACAAGGTTAAGTGACTTGTCCAGAGTCACACAGCTAGTAAGTGTCTGAGGCCAAGTTTGAACTCAGGAAGCTAAATTTTCTTGATTTTAAGCCAGGCTTTGTATCCACTCCATCACCTTTCTGCTCCCCTAAAACATGGTAGATATCATTAAGGCTTTAATGTTCATATCTTCTCCAAAATTCTATTCTGGTCTATTAAGAATACAAGTTGTTCTTAAATAAATCCTCCCTAAATCTCAGCTCTTAAAAAATGTTAAAAGACAAGAGAATTTTGAAATTGATCTTGTCCTAAAGAAAGCAAATCTATTTTCACTCAGATACTAAGTATTTATCCTCTGAATTGTTTCTAATGAGAACTTATGTCATTTCCTATGTTGATATGTCCCATAAGATATCTAAACCCAAAGAGTCATAACCTTGGAAATATAGGCTTATCATTAATAGATAAGTTAGTTCCTAGTTAACTTAGAATGGCTGGTCTGTTATATGTCACAATGTATATTTATAACTAATGTGGTACTACATCTTTTCTTCAGTTATTAAAATATATTTCATCATTGGGAGGAAAATCTCTAAAATAAAATGAATTATTAATTTCTATTAAAGGCAATGATTCCATAAGAGTCCAATGGAAAATAAACAATTTTCAACACTTTTTTTGCTACTGGAAAACAAATTTCCAGATTTCTACACGTTTTACCATTTCTTAAATATTCTCTGAGCAACTCTCCGTGATGAAAAAGGAAAATATCGCCATACCCATATTCATTTTCTTCCAAAAAATTTTGTTTAGGAATTTCCTTATAATGTAGAGGGGTAATAAATTATTTAGAGTTATTCTTCAAATCAGAAAAAAATCATCTAGTAGGACCACGCAAAAATTTAGTCATGTTCTTGAACCATTTGTAAAATGATCTACAAATAGCTAATAAATGATCAAAAAGAATTTGGTGAGTTAAATTCTTAATGATAAAAACAGTAAAAAAAAAAGAATGTATAAAATAACCTTTTGTTCTATCTGATGACCTTCAAGAAGGTCACTGAAGACAGGTAATACTACTTATTAAGTAGGAGGTGTAGTTTTATTAAAACAAAAGTGAATTTAGTCTCTTCTTTAAAAAATTCCTAGGTACTCATTGGGGAACAGAATTGTAACAAATGTCCAATAAGAAAGATCTTTTTTTAAAACTCACTAAAAAGCTGCTGAAACATTCTGCAACAAGTTCAATTACTTCTTTAAAGTAAATTATTTTAAATTTCAGTTCTTGTCCTAGCCTCCTTTGAAAATGTTTCCAAACACTGAATCACAGACCTGGGAAAGATTTCAGGGATAGTAAATTTTTATGGATGAAGAAATTGGGAGGTACCCAGAAAATCAATGATCTGCTAAAAGTCATCACCCAATTAGCTAGGAACAAAGCTGGCTTCCAAACCCACCTTTTCTGTCTCTCAGTCCAGGATCCATCTATTGTACCACTTGGCCTGATGACTATGACTATTTCTTAAAAAATCATAGGAAATGTCTTTTAAACCCAGCATTACTTATTTCCAATTGAGAGGCAAATTAACATAGATATTTAGACTGGAACTCCAGAGACCCATGTCTAAATTGCGTGTTTATAAACAAGTCAAACTCTCAGAATGTTTTCTTATTTTTATCAAGTTGAGATGGCTCAATCAATATTTATTTATTGGGAAGTATATGGTCAAACTATACTAATCACTAGGTATACAGGGAAAAAAGCAAAAACAGTCAGCCCCCAAGAAGCTTATGAGGTTGGTAGATGCAAAGTAGATACAGAGTAGACAGTAGTAACCTTAGATGGGAAAACACCAACAGCTGGGGGTTGAGGATGAATGGTTGGGAAGGTCTTCAACACAAGGTAACACGTGAAACCAGAGAATCTAAAAAGTAGAGAAGAGGGAAAGCATCACAGACATAGGGCAAAGCCAATACAAAGGCCCAGAAAGAGGAGATGTTATTGTTAGTATTGTTAGATGTGAGGCCAGTAAGGTTAAATTGTAAAGCTCATGGAAGGGATTAATAAGTAAAAAACTGAAAAGACAAGAAGAGGCTGTGAAGACCTTTAATAATATTTGTACTACCTACAAGACAGTTCTTGTGAGGAAAGAGTAATCTTACAAAGTTCTGCCAGTTCATCTAACTTGCTAAATAGCAGAAACACTAGAAAAGTCTTCCTTAAACAACATTAAAGAGAAAGTAGTAGATAAAAATAGTCAATGATGAAGAGGCTGTGAAAAGATGGACACACATATGTTATTATTTTTAAAACCCTTACTTTCAGTTCCAAGGCAAAAAAGCATTAAGGGAATTGAGGTTGTGACTTGCCCAGGGTCATAGAGCTAGGAAGTGTCTGAGACCAAATTTGAAACCAAGACATCCTGGCTCTCTCCACTGAGAGAGAAACACATATATGATTGATGGAACTGGAAACTGGCCCAACCCATTTGGAATTTGGTAATAAAAGTCATATTGTTTGATCAATCAATCCTATTATCAGCATATTCCCTAAGGAAGTTGAAGAAAAAGAAAGATATATACAAACAAAATATATATAGCAGTACTTTCTGTGAGAGGAAAAAACCAAAATGGGTACCCATCAATTCAGGAACATCTGAAAAAAACATGTGTATGAATTTAATGGAATATTACTGTGCCACAAGAAACAATAAATATGATGAATTCCGAGAAACAAGGGACATTTTACATCAACGGATTTTGAGGGGAAAAACAAAAAAGGACAATATTGATGTAAAGAAAAAGTTACATTGTTAGAAGCCAAACTCTGAGTAACTGCAATAACTAAATTTGGTCCTAATAAAACATACTTTCCTTTTCATGGTATGTTGTTGGGAGGAGTATGGATAAAGAGTGAGACATATCCTATTACGTTCAGTCACTGTGTGGGTTGGTTTTAAAAGACTTCTTTTGTTACATTTTCAAATAATGAAAAAAAGCTCATATTTACCTAGCTTTTAAGTTTACAAAAAGCTTTACATATCTTACCTTATTCCACAAGGAAGCCAAAATTCTCTCTGGAACAATCCTTTCAGAGCTGTTCTATGGCTGACTACAAAGTATAAATACTAATCTCTGAATAAATTAGTCATAGAGGAGCCCAAAGGGAAATGAAGGAAAGTATGATGGATGGGCTTGAAATAGGCCGTGCCATATTTCCAAGGAAAAATTGTGCAGGCAAAGGAGCATGAAAAATATCATCTAATAAATGTATGATCAGAAAAAAAGGGTGGGCTGATATAAGAACTGACTACAATCCATTATTCTGTCATATTTGGCAGTTCCAAATTCTTGCAAATTGTCTTTAGTCTTAAAGTTAATCTCTTTCCTGCTTAGTTTTCATTCATCCTCAATTCATTTTTAAAATATCTCAACTATCAAATCTAAAAACTACATTTCTAAAGGAATCACTTTGGTGTAAGACTGTATTTTTCTTCTTTTGGCATCGTATCTCACATTCTTACTCCTATAGATTTTACACAAAATTTCAAGAGCATCAATACAATGGGTCAATAAGAACTACAATGTCCTGCAGACTACTATTCACTACCTTTTAGCAAACTAGACTGGATAGGCTTAGCTTCCTGTATACACCCCCACAAACAGTACAGGAAAAAAAAATTTAATACTGACCTGAGGCACATTCATAAATCTTTTGCAGAAAATCCTGAAATAAGACTTTGCCAATATTGCCTATCCAAGATCTAATTAGAATTACTTCTAATATTATAATATTAGGGCAAAAGTAAAGAATATTATCAGCTTATTTGCATTATCCATTTCTACAGATCCCAGGTATCCTGAAATGCATGACAAGATTGACATTTTTGAAAGAAATTTCCTGAGAGCAATGTCCTAGGTTGAGTGAGGGTACTTCATGAGATCATATATTTAAAAGTGTAAATTCAACCCTTTCCTTTTACAAAGATGTACCAAGTGAGGCACAGGGAGGTTGTTAAGTGACTGCCCAAGGTCACAAGGGTAGTAGTAAGGGCAGAGCATGAATTTGAATCCAGGCCCACTGACTCCAAATTCAGGATTCTTTGCCTCTAAGGTCTCTCCAGCTCTACATCTACTTCCCCGTGTCCATTCTAACTGTGCCTGGGAGAAAGCTCCATGGTGGCTAGAGGAAGCAGCAGGAAGGTTCCTGCAGGGCAGATAAGGAGAGGGAGTAAAAGGGTGAGTGGGTAACCCAGGAGGTTCCAGCTGGTCCAGCCTGGGTATCCCAGAGTGCGCTGAATGGAAAAGTCCGGAGGTTGGCCAGAGGAGTGAAGGCCAAGATAGGGGAGGCAGCTTTGTGCGGGTGGAGGAAGGGTGCAGGAAGGGAGAAGTGAAAGAGGGAAGAGCAAGGAGGTGATCTATAACGGGGCTTCAGGATAAAGGGGATGCACAGTGGGGGAGGGGTGCAGAGAGGTTATGCCAGAAGGGGGGCGGTGCTCCAGGGTGGGGGAAGGGTGCAGCACCAGGGACAGTACAGGGAGGAGGGAGGAATGCAGGATCAAGGGAGGGAGGAGATGAAGGGGGCGCTGCTGGCTTGAGGGAAAGGGACAGCCTCCGGCTCGCCCGTGTGCTCACCTTGGGGTCCTTCTCATAGTAGTACTGCTGCGTACGGATCCAGCGGCCCACCAAGTGGTCACGCACCGTGTGTGCCAGGGCGAAGAAGTAGTCTCGGGGAGTGGCCACATTGCGGTCCTTGACCAGAGTGAAGTGGAGGTGCCGGTTAAAGCTCTTCCTCACTTCGGCCACGTCGCCCAGTCCGGCGATGCCCCGAACACTGATCTGCTTCCGTTTCTCGCAGTCGGTCAAGGGCACGGCCATCCTGGCTGCTGCGGGCCCCGCCCGTCCGGGAGAAGGGACAACCGGTAGAGAAGGACAAGGAAGAGGATGCTGCAGCGGCTGCCGCAGCCAGCGATCAGAATGCAACCTCTGGGGGAGGGCACTGCGCCTGCGCACTACCCCAGAGAGGCGGGGCGGGGTGGAGCAGGGGCAGGGCGAGGGGTTTGAGGGAGGAACGAGAAGCTAAGGGAAGGTGTCCAGCTGGCAGTAGGAGGGGACTGCTCCTCCCTCCTTCACCTCCCCTCCCCACCTCCGACCCCAAGTCTTTTTTTTTTTTGGTTTGTTTTTTAAAGCTGTTTACTACAGGTAGAAACAGCTGGCGGTGTTTATAAAGAGCTGGAGTGCCCAGGCTAGCTGTCTAAAACTGTTAACTTCAGGGAATAAACAATAGCTAGCGTTTATGTCGCACTTTTTGTTTGCAATATGTTTTACAAACATTGCATTTTATCCGCACTGCAACTCTAGGAGGAGAAAGGTGCTGTTATTACCCCTATTTTGTCGATGAAATAACTGAGGCTGAGGAAAGTTGTGACTTGCCCTGAATCTCAGAGCTGGTTAGGGTCTAAAGCTGGATTACAAACTCAGGTCTTCCTGACTCCAGACCCAGTATTCATCACTGTGCTACTTAACTGCCTGTATAGAAGAAGGAATGTGGACCAAATTTTGGTTATTCAATTTATTTTGCTGCGAACATAATATATATGTATAATATAATATATGTATTATATGCTCACAATTATATTGACTTTAAGGTTTATGAAACCTTACTTTACTCACAACTACTTTGCTCATGTTGCAAGTATTATTATCCCACTTCCTAGCTGAGGAAACTGAGGGAATGTGAAAGACAGGACTCAAATTCTTTTTTTTTTTCACTTTTGAAAATTTTATTTAATTAGATGATTTAGAATATTTTTCCATGGTTACAAGACATGTTCTTTCCTTCCTCTCCCTCCACCCCCTTCCTGTATCTGATGAGTAATTCCACTGGGTTTAACATGTGTCATTAATCAAGACCTATTTCCATATTTTTAATATTTGCACTAAGGTGATCTTTTAGAGTCTACTTTCCTAGTCATAGTCCCATCGACCCATGTGATCAAGCAGTTGTTTTTCTTCAGTGTTTCTTTTCCCACAGTTCTTCCTCTGGATGTGGATATCCTTTCTCAAATGTCCCTCTGAATAGTTCTGGATCTTAGGACTCACAAATTCTTGAAAGGAACTTGAGAAAGACGCCTTAACTCATTGCCTTAACTTCCTTTCTTCTCACTAAACCCTCTGCAAGCTGGCTTTTAACCTTATCATTTAACTGAAACTTTTCTCTCAAATTGCCAAATCTGGGGACCTTTTCTCAATTCTTTTGACCTCTGCAAAATTTGACACCTTCAATGGACTATTCTTGCTCCTGACTAGTGTCAACATGGAATCTAGGAACCCCAAACTTGTGATCTAGTGGGATCTGGTGAACCCCAGGTTTCAGGACTAGCTTGTAGGTTGGAGACCCCAAAGTTTGTACTTGTTCCCTGTGCCCATGGGAATCCACCCTGAAGGGAATCCCAGACTAGCAGTTTCTGACTGAGTGGAGGACCTCAGATGAATGATGTATCCTAGTTAGGTGGGACTACGCATAAGCTAAGGACCCTCTTTGTCTTAGGGAGTCTCCCTTATGGTTTCAGAGACCCTTTCCCAAGAAGATCCACACCTGGGCAGGAACCATCCTTTAGTATCCATTGTAAGCAGCCCCTTTTCTTACCCCTTAGCCTCTATCTATGACTCCTTTCCCAAACTTGATTGTATCCTGTCAGTGTAGTTTGAACACTCCCATTTTCTTTGTAGCTATAGTAAAGTCAATCATCTTTCCCTGCCCCTGGATTCCCCAAATGGTATATAGGAAAAATTCTTTTGTTCTTTGGAGTCATCTTCTAGCATGGTGCCACTCCCAGGGGTCAGTGTCCAGAGTGGCCAGAGTTCAATCCTTGGACTCTGTGGTAGTGTAGCCCACTGCTCTGTGTTGAGGCCTACTATTGCATCGAACCCCTTTCCCTTGATGAAAGAGTGATTTTTGACTATTTAATAGTTCTATGTTTTTTCCCAGTCAACACTAGACTTTCATGAACTATCCTCTTTTGGTTCTACTATGTGGCATCTCTGCCTAGTGTTCCACTAACTCCAGCATCCCCAAAGGCTCTGTCCTGAGTCTTCCCCTTTCCTTTGTTAATTCTGGTGGATTCAATTATTAACTCCATGCAGATCTATATACTGAGTTGTAGTCTCTGTTTCAGTCCTGCCTTTTGGTATCTCAAACTGGATATTCTGTAGGCATCTCAAACTCAATATGTCAAAACACTACTCCAACTTCTCTTCTGAACTTCCCTGTTACTGTTAAGAACCCTACACCTCAGTCATATGAGTATGGGGTGCTCAGGGAGGGGTAGTATCTTTGGTATGGAGGGCTTGTCGTGCCCTCCTAGGGCAGCTCTCCAGCCTCTGACCCCCACCTGACATCCAGCTCTCACCTGTGGCTCCCAGTAGCTGCTAGCATGCAGCAGCGGCCACACCCCGGGCAACAGCTTCGACAGGCCGGCTAAACCTTGTGAGAGTAGCCATCGGGTCACCGACCCCTGGTGAACCAGGGCTTTGCTCACCCAGCATGTGAAGACTGCTTCAGCTGAACAGGCGGAAGAAACCAACAAGAAGGTTCAATGGCTGAGAGGGTGACACAGCAAAGCACTGTGGAGTGCTTAGAGTGTGTTGGAGCACAAAGGACAACACGGCCATCCAATGCAGCTGAGGAAGCCTCCAGGTGTAACGACTTTTCGTGCCACTGGACCCAGGCTTCCAACACTGAGAGAGTGGGGCTGTCTCTGTGCATCAACTCTTCCACTTAAATCTCCTTCACACACAAGTGTCTTTGTGCACACTCATCTATCATAGATGAAAACGCACAAAGACAATTGTCATCCTCGGTTACCCAGAGACTGCTACTACTAGATCTATCCATCACCCCTGTAGAGGCTCACTATTATCTCCAGAATCACATATAAACAGCTCTGTTTGGTGTTTAGAGCTTTTTATAGCCTAGCCCTAAGAGGGGGAAGGAGATGAACAAGGGAAATTGGAGAGAAGTGCTAATATCAGATGAATAGATAGAAAGGTTGACTTTGACTAGGAAAAAGGCCTTCCTTCCTTCCAAGATTGGTGCAAAGGAAAAAATAGGGGATGGCATTGAGGGGATATGAAATGTAGGTATAGAGTGAAGAAAGAAGGACCAAAAAATGATTTCAATTGTACAATGGAAGGCAAAGGGGGAAGCAGTGGGGCAAGTAGCTTCAGAAGAGAAGATATGGGACAAGATACCATGTGGAATGTTGTAATTAAGAGTAAATGAGAGAAGAGTAAAAGGATTGGCATTTAGCTGTATGGATTTAGGAGAGATTAGAAAACATAAATTTGTAGTGGACCCAGTTAAGTGGTATTCAACAGAATACTTACAAGAGCAAAAGAAGGCAGATTGTGGGGGAGGATAAGAATTTGGGTTTAGAAAAGAGTTGACCTTCCTGGGATACAGAGGCAAGAGATTGAGAGTAAGAACACTGAAAGCTGAATTCTTAAACCGTAGGGTCAAAATTTGGAAAGGAGGGGAGTGAAGCCAGAGTAGGAATGATGAAATGGGAGAGGATTCTAGATAGTGAACTCTGGGGGTAGGGACTATTTTTTACCTCTTTTTGTATGCCTAATGATCAGCACAATGCCTAATACTTGGGTGGAGCTTCTTGCTGTAACTAAATAGCTCATTTTACTGATAGGATTAAATGACTTGCCCCGGGTCACACAACTAATAAGCATCTGAGACTAGATTTGAATTCAGGAAGATAATTCCTCCTTCCTTAAGGCCTGGTACTCTATCTACTTTGCCACCTAGCTGCCCCATAGTAGATTATTGACTGGCTGTCTCTGCACTTTGCTTTTATACAGCATATAAGGGGGCATCTATTATATATTGGGTTTTTTTTTTAATTCAACTATTGTAGAAAGCATCATGAAGAAAGAAGGATCACCTGGAGAGAGACTTCAGATTAAATTAAGAACCATCATAGATGCCCTCATTGGGAGAGAATCATGCAAGGCTGTCCCTAAGGAAACAAGCAATAGGAGAAGATGCCCTAAAGTGACAAGCGTTTTGGGGAGACAACTACCTAAAATCGAGAAGTTGTTACTAGTCTTTTTGTCACCTTTAGCTACCACCGTGATTCTACAGTTGAAGGTTCCCCATGTCACAGGCAGTCCATGTACACTCCAATGTTCCTATAATCCTACACAAATCTATTTTAACCAACCCTATTGTAACCAAAAACAAATAAAACTCAAACAAAAAAATCCTGACTTGTGTGGCAATGCCCTATTGCTTTAGGGTGTGAATTTCTCTCCCTAAGTGATAGCTAACTATCTGATAAATTAACTTATTGAAAGAACTCTCTCCATGGAAATGATTTTATCTTAGGATATGGAAAAATTCTTAAACATAAAAAGTGACTTAGTAGGAATTTCAGTCATTAACCTCCCCAAACCAGGATATAGTGACTGCTGATATTTCTTAAAGTGTAGGTTGATTATGTATAGAACCAAGCACCAGGCCTGACTACAGGTCAGGAAGAGATCTGATGGCTATTATTTGTCCTGACTGCCTCACAATACAGTATTGCTGGGGCCTAGAAATTCATGGAAATTCCCTCATATCATTTGTGGGCTTTCTTCCCTTTCTCTTTTGCTTATTTCCTGGGATCTTGGGTATGTGCTTTCTCTCTCTATTGGATCATATAGTGTCTAGCATCGTCCCCAAATGTGATAAGTGTTTTTACTTCTACTCAAATATTTCTTAATAAGAGAGGTAAGGGGTATTTACCTTATTTTTGGTTTCTGACTTTGCCCTTTACTGTACAAACCACTTTCTCTGCAGTAGTTTGTTAATTTTCCATTAAAATTCTAAAAGAAAGACAGTCAGAATTTATGAAGTGCCTACTGTGTGCTGGGCTTTATGCTAAATGCTAAGATGACAAAGGCAAAAAATAGTCCTTACTCTACAGCAGCTCACAATTTAGAGAGATAATCTTCAACTGTCTATAATACAGGTTAGATGAGAAATATTCTACAGAATTAAGGTTTGGGACGGGTTTCCTCTAGAAGTGGGATCTTGTTGGGACTTAAAGGAATCTAGGGAATCCAGGAGAAGATAAGGAGGGTGAATATTCTGTAAATTGGAGTGGAGGGGTCTGGCAGTAAAAATGTCTTGTTTGAGAAACAGCAAGGAAACCAGTGTCACTGGATCAGGGAGTATGTAAGGGTAGGGTGTGAGGTCTAAGAACAGTGGAAAGGTGGTGGGAGTTAAATTATGAAGGGTTTTGAATGGTCAGATAGATGATTTTATATTTGACCCTGGAGGTGATAGGGAGCCACTGGAGACTGTTGAGTAGAGAAGCAACAGGGCCAAACCTACCCTTTAGAAAGATCACTCAGAAGGCTGAGTGGGAGGATAAATGAGACCAGCAGGCTATTTTGTAGTCCCCAGTGAGGTGAATAAGGTCTGCTTCAGGGTGGTGGCAGTGTCAGAGGAGAGAAGGAAGGGTATGAGAGAAAAGTTACTAGGGTAAAATCAGCAGCAGTCTTTGGTAATCAATTGGATATGTGAGATGAGATGAAGGAGAGTGAAGAGTAGAGGATGACACCTAGATTATGAGCCTGGAAAACTGGGAGGATGCCAATGCCCTGGGCAATATAGGAAAGTTCAGAAGAATTTTTTGGGAAAGATAATGAGTTCAGTTTTGGACATGATGAGTTTATCCAGTTTGAGATGTCTAATAAGCAACTAGAGATGTGAGATTTGGGGAGGGGGGGGTGAAGGGGGTGTCAGCAGACAGGTTAGGTTATTGAATCCATGGGAGCTGATACGGTCACTAAGTGAAATAGCATAGTTCAAGAAGTGATCTGAGGGCAAAGCCTATGGGATATTTATGGTTATCAGGTATGACTTAGATCTAGCAAAGGAGGTTCAGAAGGTTTGGTCAGATTGCTAGGAGAACCAGGAGAGAGGGGTGTCCCAAAAACCTAGTGAAAAGAAAATATCAAAGGCTATTCCTACCTTTTCAGTTTTTTCACACTCTTGTGTCATCCATACACTCTACCATCTGTCTACATGGGTGTCCTTTCTGTTCCTCTCATACAGTACTCCATCTCCTGACTGCTCATTTGTTTTGGCAATCTCCCACCCTAGGAATGCTCTCCCTCTTCATCTCTGACTCCTAGCTTCCTTCAAGACAGCTCAAATCTCACTGCTTTTCATCAGTCCCTTCCCATTTGCTAGGTAGTGAAGTGGAGAAGGTACTGGGATGAATACAAAAAGGCCTAAATTTATGTGAATTGTGTATAGCTATGTGGCAAGTTTTGTGGGACATTTCAGTCCACATCACAAACTGTTCCTGAATAAGAATTCCCTTTACACCATACCCCCAAATGAATATTTAGTGATGAGGAACCCACTGCCTTAACTATGCAACCTATTTCACTTTTGGATAATTCTCATTGTTAAGAAAATGTATTCTTTGCCTTAAGCCTAAATTTGTTTTTATAATCACATAAACACATTGTTCCTATTTCTGCTCTCAAGGACCATGCAGAACAACTTAGGGTTGCCTGTTAAATATTAGAACATAGCCATCATGTTCCCCCTAAGTTTTCTCTTCTCCAGGCTAAACACTAAACAGTCAAACAAGAAGCATTTCTTAAGTGCCAGCCTAATACATGTGCCAAGTTCTATGCTAGATACTGGTAGTATGAATATGGGATATGAAGAATGTTCATATGCATTATGAATATGGAGGGCACTCAAGGAGGTCACATTCTTCTAGAAAAAGGCTTTTATCCTTTTTATATGTTACACATCCTTTTTGATATTGAAGAAACCTATAAATTCCTCAGAATAATATTTTTAAAAGTCTAAAATTAGTCGATAATAATTATTTAATAAGCATTTGTTAAGCACCTACTATGTGCCAGGCACTATGCTAAGTGTGGGAGATACAAATGTGAAAAAAGAAATTGTCCCTGCTGGGACAGTTAGGTGACTCCGTGAATAGAGAACTAAGCCTAGAGATGGGAAGTATTGTTCAAATCTGGCCTCAGACACATCCCAGTTGTGTGACTTTGGGCAAGTCACTTAACCCCCATTGTTTAGCTCTTCTGCTTTGGAACTGATATTTAGTAGCCACTATAAGACAGAAGGTAAGGGTTTTTAAAAAATAGTAATAAAAAGGGGCCAGCTGGGTAGCTCAGTGGATTGAGAGCCAGGCCTAGAGATGGGAGTTCCTAGGTTAAAATCTGGCCTCAGACACTTCTCAGCTGTGTGACCCTGGGCAAGTCACTTAACCCCCATTGCCTAGCCCTTACCACTCTTCTGCCTTGGAGTCAGTATTGACTCCAAGACAGAAGGTAAGGGTTTAAAAAATAGTAACAAAAATGAAAGGAAGAAAGAAAAAAGCTTGCAAGCTTTTATAATCTAACGGGGAAGACAATACGCTAAGGAAAGCTGAAAAGAAGGTAGATGCTCAAAAATACTGGCTCCTTTTCTAAATGAGAGTGGTTTAGCAATTATATCTTCCAGTTCTTTTAAGGCCCTAGGCAGTAAGAGATAGAATACATTTCTTCTATTTGTCATTGCAGCTCCTGAGCTCCCACTAGCATGCTTTCCATTTACACAATATCAGTTGCAATGGCTCTGACTCAGAAATGAAATATTTACTAAAGGATAAGGCAACAATCATAACATTTACTCAAAAGACAAAAACAGGACTGACTGAAACATCTCACTTACTCATTAAAAAACAAAAGCAAAAATAATCAAAATATAAAATTCTAACCATGAACTTAGAGTTATACTCTCTTACCAATGCCAGCAGTGTTCTTGGGAAAGAGAAGGTAAACACTTATAAAAACCTAGCAGGGAATTACAAGAGTAAGGAAATCCAGACATCTGCAGATGATTGGGTTTTGATGTCCTTAATCTCTTGTGAGAACAGCATTTTTTTTGGTTGTTTGTTCTCCTTCTTGTCTTTGAAGCTCTTCCATTAGATAAAGGTGTTTCTCTTCTATTCTCAAGCCACTGAAGCAATGTCAAACAAACTCAATGCACAAAGCCTATATAGCACAGTTCTGAGAAAATGTTATGCTCTTTTACCAAAAATATATCAGGGGGGCACTTGCCTAGCTCAGTGAATGAGAGCCAGGTCTGCAGAAGGAAGGTCCTGGATTCAAATCTGACCTTAGAGACTTCCTGGCTGTGTGATATGGGCAAGTCACTTAACTCCCATTAACGCCTAGCCCTTACTTACCTCTCTTGTGCCTTAGAACCAATATATAGTATTGATTCCAAGGTGAAAGACAAAGGTTAAAAAGTAAAAAGTATCAGCATTAAACATGTTCAGTGAAAAAGCAGTTAATTCCCTTAAGTCTGGAATTGCCCAACATAATCAGATTTGTCAAGGGGTCCCTGAGGGGTAAGAATGAGGTTAGGGTTAGGGTTAGGGTTAGGGTTGAGAGGTTGAGACAAAACACTGTGCAGTGTCAGGAGGGCTAGAGGCACTGAGAGCAACCAAAAGCACTTTATCAGAAGTTACATCTATTTTTACATGGGGGGGAAAGCAAGCTGGGGATTTTGCACAAGTTTCCACTTACACAATGAAGGTAAATGATTTACAAGTTTGGTACAATGGATGTGGTTTACCTCATCGAATCTAGACAGAGTTTTCTATAGGCTGATAAATCAATATGTCAATGTGCAACCATCTAATCCAGATTCCCAGAGAATGCATACATCCTGGTTTTGGTAGGAACATACAGTTTCAGCAAAGAGGGAGGAGAAGGAGGGGTTGAAGCCTCAAGTGAGGAGTGAACTACGTGTCTGGCTTTAAGCCAGAATAACAGGCCCCATAGGCCGCTCTTCTTTTCTCCAATCAGCTCTCCAGAAAGCAAAACCTCTTTTTGATTCAGTGCAGGTTTCAAACTAGCCAATGAAAAGCTTCCTTCCACCTTTGCTCCTCCCCCTTAAACTGTTTGTTCAGTCATTTCAGCCCTTCTCCAGGTGATTTTACAAATGAGAAAAGTGAGGCCGACAAAGTTAAAAGTGCCATATTTAGCATCACAAGGCTAGAGTCTGAGATCTGATTTGAACTCAAGCCTTCCCAATTCTAAGACCCCCATGCTCCCTGTATTATGCCATCTAGCTGCCCATAGAAAACAGTAAAGAGCAATACAGAAGTCTTGGATTTTCCCTCCCTCAGACTGAGATGGCTAAAAGGAAAACACTAATCAGCTGTTCACACAGAAGGAAGATTTTGCTTTTCTCCAACCAGCTTCCAGCAGTTCAGTGCTCTCCTCTCTTCAAGCAGTTTTTTGAGTCTGCTATAGACCTACCTGTCAGCTGTACTCAGCTCCTTTAAACTTCCTTACTATCTCCTGTGAGTAGCTTTTTCTATCAGCTTCTGTCCTCTAGTTTCTTCTGATTCTTCTTGTGCTCATTGTCTTGGGCTAGCTTCTAAAGCAAGTAATTTCTGGAATTAGGGCCTTTTTTGTTTATTGATTCATTAAAAAAAAAACCTGCCTCAACAACTTTCTGATAGGAATGACCTCAAAAGTCTTTATATAATCTTCTGATAGTCTCTAAAATGTTGATTTTAATACATGTTTAATAAATGATTAAATTTAATAAATGTAATAAAATGTTTTTTAACACATCCACATCAGTGAAATTTACAAAGATGAAAACAAAAAACATATTTTTTTCAAAGATTTTAATTGAAAAACTCTTAAAGGCATTAATAAAAGTCCTTGGATCAGTCAGGAGTTAAATAATGGAAGGATTATAACTACATATCACTATAGAAATCTATGATTTCTTTGACAAGAGTTCCTTCTTTATCTGTGTTTTTATCTATCAGCACAAGATTAAAAAACCTTTCTGATACTTTCTCGTCTGTTTGTTTTAATCACAATGATTTATGTTTATATAATACTTTAAAGTTTTAAAAAAAAAAAACCTGCTTTCCTTCTAGCCTTTCTACCCAGGGTATGTAAGTGCAAGTGCTGCTATCCCTTTTTGTAGGTAGATGACTCTACCTAATTGGTTCAGTATCCAGGGTTAAACACCTCATGAATAGAGATTTGAAGATCCCAAATCAAACAGCCAGATTTGATTGAACAAGGCCAGAAAATATCATTTGAACTGGATAAGAAGGAACAACATCAATTGGATGATTGACCATCTAAGGAAATTATCCTAGGAAATAATCTAACCCAAGAAATAATTTGTAAAATGTGTAACTAGGTAATAATAATTATAATAGCTAGCATTTATATGGTACTTTGAGGATTGCAAAGTCCTTTACCTATATTATCTCAAAACCTCACAACAGTTCAGTGAAGTAGGTGCTATTTTTAATTTCTATTTTATAGAATAAGGAAACTGAGGCTGAGAAGTTGTGACTTGCCTAAGGCCTCTTTTAGGGAAGATTTGAATTTCAGTCTTCCTTACTCTAACTCTTGCACTTTATTCATTATGCCACAAAGACTAGAGTTTCTCCTAAATCTTACCAAGAAGGTTCAGATGCAGAGCACAGTACCTTGCAAATAGCAGATGGTCAATACATATTTATTGAATGTTTCCCTAAGGTTTTATCAATTGATACCAACGTAAACTATAACTAATATAACTAAGGTAAAATAAACCACAATCTTATTCATTGTGACATATCTTCTTCATTGAGATATTATCATAATTGCAGAAGCTTTTGGTGAATGAAAAAGAATATTAAAAGAAGAGACCAAGTGAATAGGAATCTGTCTTCCTTTCTACAGCTCTACCTAAAGAACCAGTTGCTTTGATTCTAGTCACATCTTGCCTTTAGACAGAGAGATCCCTAGAGTAGAAGGCAATTCAAACTTAATCAAAATATCCTATGAGAGTATCCAAATCCTTTCTTCTATCCTAACTTCATTTTTAGCACACAGTCTTCTGATTCACAATCTGATCTTCTGGGGAGAGCAATTATGAGGGTTTTTGTACTTGGGGGAAGCACCATGAAGTATGTGCTCAATGGAAGAGGCTAGTGGGATGCCCTATTGGAGAAGACAGATGGAGACAGGAGGAAAAGCTTCTGCTAAGGTTAACTGCCTTGGAGGGGAAAGGAAAGAGAGAACTGAAAAGAGGGGACAAAGGGTAGAGATTACCACCTGGTATCTGTCTTTTAATTGATTACTCTTTCTTTCTTTTTAAACCCTTACCTTCCGTCTTGGAGTCAATAGTGTGTATTGGCTCCAGGGCAGAAGAGTGGTAAGGGCTAGGCAATGGGGGTCAAGTGACTTGCCCAGGGTCACACAGCTGGGAAGTGGCTGAATCCAGATTTGAACCTAGGACCTCCCATCTTTAGGACTGGTTCTCAATCCACTGTGCTACCCAGCTGCCCCCTTGATTACTCTTTCTAACAAGGTGCTGTATTGGGTTTTTTCTTTGAAGAACTGCTGGTGCTAGTAATGTCCACACAATTCAGTTCCCTCAAAATGTGCCACCTGGTCCCAGGTGCTTTGTCTTAGTTCCAGTTCTATAGGAAGAAATGCCCAGTGCAAAAGACATTCAATCTGAAATAAGGTATGGGTCTCCAGAATCAACCAAAGCATGGAGAAGGTCAAACTATCACTGTTTATGATGGTACTCGCAAGTAGGAAGTTCACAACTTTATATAGTTTATGTTGGCAGTGTCTCTCCATTTGTACTGTTCAAAGGGATATTATTCACTGTCCTAATGTTGGTGGAAAAAACCAAGTATTTATTGTTTCATGAAGCTTGTCCAGATCATGCTGACTCACAGGCAAGACATGAATCAGCTGTACTATATACCTCCTTGGGGATAATGGAGCTAGATAACCTGGGTAGGTAGAGAAATTTTCAAGTGGAGAAGAGTCCCTGAAATTCCCCATTGAACTTCAGTGGGGAAATGGTAGGAACAGAGTTGGAAGTTGTCATAGGGGGGTGATATTTCCTTATTCTTTAATTTCTAGTAAATATACCCTCTCCCCCATCCACCTGCTCTTTATCTCTTTAGGTTATGCCTCAAGTTGCCCTCTCAGATAAACATCCTCTTTCTCAGTTTTTCTTCTGAGTATTCTTCTGAGTGCCCTTAGCACACAAAGCCTATAATCTTCCACTGGCCTCTCTCGCTAAAATCCATGGCAATTTCTAGATTTCCAGAATTTGTATCAATGTTCTTTCTAATAATTTCTATTATTGGTTTTTTAAAAGAAATATTCAGCTAGCAATAAATGATATGAAAGAAAGCAATAAACTATGCTTTCTAAAAGAATGAAAATGTAGGAACTAAAGCTTAGAAAATTATAGCAAGGAAATGAAGAGATTTGGGATTTCTGCTTTTATCATATTTTATCTCCTAGGATGAAAATGACTGTTAATTTTTTCTGGATGCAGCAGAATGTAATTGCCAATTTAAAAAAAAGAGGATTTAAAATGACATTTACCCACATGCATTTTTTTTTAAACCCTTACCTTCCGTCTTGGAGTCAATACTGTGTATTGGCTCCAAGGCAGAAGAGTGGTAAGGGCTAGGCAATGGGGGTCAAGTGACTTGCCCAGGGTCACACAGCTAGGAAGTGGCTGAGGCCGTATTTGAACCTAGGACCTCCTGTCTCTAGGCCTGGTTCCCAATCCACTGAGCTACCCAGCTGCCCCCAACCCACATGCATTTTAAATAAATTTAATACCTTCTATTAAATAGTGTGGTTAGTCTTCTCATGAAGTTTCCTTTTGGACCCATCTCTAGTGGAATGCTACAAGGTGCTAAGATAAATAGGAATCAACTGAACATCAGGTAAGTTGCTATTGTTGTTGCTTTTCAGTTTCAGTTTTGTCCAATTCTTTATGATCCCATTTGGGATTTTTTTGGCAAAAATAATGCCATTTCCAGCCCATTTTATAGATGGCAAACAGGGGTAAGTAACCTAGGTCACATAGCTAATAAGAGTCTGAGGTAGGATTTGAACTCAGGAAGATGAGTCTTCCTGATTCTAGGATTGGTACCCTCTCCACTGTACCATCTATCTACTCTATCAGAGAAGGTAGCAAACCTATTTGTTTTGGCTATACTTTTTGCTTCTACAACCAATTTTATTTGCTAGTGTTGGTTTGAGCCTTTCCTGGAAAATCCATTAAGAAAGCAGACAACTGTTCTAGAATTGATTTAAAAGGAAATGTAAGAAGATAATGTTCTTTTGGAGCAAGGCCAACATCTCTATCTTATATGGCATTTGGTAGTATTGTCAATTAGCTTTGAATAAAAGCTACATCATAGTGTATTGGAAAGAGGAGTCAGAATCTGGATCTGGAGTCAGAAGACATAACTTCTCTTCCATCCTCGGCTAGTTTTTACTTCTGTGACGTTGGAAAAGTCACTTAACTTTGTTTGCCCTACTTTCCTCAGTTTAAAATGAAGGGACTGAATTTGATCATTTTATAATCCTAATTTTAGATTTCTAAATTGAATTCTAAATTAAAACCTTAAATCATATAATTTCTCTATGAATGGGGGGAAATGGAACCATAGGTTTTCAGACAGGAAGAAAATTATGATCCCATTTGGACCAGTTGGATCAAAAAGAATATGCCACCCATTTTTCTTAAGATTGCTGCTATCTCAAGTTTTAGAAATCCTCTGAAATCTTCTATCCAAGATAGATCAGAGCATTGGAAGGTAGAAGTCCTGTTTATAGTCTTATCTCTTCCAATTATTTGTTTTTTTCAATTAACATTCATTTTTTTCTTTCTCACCTCCTCCACCAATGGTAAAAAGAAAAAGAAATCCGTATAACAAATATGCATAGTCAGTCAAAACAAATTCCCCCATTGGCCATGTTAAAAAATGTACCTCTCATCCTTATTCTTTAATGTATTGTCTCTCTTTCATGAAGGAGGTAAATAGCATTTTTCATTTGTCCTTTGAAATCATGACTTGTCATTGGTCTAATTAATATTAAGAGTTCTGAAGTCTTTTCAAGTTGTCTTAAAATGTTGTTTCTCTTGGTTCTGCTTACTTCCCTCTGTACCGATTCAAGCAAGTCTTCTCAAGTTTCTCTGAAACAAACCCTTTCATAATTTTTTTACAGCACATATTCCATTATATTCCTATACTAAATTGTTCAGCCACTCCCCAATCAATGAGTACCCCCATTAGTTTCCAGGTCTTTGCCACCACAAAAAGAGTTACTACAAATATTTTTTTATACATAGATCCTTTCCCTTTTTCTATTTGATCTCTTTGAGGTAGGTATAGGCATAGTACAAGCATTGCTGGATCAAAGGGTATGGCCTTAGTGACTGTGGGGTCATAGTTCGAAATTGCTTTACAGAATGACTAGAACAACTCACAGCTTCCCCAATAGTGCATTAGTGTACCTGATTTCCCGTAACTGTTCCAAATTATTCATTTTCCATTTTTGTCAATATGATGGCCTGTGAGGTGAAACTTCAGAATTGCTTTAATTAGGATTTCTCTAATTATTAGTGCATTGGAACATTTTTTCATATAGTTTTTGATTGGTTAGATTTCTTCTTTGAAAATTGCCTGCATATTTTTTAACTTTTATGATTTTGGAAACAACTCATATTCTGGCAAATTTTGATCAATTCTTTATATATTTTAGAACTTCAACCTTTATCAAAACAACTTGCTACAAACATTTTTTTTTCCCTCCAGTAACCTAGTTCTCTTCTATTTTTAGCTGTATTGGCTACCAATGACTTGTTACATCATCTTTACTCTTCAGCTGGTTTCTTTTCTCCTCTAAATCCTGTCATATTTATCTTTAAAACCAGACTAACATTAGCTACCCTATCACATGGATTGTTTGTGTCAACTTGTAAATAACACAGAACTATCAAAAAGTCAGAAAAACTAAGTCTTTAATCAGGATAGAGATAAGTCCATTATTTAATTCCTTACTCAGAGTCTGGTGTCACAACTTTTTCAGGGTATAAACCCCTGGGCTCTGGGGATGTTATCCCTGGGAGTGCCACCATGCAAGATGACGACTCCAAAGAACAAAATAATTTGGGGAACCTATATACCATTTAGGGAATCCAGGGGCAGGGAAACATGATTGACATCACTATTGTGAATCTTAAAATTTCTCAGACTTGTGAATCTTAAAAATTCTCAGATTCTACTTCAGAAGATTTGATTAAGCTAAACCCATTTTAAACAATGAAGGTACTTGATCAGGAATGTGGGGACTTCTAACATTACTCCACCCATACTTAGGCATACTTTAGGGGAAGATAAAGTTGCAAAACTCCTTACCGAACAATGGAAAGGTACCCAGCCCATACTTAAAGTAAAGCTAAAACCCTTAAGCTGGGTCTATTTTTAGATCTAATACAAAAAGGTACTAAGTACCTATGAAGGTCAAATTAATCACTAAAAAGTCAAGCAAGCTTAACAAGAGGTGTGAGGTTTTAGTCTACCCAGAGAAGGTGATAACAAGGTGTGAATTAAGAATGGTCAGTCCTGTGGAAAGCATCTACTGTGATCAGTAGATATGAAAATTTAGGGGAGGTGACATAAGAGAAAATTCTCTTTAAAAGGAGGTCAGAAGCTGAGAGCAGGGCTCTCTCTCTTGGTGGCTGAACTTGGGTCAGCTTCCTGAGCTGAACTGGAGGGTCTCTCTGAACACTAGAGTTTTGCTTGGAAGGATCTTGTGGTGAGTGATTCAAGACTGACTTAGTTTTCTCTCTTAAGGAGAAAGACCTAGGCCATTGGCCTAGGCCTATTTTCTCTCTCTCTCTCTCTGTCTCTCTCTGTCTCTCTCTCTCTCTCTGTCTCTCTCTGTGTCTCTCTCTCTGTCTCTCTCTCTCTGTCTCTCTGTCTCTCTCTCTGTCTCTCTGTCTCTCTCTCTCTCTATCCCCCCTTAATTCCTTAATTTGTAACACTATAGCTACAAAGGAAATGGGAGTGTTCAAACTACACTGACAGGATACAATCAAGCTTGGGAAAGGAGTCATAGATAGAGGCTAAGGGGTAAGAAAAGGAGCTGCTTACAATGGATACTAAAGGATGGTTCCTGCCCAGGTGTGGATCTTCTTGGGAAAGGGTCTCTGATACTATAGGAGAGACTACTTAAAACAAAGAGGGTCTTTATCATGTGCTTAGTCCCACCTAACTATGATTGTCAATTCCCTGAGGGTCTGCCACTCAGTCTGAAATAGTTAGCCTGAGATTCCCTTCAGGGTGGATTCCCATGGGCAAAGGGAACAAGTACGAGCTTTGGGGTCTCCAACCTATAAGCTAGTCCTGAAACCTGGGGTTCACCAGATCCCACTAGGCCACAAGTTTGGGGTTCCTAGATTCCATGTTGACACTTGGAATACTGATAATAATAATGAAATCATGATTATAAAATGGTTTGAGCTTCTGAGAGAATACTGTATAAATATAAGGCAGTATTTATAGCTCACCTCATCTACACTGTGTTCATAGTGCTTTTCTTTTATTTACCTGGTATTATTCTGACCTTTATATAGGAAGGAGACTTGCACAGTTGGGAATGCTCGGAACTATAAAAATAATCTGTCAGAAAACTAAGATTTACGGTATAGCAAGAACTATATAATGTGGTATAGTTCTTAAGCAAAAACCTTTTATCTACCAAATCAATAAAAACATAAAAAAAGAAAGATCTAAAGGCATTTGTGTGTGCAAAGGAAAAGCTTAAGGCTTGGAAGAAGCCCATTTAACATTTTGTTTTGATCATTAACCTTTTTTTGGACTCCCTGCCACCACTTCCCCAATCAGTAGTAATTTAGAGTATTCCCTTTGTGTAACTAAATATGGCCTTGGTTTTTTTTTTACCCTCAAACTATCTGTTCATATCTCTTTGTCATCTGTCAATTGGACAATCCTCCCATTCCCACAAATTTGATAAAGTTCTCTATATATTTTGATATGAACCGATGAAAAATTTTTTCCCTAATTTTTTGTCCTCCTTCCATTCCTGGCAGTACCTGCTTTACTTGAACAAAACCTTTTCAGTTTAAGGTTCTCAAACTTATCAATTTTATGTCTCACAAAGCTCTCTTGCTAACTCATAAATTCCTCTCCTATCTAAAAATCTGATTATCTTTTAATTGACTTTTATCCCCTTTTATGTCTAGATCATATGTCCATTTTGATTTTTTCTTAGTGAATGGTATAAGATATTGGTCTATATCTATTTTCTGCCAAGCTACTTTTTGGTTGTCCTAGTAATTTTTACCAAATAATGATTTTTTTATCCCAATATTTGGAATCTGTTTATTTTTTGTCAAACACAAAGTCACTATAATTTTTACAACTGTTTGTTGTATATTCTGTTCCATTGATCTGCCTTGATAATTGCTGCTTTTTAATAAAGTTTAAAATATAGTACTGCTAGATCTCCTTCCTTTACATGTTTTCATTCTTTTGCTATTCTTGATCTTTTGTCCTTCCAAATTAATTTAATCTATGAACAATTAGTATTTCCCCAGTTGTTTAGATCTGACTTTATTTGTATAAAATGTGTTTTATAATTGTAATTATAAATTATATATTATACATTTATATACAATTATATTTAAATTTATATAAAATATATGAAAATTATAATTTTATAATTTATAAATGTATAGTTCCTGGGTATACTCCTAGGTATTTTATTCTACCTGTGGTTATTTTAAATGGATGATCATTAACTTAAAAAATTATTGGTATTATTTCTTTTTTGCATCACTTTCATTTCCAAATATATCTCTCCCTCTTTTCTTCCTGTAGAATCTTCCCTTGTTGTAAAGAATAAAAAGAGAGAGAAGGAAGGAAGAAAAGCAAATTAACAGCATCAAAGATGAAAAGGGGGACATCACCTCCGATGAAGAGGAAATTAAGGCAATCATTAAAAATTACTTTGCCCAATTATATGGCAATAAATACACCAATTTAGGTGATATGGATGAATATATACAAAAATACAAACTGCCTAGACTAACAGAAGAAGAAATAGAATTCTTAAATAATCACATATCAGAAAATGAAATCCAACAAGCCATCAAAGAACTTCCTAAGAAAAAATCCCCAGGGCCTGATGGATTCACCAGTGAATTCTATCAAACATTCAGAGAACAGTTAATCCCAATACTATACAAATTATTTGACATAATAAGCAAAGAGGGAGTTCTACCAAACTCCTTTTATGACACAAACATGGTACTGATTCCAAAACGAGGCAGGTCAAAAACAGAGAAAGAAAACTATAGACCAATCTCCCTAATGAATATAGATGCAAAAATCTTAAATAGGATACTAGCAAAAAGACTCCAGCAAGTGATCAGAAGGGTCATCCACCATGATCAAGTAGGATTTATACCAGGGATGCAGGGCTGGTTCAATATTAGGAAAACCATCCACATAATTGACCATATCAACAAGCAAACCAACAAGAATCACATGATTATCTCAATAGACGCAGAAAAAGCCTTTGATAAAATACAACACCCATTCCTATTAAAAACACTAGGAAGCATAGGAATAGAAGGGTCATTCCTAAAAATAATAAAGAGTATATATCTAAAACCATCAGCTAATATCATCTGCAATGGGGATAAACTAGATGCATTCCCAATAAGATCAGGAGTGAAACAAGGATGCCCATTATCACCTCTACTATTTGACATTGTACTAGAAACACTAGCAGTAGCAATTAGAGAAGAAAAAGAAATTGAAGGCATCAAAATAGGCAAGGAGGAGACCAAGTTATCACTCTTTGCAGATGGCATGATGGTCTACTTAAAGAATCCTAGAGATTCAACCAATAAGCTAATCAAAATAATCAACAACTTTAGCAAAGTTGCAGGATACAAAATAAACCCACATAAGTCATCAGCTTTTCTATATATCTCCAACACAGCTCAGCAGCAAAAACTAGAAAGAGAAATCCCATTCAAAATCACCTTAGACAAAATACCTAGGAATCTATCTCCCGAGACAAACACAGGAACTATATGAACACAACTACAAAACACTCTCCACACAACTAAAACTAGACTTGAGCAATTGGAAAAACATTAACTGCTCATGGATAGGACGAGCCCAATATAATAAAAATGAACATCCTACCCAAACTTATTTATCTATTTAGTGCCATACCCATTGAACTCCCAAAATATTTCTTTACTGATTTAGAAAAAACCATAACAAAATTCATCTGGAATAACAAAAGATCAAGGATATCCAGGGAAATAATGAAAATAACACATATGATTGGGGCCTTGCAGTCCCAGACCTTAAACTATATTACAAAGCAGCAGTCATCAAAACAATTTGGTACTGGCTAAGAAACAGAAAGGAAGATCAGTGGAATAGACTGGGGGAAAGCGACCTCAGCAAGACAGTATACGATAAACCCAAAGATCCCAGCTTTTGGGACAAAAATCCACTATTCAATAAAAACTGTTGGGAAAATTGGAAGACAGTGTGGGAGAGACTAGGAATAGATCAACACCTCACACCCTACACCAAGATAAATTCAAAATGGGTGAGTGACTTAAACATAAAGAAGGAAACCATAAGTAAACTGGGTAAACACAGAATAGTATACATGTCAGACCTTTGGGAGGGGAAAGACTTTAAAACCAAGCAAGACATAGAAAGAATCACAAAATGTAAAATAAATAATTTTGACTACATCAAATTAAAAAGCTTTTGCACAAACAAAACCAATGTAACTAAAATCAGAAGGGAAACAACAAACTGGGAAAAAATCTTCATAGAAACTTCTGACAAAGTTTTAATTACTCAAATTTATAAAGAGCTAAATCAACTGTACAAAAAATCAAGCCATTCTCCAATTGATAAATGGGCAAGGGACATGGATAGGCAGTTCTCAGATAAAGAAATCAAAACTATTAATAAGCACATGAAAAAGTGCTCTAAATCTCTTATAATCAGAGAGATACAAATCAAAACAACTCTGAGGTATCACCTCACACCTAGCAGATTGGCTAACATGACAGCTATGGAAAGTAATGAATGCTGGAGGGGATGTGGAAAAGTAGGGACACTAATTCATTGCTGGTGGAGTTGTGAATTGATCCAACCATTCTGGAGGGCAATTTGGAACTATGCCCAAAGGGCCACAAAAGAATATCTACCCTTTGATCCAGCCATAGCACTGCTGGGTCTGTACCCCAAAGAGATAATGGGGAAAAAGACTTGTACAAGAATATTCATAGCTGCGCTCTTTGTGGTGGCCCAAAACTGGAAAACGAGGGGATGCCCATCAATTGGGGAATGGCTGAGCAAATTGTGGTATATGTTGGTGATGGAATACTATTGTGCTAAAAGGAATAATAAAGTGGAGGAATTCCATGGAGACTGGAACAACCTCCAGGAAGTGATGCAGAGCGAGAGGAGCAGAACCAGGAGAACATTGTACACAGAGACTGATACACTGTGGTATAATCGAACGTAATGGACTTCTCCATTAGTAGCGGTGTAATGTCCCTGAACAATCTGCAGGGATCTAGGAGAAAAAAACACCATTCATAAGCAGAGGATAAACTATGGGAGTGGAAACACTGAGGAAAAGCAACTGCCTGACTACAGCGGTTGAAGGGACATGACAGAGGAGAGACTCTAAAGGAAACCCTAATGCAAATATTAACAACATAGAAATGGGTTCGAATCAAGAACACATGTAATACCCAGTGGAATCACGCGTCGGCTATGGGGGGGTGGGTGGAGGGGAGGAAAAGAAAATGATCTTTGTCTTTAATGAATAACACTTGGAAATGATCAAATAAAATATTATAAAATTAAAAAAAAAAAGAATAAAAAGAGAGAGAAAAAAGTAGGTCAGGAAAACTAACCAAAACATTGACCTCATTTGACAGTGTACAGTGTTCTGCATCCATAGTTTCCCATTTCAGCAAAACAGTGAGGGAGATATATTTTCATCTCTCTTCTCCCAGAGATAAAAATTCTTTGGGACCAAGCTTGTTCATTATAATTACTAAGGGTCAGCAAGAAGGACACACATGCATGCATAGAGAAGACTTACATGCAATAGATCCTGAAAAATCAGGAGAAAGACAAGTTTTGAAGAACTTTAAATGCCAAATAGATGTCTATATTTTATCCTAGAGACAAAAGATAGTCATTGGAATTTTTCAAGTAGAGGTGACATGGTTAACTGTTGAGATTTTGGAAAATCATTTGGGTGGCTTCATAAGGGGCATTTGGCAGTATTCCCTGTCAATATTAGACTCTGCCTCAAGGTAGGTGGTGGGTTTAGAGGTTTCAACTGCTGTTCTAGTCTAGGGATGAAATTTTGTTCTAGCAGCCTTCCCTTGTTATTGTTGCTTTCTCTTGGGTATCGCCAATTAACCATGTGATCAATGCCACAAATAAAAAAGGTTTTTGTTTTCACCAGTGGTTCTTCTGTGAAACCCCTTTGATTATTAGCAGTGGGTACTAACAATTGGTACTAGGAGTTGAAGAAAGATGATGAGTTAAGTTTTAGACAGCTTGATTTTTAGTTGAATGCTGGACATCGAAGTGGGATAATTAAAGGCAGTTGGAAATGTTCTGGATCTCAGGATACAGGATAAAGTTGGGGACAGAGATTTGGAAGGCATCTCCCTGTCAGTGACTGTAGAAATGGATAAAATTTCTAAAGGAGGAAAGGTATGTAGAAAAGAGGGTGTAAGATGAAGAGAAGCTATTGAAAGGGACAGGGGTGGGAGTGCCTAAAACACAAAGAAATTAAACTGCATTGAGAAACATCTAGAAGCACAAATTGCAAATTGTATCACTTTTTGATGACAGGTATCCCTTGATTGTGTCAACGTGGCTAAATAAACTGGGGATCTCTAGATTTCTACATTGACAGTTGAAAGGTGCTGGCGGCATTCAGTTCACAACGCCTTGACAGAGTCACATGTGGTAGCTGGGGAGACCACAGAGTGGTCCTTGGCAAGATGTGACTGTCTACTCTATCCCCTTTACATGACCTCTTTCATCAATGCCCCTTACCTATGAATTGACATGATTATTATTCCCCCTAGTCTCAAAAGAAATAATGCAAGAGCAAAACACCTGTACCCTTATTCCCCAAAACATCACCAAAAGATCAGACCCTCAAACCCAATCCCAAAAGACTATCATGGGTTAACTTTTACTTAGGTACATAATTCCCAGCGAAACCGCACCTACAGGCCAAGCCCAAAACTTTCTCATGAAACCAGAACACAAATGAATCATAGAGGCCCAAGTGATAAGTACAAGTACATCAAGCTTCAGTATGCCTCAGTGACTCAATTACACAAATCAGTAACTCAAACTCCCTAGTAAGCCACCTGTGAGGAACTCGAACTCATTTATCTTGTATTCTGTCTGTAATCACAATACAAAAATATAGAATGTTAATCAAGTGATTTGTTAAAAGTTAATGTATCACTTTTCCAATTATCTCTCTTTGATTTTGTATGCCTGCATGCCAAGAATATGGATATAAAAATAAATCCCAAGCCTGGGAATGTCGGAGCAGCTGAGATGCAAAGCAATCCCATGGCCATTATGATTAAGCTGTCTTCCATTTGTTATTTATTTTATTTTATTTATTTTGACTGATCGTTCACCACCTGTTGGGAAACCTGGAGTCGCAAGTGAGGCTGGACCCTGACCGTGGCAGAAAGGATATTGGAAAATATCCTGTATTGTCTGTTTTTGGAACTGCTGTGAACTTCCTTAAGAATCTCAGTGATCCAAGCTTTTAAGTTTCATTTGAACAAACTATTGTTAAGTGGCACACTGGACTTAGAATCTGGAAGACTCTTATGCAGTTCAAATCCAGCCTCAGATATTTACTAACTGTGTGACTCTGGGCAAGTTATGAATCCTGTCTTGCCTCAATTGCTCATCTGTAAAATGAACTGGAAAAAGAAATGGCAAACCACTTTGCTAAGAAACTCTCAAATAGGGTCACAAAGCATTAGATGTGATTGAACAACCTACATTCATCTTTTCCTCAATGTTGAATGACCAGAGCACAGATACCCCATTGCTGTATATACTATCTGTTTATAGAACAGTTCCTCTAAACTGGAATCTTACTGTAGCAAGAAAATTTGTTTTTTAAAAAAAGTCACTCTACCCTCTAATTCTGTGCGATTTTCCAGTCGAGATAGCTACTCAATTTATTTATTTATTTATTTTACAAATCGGTTGAGTTTCTATTTCAATATGGTTTTTGTTTTTCAGTTTTTTCTTCTGTAGCCCCTTCCTTTCCCCTCTCCCCCCACCTAGGTGATGAAGAATGGGTTCTTCCATGACTTCTGACTCTGGCCTCTACTGTCTCCAATTCTGTCAATGGTTCAGACTGTATTTTTGGGCTTAGCTAGTTGAAACCTCCAGGAGTATTGCCATTTTTGGAGGGCTTCAGGCTCTAATTCCATCAAAAGGGTTCATATTTATGAAGACTGGATTTGGCTCTCCCCAGAATGTAACAATGAAGGTACTTAGCTCTTCCTTGATTGTGAAGATGAAATTGTAATCCCCTGTCTTTTTGTTGATTTAATCCCCAAAATGTAAGCACAGTACTTAAAGTTGAGTGGGAAGATTTGTCCATGTTAGATCTAATCACCAAGGGTGTAAATATCCCACTTAATCATGAAGTGGGAGGTCTGATAGTGGGTAACGAATTAGAATAAACTAACTGCCTTCTGGGCAGTCCTAGAGCAGAGTCAGTTGTGATTGGTAGATGTGGAATTAGGGAAAGTTACTAAAGAAAAAAGATTTTTAAAAGAATGAGACAAGGGCCTGAATGTAGTTGGTCTTCTAGTCTTCTGGTCCCATTTTTGGGATTTAGTAATTAAATCCCTAGCGACCAATTAAATATATTTCATAATTGAATCTTTGGGTACTAAAACCCTATTAACACATGTCATTTTTCATTAGATCCTGAGACTACATCAATTGAGTTGGGGGTGGGAGGAAAGGGTCAAATTCTTCCTCCCTCTGATGTTTTTACAGCAAACTTCTACTAATATATCTACAAATTATACTACATTAGAAGTTTTTGTTCCTCTTTCCCTTTCTTTCTTTTTCTTTTTCTTTTTCTTTCTCTCTCTCTCTCTCTCTCTCTCTCTCTCTCTTTCTTTCTTTCTCTCTTTCTTTCTTTCTTTCTTTCTTTCTTTCTTTCTTTCTTTCTTTCTTTCTTTCTTTCTTTCTTTCTTTCTTTCTTTCTTTCTTTCTTTCTTTCTTTCTTTCTTTCTTTCTCTCTCTTTCTCTCTTTCTTTCTTTCTCTCTCTCTCTCTCTCTCTCTCTCTCTCTCTCTCTCTCTCCCTCCCTCCCTCCCTCCCTTCCTTCCTTCCTTCCTTCCTTCCTTCCTTCCTTCCTTCCTTCCTTCCTTCCTTCCTTCCTTCCTTCCTTCCTTCCTTCCTTCCTTCCTTCCTTCCTTCCTTCCTTCCTCTCTCTCTCTTTCTCTCATTCTCTCTCTTCTTCTATTTCTCTCTTTCTCTTACTCTCGCTCTCTCTTTCTTTCTTAAAACTGATACTAGGTATTAGTTTCAAGAAAGAACAATGTTAAGGGGTTTAAGTGACTTGCCTAGGGTCACACAGCTAGGAAGTACCTGAGACCCAATTTGAACCCAGGACCTCCTGTCTCTATGTTTGGCTCTCTATCCACTGACCCTCTTACTCCCCCCCCCTCGCCCCCCCAGCTGCCTCTTCCCTTTTTCTTTTAATGCCACCAAAATTTACTTAGACACCCAGGTTTAAAATTTAGAAATCTCCTGCTTGTTCCTTATTGCTTGCCTGTCACTCACCATATTCAATCATTTTCACATTCCTGTAATGTTTTACAATACCATCAGGAGCTTTAATGCCATTGTGATCCTTTTTTGGGGTGGAGGGGAAGGTAGCAGAATCTATTGGAGAAATTTGGGGTAACATGCTGAGTAATGTCATTGAGTTTCCCTTTGATTCTGGAGGGTAGGTTTAACTTTTGAAAAGTTGGGAAACAGGTTTTTAGTTTTTATTTCTTCCCTCCAGCAGAAAATGACTAAATAATATATCCACACCATGGATTGGAGTAGAGCTGTCATACATCAACAAACAATGCAAAATATAATGTTAAAATATTTCACAAAACAGTTAAATAGGGGGGCAGCTGGGTGGCTCAGTGGATTGGGAGCCAGGTCTAGAGACAGGAGGTTCTGGGTTAAAATCTGGCCTCAGACACTTCCTAGCTGTGTGACTCTGGGCAAGTCACTTAACCCCCACTGTCTAGCCCTTACCACTCTTCTGCCTTGGAACTAATACAAAATATTGATTCTAAGATGGAAGATAAGGGTTTAAAAAAATTAAGTATGTCCTTCCCTTCCCTTCCTTTCTTCTAAGATTCAAGTTTATTCAGGTGCTACAGCTGAGTTTAAAATTTGACCATAACCAATAAAAAGAAGTCATCATAATGGAAACCATTAGTTTTAGGACAGAGAATTTTGTGGCAAAAAACTACTATTGCAGTAGGTTTCCTCATTATAATAAATTGGAAAATTGCAAACTAGAACATTTCTAAAATAAAATAAAGCAAAAATTATTTGTCTTTCTTTTTCTAATGGTAGTGAAAATAAAATGACTCATATTTTATTGAAATTTGAATCACTCATGACCTTCTGGGAAATGTCTATTTATTCATTTTTTTTAGATGCTTTGAAATGAGTCAGTTAAAATGCAATAAAATCACAATCAATTTTTTGGTTACTTTAAATTATCTTCTGTTCTTTTCCTCATCTAACATTTTTCATTAACATTTAATTAGTTGGCTAATGTGGGTGGCAGGGAACTAAAAGTCTTACACGCTCAGAGAGAAGTCAGAGGAAGATGATCAAGCATGTATGGCAGGACTGTGTTAATTTCTTTGTGACTTAAACAATTGCAAATTTCCTAGTATGAATAAAGGTTTATACCTTCAAATAGCCCTTGAGAGGGAGAACATCAAAGTGTCTACAAAGAGAAAATGCTTACAGATCACATCATCTTAGATTACTGGAGAGTCAGCCAACAGGAAGGAGGAAATATTTGAGAATCATTGGACATGCTATAATTTCTACAGTTGTTTTGGAGTTGCCTCAAAGAAGAGCTGTCATCTGGTTAGAATGCATTGGACCTCACCCAAGTCTGCCTGTCCTAGCAAGAGACAGGAGGAAGCACAAGAGTTCACTTCTCTGGCTTAGGTTCTCACCACCTCCTTCCTGATTTCCCTTCCCCCAAACTTTCAACACCAATACACCAACTCTTTCTCTTGCTTGCACACACACACACACACACACACACACACACACACACACACACACACACACACACACACACACCCCTCTATCTCTTGCACATACACCCCCATCCTCTCTGTCTGTTACTCTTTCTCCCTGCTTCCTCCCTTCTTCCTCCTCCCTCTTTCCCTTCTCTCTCTCTGTCTCTCTATTTCCCCCCAACTTCTCTCTCTGTTTCTTCATCTGTAAAACAGATATAGAACTATTTGCACTATTTATCTTATGAGGTTGTTTAATTCAATTTTTTTACTAAGTACCTTTTTAGTGAATGGACATCAAAACAGGGTTCTGTGTAGAAGTGTCAGTATGGGATTGACAACTCTAGAATGTCATTTTGGCATGGAGGTAGTAACTTTAAATGCTGTCTGTTAAAATATATATAATTCGGAAAGGGGGAAGGAAAGTAATTCATTGGGAAAACAGTGCATATAAAATTGCTGAATTTATTTAACAGAGAAGGGATGAAGAGAAGGAGAGTGGGAGAGGGTGAAATCTAAATGTTTTACCAATAAATCAACACTATCAAACTCACACTAAACTAAAACCCAAGTTCCTAAGGCCAACAGTGAATCAAAAACTCACAAACAGAGAGTCCTTGGTAAGTTCCAGGTGTGATGTGCACTGATGGTCTCTTCAGAGTAGGTAAGTCAGCTCTCCAGTCACTGTCCAGCAGAAGACTGAAGATAACTCCTCACCACAGTCAGGAGATATTCAAAAGCCCAGTAGCCTGATGGAGGGGTTTCAAGATGTCTCAGCCAATTGTAGGATTGCTCTCTATAGGCTCTATTGTTTTGTAATCTCTAATTTTTAAAGTGTTTCAAACAATGGTGCTTTAAGTCATTCTTTAATGTTTGCTGTATATGAATTTAACCAAGGAAATGTTGAAATGTAAACTATGTTTTCTGGATATGATGTTCTATTTTTCTTACATGCTACCAATACACAGTAATACTAAAGAACACTCATGATTTTTCTACTTCCTTCACTGCCAAAAATTAAAATCAGAAAAAAAATTAAAATCAGCCCCCATAAATTGCTATGGCCAAAAAAAGGGGGGGGGGGAATAAAACTTCCTGGTGGAGGAGTCTCTAAATTTATCTGGATTCATCTCGAGATAGAAGATTGAACAGTCTGTTGCCAGGGCCAGATCATGACTGCAGGGCTACTGGAATAGGTTAGGATTTAAGCCTTGTGCATAAATACAAGCTTTCATTCCAAGGCAAAAAATAATCCCCTCTTCTTTTTAGCCCTTGTGCTATGTGAGGCAGGCTGGCGAGCCAATGGAAACATTTATCTGCTCTATAAAGTTTTGCCTGGTCATTTACCTGGATAGAATGGACAGACTGAGATAGTACTTTACAGTCCATAATCGGCAGCCCTTGTTTCATTTTATTATAGCATCTTAATGCCTGCCACCTGCAAAAGGGCTGGGGGCGTGTGTGTCTGTGTGTACGCCCTTAAATAAACATTCTAAGTTTATTTAACTTTCTGGAATAGAAAATAGAAAAGAAAATAACTTTCAAAGTTTCTTTGAAAAAAAAAAAAGTCTCAGCCACACACCTTTTCTCCTTCACCTCCCAGGTTCAGAGTGACAGTTGGGGAACTGTTCCTAGGAGTTCTGACTCAACCAGGCTCAAGATTCTGGTCTCAAGACCTTGTCAATCATCCCTTGCAACCTTTACTTCGCATTGCTACATGTCAGAACACCAGCTCTTATCTTTAAAAAAAAACTTCATTCAGCCACTCCCTCCCCTCCCCACATCATAGAAATATGGTTTTGATAAATATTCACTTTCATAACTCATCTTGAGATATAGATTCAGACCTGGATATTCATCTAGATATAGATTCATTTAAAACAAGTAGGCATTTCCTTATTATCTTCTTTTAACCATACTTGTTCTATTCTTTTAAGGTTCCAAGATAATTTTCTTTAATAAAGGAGATAGAAGCAAAAATAGAGATTAAGAAGTTCTGCTTTTTGTTGTTGTTGTTGTTGTCTCTAATCAGCACACTTTCTGTCTTCAAGCATCATGGGTCTGCTTCTTCCTGTTCTTCTTACTCTAAGCATATCTTTTAAAAACCTTTTCCATTGTCAGGTTTTTTTTGTTTGTTTGTTTGGTGGGTTTTTTTTTAAGAAATCTCAACTTTGGGGATTTTAGTCTTCCTAAAGCTATTCTTCAAATTCCTTTTCAATTCCATTATTTTTTTTTCCTTATATAGCTATTCTTCCATCATCACTACCTACTATGAAGAACTCATATTGAGTCAAAAACCTAAATTTAATTGTTACAATACTTTGACAAATTCATGATCCTACTGATGTGAGGGGTACTCTTGCCACAGGTACATTCATACTTTCTCATTCTGAGAAATTCTTGTCTCTGTCTTCTGTATAAATGAAAATCTGTTACCCTAAAAAAGAACTACATTTTCTGGGAGCCCACTGATTTCCTGTCATTATAGACAGGGGATAAATTCAGTGGGTAGTCCTGCTTGGGCTCTCTTTCCTTCCTGTCCCAAGCATGGTGGTAGTAAGTGCGGGGGTCTTAACAGGCTGATGAGCCATGGGTACTGTAGCAGTCCGCCCCCTGGCTATGGGCAAGGGGAACACAGTATGTGCAGATTGCTCAGTCTTGGGCATGCTCAGTAGTGCTCATGGCTGGGAAGGCCTCTGACCCTTGACCCCAGCTTCTCCCAGGGTAGGCGGGAAAACAGGTTTCTTTGTTCTCACCTGGTTAAGAGAAACCACACCTGCGCCTTGTCATTGACCAATGAGGGTCATCCCTATGTACTGTGTATATTTGCATATCAAAAACTATATCTAGCCCAGCAGGCTCCGCCTTCCTTCTCTCTCTGCCCTCTGCTCTCTGCTCTCTGCCCTCTGCTCTCTGCTCGCTCCTTCTCTTTCAGGCTACCTGATGGCTGTCCTTGCAGGAGCTTGGCCTCTGGCCAAGCTCCATCTTTAATCTTTCTCTATTCACCTCTCTGACCTGCGTGGTATGGATCTCAGGACTGGAAAAGCCTACAGAATTGGTCCTTTGATCAGAGCTTAGCTGTGGCTCATTGATAATTAATAAAGACTCATCCTGAACACCTCATATCTCTATTAGGACTCCGTCACTTCCCTCGTGGTATCAAAACTTCTATCCTGTCTCTATCTTCCTACCTTGTGGCTTCTCTCACCTCAGAGAGAGCTACAGGTACGTAGTTTTATTTTGTTATTCCTTTATTTCTAATGATCTTTAATAAATCTCTTAAAATATAATTTTTATTTTTTGAGATTAAGTTTAATTTTTACTCTTCCTAATACATCTCCCAGAGAAATTACTCCAAGTACTGAAGGTCTTCTGTTTCCTTTTAATATTTCACAGATACCAAGATAATATTCAGTTCATTCATCAGTTTTTACTTATTTTTGCTACATTTTCATACTGCCTTCTTTTCTGGTCTTATATATCCTCAGTGACATACTTTATATCATTTCTCATGTACAGGTCCTCTTTGGTCATATATTGAAGTCTACTTAAATCTATAATACATCTTTCTTTTCTTTGTGGACCTTAAAATTTGGATTCATTTGAGGTCAAAACATGTAATGATTCATATATAATATCATTAAGAGAATATTGTCATTGGGGGCAGCTGGGTAGCTCAGTGAATTGAGAGCCAGTCCTAGAGATGGGAGGTCCTAGGTTCAAATCTTGCCTCAGACACTTCCCAACTGTGTGACCCTGGGCAAGTCACTTGACCCCCATTGCCTAGCCCTTACCACTCTTCTGCCTTGGAGCCAATACACAGTATTGATTCCAAGATGGAAGGTAAGGGTTTAAAAAAAAGAGAGAGAGAATATTGTCATTAAATGGATAGTCTTTGATGTCCAGGACAAATTAGGGATCATTAGGAATACCACACAAATTCCTATGTTCAGTCTAGCCCCAAATCTTCCTATTTAATTCTGGGCCTAGTTAATTTTCCCCTTGGAGTATCTGTACTATTCATCCAATAGTGAGTCATAATTTGGATAATGGATATTCCTTATCCAGTTAGTTCTTCTATATTGATTACTAGGCTGAGTTGAATGAAGGTTAATCTCATTAAGGAGGCTTGATGCACAATTTCATTTGTAAACAAGAACATGTGGAAAATTTTATTATGTACAAGACTGTCCCCTTTACTTGGATTTTGCATAAGACTTCTTCCCCAACACTGGTGAACAGGTTTGGCAATCAATCAATCAACCAATCAATCAATCACTTAATCAGTCAACATTTATTAAGTACTGTGGGAAGGAAATCACTTTAAAAGACTGATATATATTAATTTAAGGTCACCAAGGAATTCAGCTATGTAATTCCTAAATGAAAACTCAAGTCAGCAGTCAACCTTTTATGGAGTTTAATTACAAACAGGAGGAAGAAAGGTATTAGAGATAGAGAGAGGGAGAGAGAAAGGGGAGAGAAGGGAATAGGGCTTAAATACCCCTTCTGTTTAGGCTGGGCCAAAAGGCCCAAGCCCTTAGATAGCTGAGGCAAAGAAAAAAGATCAGTCCCTATCACTCACGTGACCAAAATGGAGAAAGTCTCAGGGGCCTCCACCTCCAGCTTCCTTCAGAGCAAGCTTCTCTTCAGAGCAAGCACAACCTCTCAGAGCAAAAACTCTCCAACCAACCACCTCTAAGTCCTCAGACCCCTCTATCTTTAAGGAAACCATCCAAGTTCCCTCCCCTCAGTTCTCACATCTACCAATCACTGTCCATGTCTTCCCTGTGCCAATGGTGGCTCTAGCTTAACCCAGGACCGCCCAGAGGTCTGTGGCTTTGCACATGTCTGTTGAAGATCATATTCTCAAATAATTAAATTTTGATCCTTTGCTGCAGCCCTTCCTAAATCCTGTTACCCTGAGTAGGGTGGAGATTGGAATAATTAAATTTTGATCTATGCTTAAGCATAGGTCAAAGCCCTTTCCATTGTTTAGCAAAAGGTTTCTGTCCTAAAGCAATCCCAAGAAGGGAGGAGGAGGAACCCCCCATGCCAATGGGGTTCACATTCCAACAGATTTCCCACTATCAATAGGAAATTTTTCAAGTATGAAATTTCCCAATGGTGAAATTTCCAACATTTATAAGTCTAAGAAATTTTAAGGTTTACAGTACCTACTATATGCCAGAAATACCACTAAGCAAACATATATCTCCTTGTTTTATGCTTCAATTGATACTCAGAATCTTCCTGATAAAATGATCCATAGTTAGCATCTTTCATGGATTCTTAAAAAAATATTTTGTTCCAAATGTTTTCAAATCCAAACAAAAAAGCATTTCCATGTATGAAAAAAGATATTACACAGATGAAATCATAGATTTTCTCCATGTTTAATTTGCTTTTCTTCATATCTACATAAAAGATCCCATCCACTAGTGCCCCAACTGCTCCCTCCCCTCCCCAAATCACATACGACATTGTCATGGAGACCAAAATGTTCATATAAATTATTTCTTGTTTTATCTTTCTGTTCATTTTTTGGAGGTAACTTCTCAGTTTATTCTTCTAGTATTAGTTCTGTGGCCTTTCATATTGTTCTGCTGGTTCTTCTCATTTCAGTATTCATCATCTCATATAGTTTTTTTCAGTCTTTAAAAAATCAGTTTGTTCATTGTTTCTTATGGCACAGTAGTACTTGATAGCAATCATATACCACAGTTTCTTTAGTCATTCCTTAATTGATGGGCATATGCTCAGTTTCCAGAGAGAGCTGCTGTAAATATTTTGGAGCATATTGGTTCTTTTCCTCTTTCCCTAATCTCCTTGGGAAAGGCTATACACAATTTTTATAATACTCTATGTGAAACTTCAAATTGCTCTCCAAAAAAATAGTTGGATTATTTCACAGCTCCACCAACAGTGTATCAGTGTCCCCATTTTTCAACATCCCCTCCAACATTTGCCTTTTTAGGCAGTCTGGTGGGTGGGAGGTGATATCTCAGAATTGTTTTGATGAGCATTTCTCTAGTCAGTAGTGATTTGGAACATTTTTTCATATACCTACATAAGGCTTTGATTTCTTCATCTGAAAATTGTCTGTTCAGATATTTTGCCCATCTATCCAAAGACTTTTCAAGCTTGGAGATTCTTACTTAGTACACCCCAATTCTTTTAGTAATCAAAATAAATAAGTATTAGTTTGTGGCTTTTTGTCTTTTTTTGTAATAGTACTATTTTTTTTTACTCTTTATGGAATCTTTCTCTCTTTGAGATAGTTTGAAAATTGAATCCCGAGTATCTTGAAAATAATTTCTTGGGGCAACTAGGTGGCTCAGTGGATAGAGCCAGGCTGAGATATGGGATGTCCTGAGTTCAAATGTGATTTCAGACACTTCCTAGCTGTGTGACGCCGGGCAAGTCACTTGACCCCCATTGCCTAGCCCTTACCACTCTTTTGCCTTGGAATCAATACAGAGTTTTGATTCTAAGACAGATGATAAGGGTTTTAAGAAAAGTAATAATTTCTCATATAGATTTCTTCTATCTATATTTGGTCAAATCCAAGCTGTTCTTGCTAACTCTGTCTTAAGTGGACATTCCCTCTTCCTTATATAATACATTAGGAACTGAGGTCATATGCAGAGATTTCACTGTCATCAGTGATGAGAAAAATTGTTATAGACATGTTTGCATATGTGTTACATTCTGTGTCTTTATTGTATTTCCAGGTTCATCTATAAATGTTCTTGTGATATGGTTTAACCTGGGTCTTATTCATGCCAAGAGTTCCAGAGACCTATCTTTCCCTTTACTACATTTCCCTGTTTTTTTTTTCCAAGTTAAAATTACACAAAACTTTCTTTCATTCTCTTTTGTGTATGTAACATTATGCAAATGAACATATACTTGGTTTTCATGTCTCACCACTTGCCAAAGAGATCAAATATTTTCTGGCTGAGGTGTGTTTGTGCGTTTTTTCCTTACTTATTTAGGTAACTTCTTTTATACAGGAAAAACTTCCTTATGAAAATATGATCATCAGAATTAACTTTATTTTTGTACCAATTACTTATTTTTCAAAGTTGGTAGTTGGCTTAAAATGTTGATGCTGTCCAGAAACTCTGTTTTTTTTCAATCTAATCTTTATGATTATAACAAAATATCTATTCCCTCGGCATAGCTTTTCCTCTTGCCTGGTAGCCTCTTTCCCTTTTGCCATTTCCTTTTTATGGAACTTCTCCTATGGGGAATATTCTAGAACTCAAACCTTCCAAGCTAGAAACTTTCAGTTTCCTAGCTGGCTATGATCATGACACCAAAGGTGAGAAACCTTGCAGATTTACCTCTAGAATATGTCATCTTTCTCAATAATATACCTGAGCTGCTCTGAGGTAAGGAGTAAAGATTGACCAGAGTCCCAGAGAGAGGTTAGATTAACATCTGAAGGACAATCTTTCAAAAGATCATTGTGGGCTCCCTCATCCTATTTTAGACTGAAGACTGTTAAGACCTTAGTGTCCCTGCCTGTAGCCCTTGTCTCTCTAGCTTTGCCAGTGTCAGAGGGGACTTCTCTACTCTGGGAAAAGTCAGCTTTCTCCCCAGTTCAGGGTATGGGTGGATGCCACCTGAGACTCATTCAGCTTCAGCCTCTGTCCACCTCTGTGCTGCCTTGTGTGTCTCTGGTTAAGCCACATTTCATTTCCTTCAATATGCCAAATAAGACAGCCTACTAATTGAAGCATTGACTGGCTTGTCTAATTCTGTGAAGCCTTTTTTGGGGGGTTTTGAGGGGTGGGAGAGGAGTGACGTCTCAGAAAAAGATCCACACAGCTGCATTGACTTCTCATTTCTGACCATTCATCAAGGTTGGCATTAATACATTTGCTCTTCTCACCTGATGATCTGACTGCATACCAACAGCTAATTCTGAGAAGACTTCCGTGTCAGTAATCAGTCATTCTTGTCTGTTTCCAGCTGGCTAGTTTTACTTTTGGTTGTTTTTCAGGGATTATCCCACATGCCTCTATGCTCAGAAAAAGTATTTATGGTATGCAAATGGGGGAGGCTTAGAAATAATCTGGGAAGTTTTAGCTTCTGGTTTTCTTAGTCCTAATACATGCTTTCCACAGTCACCCCTCTAGTTCAGGTGCTAGTATCTTTTCCCCTGAATTAGTACAATAGTCTTGTTTTTAAACCCTTACCTTGTGTCTTAGATATATACCTAGCTACCCCTGCAGTAGTCTTTTGATCTCCTTTCCTCAAATCTCTCCCTGCTCCAATCCATCTTCCACAAACCACAAAGTGGCTTTCCTAAAGCTTTGATGTCAGTAAGCTTCAATGACTCCCATTTACCTCTCCCAAATATGAACTCCTCTGTATGGTGCTTCGATAGAGATCTCAACCTGGCCCTCTCCTACCTTTCCATGCTTATATGAAACTCCCCTCCTTGGATTCTATTGTCCAACTATACTGTCCTTGTCATTCCTTAATGCAGCATTTGACATTGCACAGTGTTCCATGATGGGGAGTCCCTCCTCTGCCTCCCTTTAAATCACTACCTTCTGTTTGAGGTCTTTCCTGCTCCTAGCCTCACCCCCATCTAGTGTTTCCCCACAGAGGTTTACCTTGCATTTTTGTGTTGTATATATACCTGTATGTATAGACATGTGTTTGTTAGAATGTAAGCTCTCTGAAGGGCAGAGGCTGTTCTGCTTTTTGTCTTGAACTATAAAATTTAAAATTAGATCTCAGTAATAAAAACATTATATTTTAAGGCATTTATTATCATTAGAAATCAAGGAATAAAGAGGAAACAAAATAAAGACCATGTGCCCATGGTTGATCAGCCCATTTAAAATCCCTGCACTTAGCTTACCACCACCACTTCTTGCTGCAAGCCAAAGAGAGAGGGGCAGAACTACCCACTCAATATTTATCCTGTCTATAGGAAGTATGTAATGACAGGAAGTCAGTGGGCTCATGGGAAATGTAGTTTTTTTAAGGGTAACAGATTTTCAATTAGACAGAAGGGGCAGGTGGCTGCAAAGGACAGGCCATATTGTGTTTGGTTTTTTTAACCCATACCTTCTTAGAATCAATGCTGTGTATTAGTTCCAAGGCAGAAGAGCTGTAAGTGCTAGACAATGGGAGTTAAGTGATTTGTTCAAGGTCACACAACTACTAAGTGTCTGAAGCCACATTTGAACCCAGGCCCTCCTATCTCTAAGTCTGGCTCTCCATCCAAGTTCCCTAGCTGCCCCTGATACTGAGTTTTTATGAGTTTCTCTGGCTAAAGAATTCACCAACTATTGGCCAACCTTGTGGTGATGAGCCTCCCCACACTTAGCTAAGCTAGTCCTTGAACAACAATGACCAAGATTATAGTCAAAGATTTTTGATCTTGGTAGAACTTGGCAAAACTTATGCACTGCTAGCACAGCCCTTGAGAGCCTCTTAACTCCACAGTATGATGAGGCACTAAATTAGTTTTCTATGTGTCCTTTAAAAAAATCTGAGATCAGAAAATTCTCTGAGCACCTCCATTTGTTAGGCACTTCCCCTTTGTTCCTTCACTGGCCCAGGTATGATAATTGTGTTAATTCGTGAGAAACTCCCTATTCTCTTGAAAGATTTTTGCCTTTTTTTTTCCAACAAACATTTATTTATTTATTTTTTTAATTTTATTTGATCATTTCCAAGCATTATTCATTAAAGACATAGATCATTTTCTTTTCCTCCTCCCCACCCCCCATAGCCTACACGTAAATCCACTGGGCATTACATGTTTTCTTGATTTGAATCCATTGTTATGTTGATAATATTTTCATTAGAGTGTTCATTTAGAGTCTCTCCTCTGTCATGTCCCCTCAACCGCTGTATTCAGGCAGTTGCTTTTCCTCGGTGTTTCCACTCCCATAGTTTATCCTTTGCTTATAAATAATGTTTTTTTCTCCTGGATCCCTGCAAGTTGTTCAGGGACATTACACCACTACTAATGGAGAAGTCCATTACGTTCGATTATACCACAGTGTATTAGTCTCTGTGTACAATGTTCTCCTGGTTCTGCTCCTCTCGCTCTGCATCACTTCCTGGAGGTTGTTCCAGTCTCCATGGAATTCCTCCACTTTATTATTCCTTTTAGCACAATAGTATTCCATCACCAACATATACCACAATTTGCTCAGCCATTCCCCAATTGATGGGCATCCCCTCGTTTTCCAATTTTTGGCCACCACAAAGAGCACAGCTATGAATATTCTTGTACAAGTCTTTTTCCCCATTATCTCTTTGGGGTACAGACCCAGCAGTGCTATGGCTGGATCAAAGGGTAGATATTCTTTTGTGGCCCTTTGGGCATAGTTCCAAATTGCCCTCCAGAATGGTTGGATCAGTTCACAACTCCACCAGCAATGAATTAATGTCCCTACTTTGCCACATCCCCTCCAGCATTCATTACTTTCCATAGCTGTCATGTTAGCCAATCTGCTAGGTGTGAGGTGATACCTCAGAGTTGTTTTGATTTGCATCTCTCTGATTATAAGAGATTTAGAACACTTCATGTGCTTATTAATAGTTTTGATTTCTTTATCTGAGAACTGCCTATCCATGTCCCTTGCCCATTTATCAATTGGAGAATGGCTTGATTTTTTGTACAGTTGATTTAGCTCTTTATAAATTTGAGTAATTAAAACTTTGTCAGAAGTTTCTATGAAGATTTTTTCCCAGTTTGTTGTTTCCCTTCTGATTTTAGTTACATTGGTTTTGTTTGTGCAAAAGCTTTTTAATTTGATGTAGTCAAAATTATTTATTTTACATTTTGTGATTCTTTCTATGTCTTGCTTGGTTTTAAAGTCTTTCCCCTCCCAAAGGTCTGACATGTATACTATTCTGTGTTTACCCAGTTTACTTATGGTTTCCTTCTTTATGTTTAAGTCACTCACCCATTTTGAATTTATCTTGGTGTAGAGTGTGAGGTGTTGATCTATTCCTAGTCTCTCCCACACTGTCTTCCAATTTTCCCAACAGTTTTTATTGAATAGTGGATTTTTGTCCCAAAAGCTGGGATCTTTGGGTTTATTGTATACTGTCTTGCTGAGGTCGCTTTCCCCCAGTCTATTCCACTGATCTTCATTTCTGTTTCTTAGCCAGTACCAAATTGTTTTGATGACTGCTGCTTTGTAATATAGTTTAAGGTCAGGGACTGCAAGGCCCCCATCATATGTGTTTTTTTTTCATTATTTCCCTGGATATTTTGCCTTTTTTTTAACAGGCTTTAGCAGATCACACATATCATGTCTAGCTTTTCTCTGAACTCTGTTTTTTCAAATTTCTAGGTTGCAGTTGATTTTATTAGCAATTTTTATTAATGAGTCTGAGGCCACACCTGAACTCCAATCTTCCTGACTCTAGGCCCAGCATTTTCTCCGTTGTGCCACTAGCTGCCTATAACTCATGAGTTGTTTTACTTACTGATAACAAGATTAATTATACCTGACACTTAAGGGCTGAACCTTTAAAAGTCTATTCAGAGAAAGATCCTTTTTGTAGACTTGTGAGTTAAGCACACAAAGAGTTAAAGATGATAGGTGTAAACGTTTTTATTTTGGAGAGCACATACAACACATAGCGTTTTGAGTATTTATGGGCACAGATGGTTTTTAGGAAATGACCAATGAGTACCTAAACAGTGTTTTGGCAGAACAAGTACAGTGTCTCCTCCACCATAAATTGTAGGTGACTGATATACAGAGGACATCACCATGGAGGTAGTTTAGAGTTAGACGCTTGGAGATCACTGAGGTGGGTTAGTATTAGTACCTGAAATGCCACTGCATGTTAACAAATATCCTCTATTCTGTCTGTAACTTCAGGAAAAAAGGAGGGGAAATTTTGGGTACTCAAGTCCAGTTTCAGATGGAGCAGAACAGTTTAAACAGGATTAGTATTTGCTGCTTCAAAACATTTCCCTTGATTTCTCTCCTTAGAGCACTGATGCCATTCCAGTTACCACCCAGCTTGGCTGCAAACTTGGCTCAATCCAGAAATACATTCATTTGGACAAGGAAGACAATGCTCAGAGGAGGGGAAAAGACATTCAAAAAGCCTGAAAACTCAGTGATCCTTCAAGTGGAGAATTTTTGTGGAAAAAAGAAATAGATTTATATCCATTAATGCCCAGAATTATATTCATCATTAAATTTTTTTTGTAGCCAGAGGCACATAAGTTGTGATTCTACCATCTTCCATGGTCTTTCCTGGAGATAGGAGATACATTTGCAATCACAGTGACAACTCTTCTGATGAAGAAAGAAGTAAATCCCAACCAAACTTTTAAGCAGGTCTCTGGAAAAACAGAATTTGAATATACATGAAGAGGTAAAGAATTTTAATTCCAAGGTTCATTGCAGCCCATCTCTAGGATTAGTTTATCCTAGTGAGGCTCAATTTAGATTTTGTTAATGGAGAATAGGTAAATTCATCAAATTGTATGCTACCTCTTCACCAACTTCTCCTAGGAATGGATGGAATAGTTAAGGTCACCATGATAGCAAGTAGGCAAGAACAGAAGTGGACATAATCTATGTGCCACGAGGGTGGATCTTCACAGTACTAGAAATGCTGAAAAATGTGGGGATCAGTCAGTGAACCCTCCTTTTCACAACTTTCTGGCCAGTTGTGGAAGGGCCTGTCAATTACTGACTGAAGAAAACTGGCCTAAACTTAGCTCACATCACTCTTCTGTGCACACGAAACTAGTGGCAGACAAAAGAATCCTTTAAGTAAAAGAAAAGCACCTACATCTCTTATGCTCCTCTAGTAGAGCTATAGAAGTCTGCCTTACCATCAAGTATAGGTTGTATGGACACTGAACAAGTCACACAACTTCAAAATTGGACTGAAAATGCATTCTGAGCTGAATAAAACAAAGCAGTCTATTGCCCACACATTAACATCACTGTAGGTGTACTAGGGATCAGCACTGAAAAGGCAACACAATGCACCAATAGAAACTGTCCAAAACATAAATAATGAAGTCTTTGTTAAAAATCAGTTCATAATTCATAATAAATTAGGATTTAGTGAACACAGTTGGGAAATGTTGGCTTGGCTGTTCACCAAACTGTTCCCAAGTGCTGTTCAATAGAAGATGGAGTCACATATATTCCACAAAGGTGTTGGGTTCTCATGGAGACTGTAGCAACTTTTGTGGAGTAAGATCCAGAGTAAGATCACTAACCCCTTATTAAGGTGCTTGGGGGCTCTGCTCATAACGGGTTTGGCAATGTTCTCCAAACTAAGGCTCCTATTAAGGTCTCAGGCACTATGAGACTTTGTTTTGTTGTCTGTTCAGTGAATCAATGTAGTGAAAAGTGGCTCCCAGAGCCCAACTTGTTTCAACGTCATCAATTTTCCGAGCCAGCTGAAAGAAAAAAAAAGGAAAAAGACCATGGTTAAGAGGCAGTGTGGTGTAGCAGATAACAGTGTAGACTTGGCATTATGTAGACCTAGGTTCAAATCCCCTCTCTGACCCTAGGCAAATCACTTAATCTTCCTTAGCATTAGTTTCCCCATCTGTAAAATGAGAAAGTTGGGCAAATGGCCTTTCAAGTCCCTTCTGAATCTAAATTACTCACTGGAATCTCTGACAAAATAGGTTACATGTAGGATAGTTACTACTGATCTCTACCAATCAACACATCCTAACTGACATGGGACACTAAAGTCAGATACTAGAAATGGAATAACTCCAAAGTGTGATTTGATCACTTCTCTATGTAGTTTCCTCTTTTTATTATTGTTTTAACTAGTCCATTTTTAAAGTTTACCCACCAAATAAGATTTAATTTTTAAAAAGTTTAACCATTAAATTTCATTTTCTCATTTGCAAAGGAAACTTTATTTAAAATACACTTGACTAGGCACATGCTGTGACCAGGCCATCTTGAAAATACTTCTTTTAGTAGAAACTCCTTGAAGTTTTAGACTCTTAATATGGTCTGAATTTAATATTTATGCAACACTTAAAAGTTCTTGTGGCTATTTTTTAAAAGTGAAATTTCTATTACTCTCCTGTTTAAATTACTGGTATTTATTTCTAAAAGGAAATCATATTGGAGATTTCTATGGTAGGATTACAGCTTTTATAATTCTGCCATAATGGATTATATGTAGTACTATTTTTGAGGTTGGAAGCAGTACAAAAATGGCAAACTCTTACCTTAAACACTTTGGTTTTTGGAAACCCAAATTCTTGAAGCAGCAGATTAATATAGGTAAGATCCATACAAATAAAAGGATTTTCTTGAGGGTTAATTTCCATGGTTCTACAAACTAGAGGGAATAAGGGAAATGACCTTCCATTTCACAGCTAGTTTTGAAATAGTTAATTTAAGAACAAGAATCAGATTATTTTTCTTTATGTAATAAATATGGAGAATAAAGCCTCATCTTTTCCATATTTTCTCTCTTTACTATGACTCTACCCATGACTTTGAAACCACCTACTTACACTTCACAAGCAATACATGCTTAGTTCAGAATAACTGTCTGACATTTTCGAGATCAGTTACAAAAAAAATCTCTTGGGTGATTTCCTTTTATGAAGGGTTACTGATAAAAAGAAAAAAAGGATCAACAGCATATGATGTAGAAATAAAAAACAACTTAATTTAAATGATTAGTAAGTTTTTTTGGGGGAAGACAGAAATTTTAAAATGATTTTATTTTAAAATGAAAAAGTTATCAAAAAATGTTAGCCAAGCTAAAAGACTGCCTGCCTTTGATCTAGCCATAGCACTTCTGGGTTTATACTCTAAAGAGATAATAAGGGAAAAGACTTGTACAAGAGTATTCATAGCTGCACTCTTCGTGGTAGCAAAAAGTTAGAAAATGAGGGGATGCCCTTCAATTGGGGAATGGCTGAACAAATTGTGGTATATGTTGGTGATGGAATACTATTGTGCTCAAAGGAATAATGAACTGGAGGAATTCCATGTGGACTGGAACAACCTCCAGGAATTGATGCAGAGTGAGAGGAACAGAACCAGGAGAACATTGTACACAGAAACTGATACACTGTGGTACCATTGAACATAATGGACTTCTCCATTAGTGGCAATGCAGTGATCCGGAACAACTTGGAGGAACCTACAAGAAAAACTACTTTCCACAATCAGTGGGAAAACTGTGGGAGTAAAAACACAGAAGAAAAACAACTGCTTGATTACATGGGTCGAAGGGATATGATTGGGGATGTAGACTCTAAACGATCAGCCTAATGCAAACATCAACAACATGGAAATAGGTTCTGATTAAGGACACATGTAAAACCCAGTGTAATTGTGCATAGGCTATGGGAAGTGGGAAGGGGTTAGGGGAGGGGAGGGAAAGAATATGGTTCTTTTAACCAAGGAAAAATGTTCTAAATTGACTAATTAAATAAAAAAATGTTAGCCAAGGAAAAGAATATGTAAATTGAATTTTCAATTCCCTGTTTCAGTTCATTTAGGCTAGTAAAGAGAAGAAAGGAAGGTGAGGGAGTGATACAGGGAAAAGGGTACAGAAAGAGAAATGAAAAGCTCACTGCAGAGAAGGATAACCACAAAGTAAGGATGAAGAAGGAAGAGAGAGGCATGGAAGAAATAGTAAAAGACAGAGGAGGGGGAAAAAGTCATAGTAGGTTAAATAATAAGTAAATCACTACCTTATTATGAAATCCAATAATATTAAGGCTTTTAGCTTCTGAGAAACAATATTTTTTATCACTTCTTTCGCTAATTATGATCATAATTCTGTTCATTGTTCTTTAGGTTTATATAAACTTTATGCTGAAGGAATTCTCAAGCTATGATATTCATAATATTGCCATAAATTAGCCAAGGAGAAATTATTCTCTGGGCTATAATGACAATGATCAGTACTTTGTTAAAATTGACAAAGCATGCCTTTTCCCTATGCTTTCCAATATATTTATCAATAATTGCAGACACAGGAAGACTTACTGCATCTATAGATCACATAGCTGGAAAGGATAATTAATACTCTGGATAATAAAATCAGAATTTAGAAAAATCTCTTAAGGTTAGTAGGGTGGGCAAAATAGGCTAAAAGACCAAATGAAAAATTACAGTGGTGGGAAGAGATGGTTGGAAAGCCCTTGATGAGAAAGCCTTAGGGCTTTACACTGACATCAAAGTGAGATGTCAAGTGACAGCCTCAGTGAGACTCCAGTGTGAAGAGGGCTATTAAAAATGTTAGCCTCTTAGGTTGTATTTGAACTACTGTGTTTGGAATATGAGAGGATAAATGTTCTACTTGAAACTGATTACATATTTTGAGTACTATGCTAAGGTCCAGTTGCTATACTTCATAGAGTCCTTGGTAAGGTTACAGAGAAGAGACAACTTGGACAATAAGGGATCTAGAAACTACTTTGTGTTATAAAAGTTAGAAAGAACTGGGGATCTGTAGTCCAAAGAAGAGAGAAGACCTGGTTAGGGTGGGGGAAGAAGCAGGCTAGTAGCTATATTCACATATTTGCAGGGTTGTTGCCTTACTCTATTATAGTTCTAGAGGGCAGAACTACTAGAAGACTTGTAGATACAAATGACAGGGAAGCAATTTTTGGTTCATTGAAAGAAAGAACATTCAAACAGGACTCTTTATCCCAGGGGTCCCCAAACTTTTTACGCAGGGGGCCAGTTCACTGTCCCTCAGACCGTTGGAGGGCTGGACTATTAAAAAAACTGAACAAATATGTATATAGCTGTCTGGGATAGTGGAGGCTGCAGTGCTGGCTGTGATGGGCCTGTCACACCTTGCACAGGCCCATCCCTGCCACCACTATACTGGGCAGCAGTATACACAGTGTGGAATCCCCTCCCCCAGATTGCTGTTCACCATGCTGATGTCTTCCACTGGGCAACCACATAATCCTTTGCTCTGTGCCTCGTTCTCCTTCAGTTACTTCACAGTAACTTCAGTTACACACAAAGGATTATGTCACCGGAAGTAGTACTGTACGTGAGTGACGTCACGTTTTGTAGTGCCACCATACATAATGTTCCTCTCACTGATCACCAATGAAAGAGGTGCCCTTTCTGGAAGGGTGGTGGGGGCCAGATAAATGGCCTTGGGGGCCGCATGTGGCCTGTGGGCCTTAGTTTGGGGACCCCTGGCCTAGAAAATGGTTCTTCTTGAAGTCATTGGAAAGATTCAAGTACAAACTTACACATTTTATATATGAATCTTTCCAATGACTTCACAAAGAGCATTAGTTTTGTTAAAGAGAAGATTCTTGTGGGGCATTTTCTTTAGGGAATGAGTGAAATTTATTGCATAAAGGATTCCTACAAACTCTAAATTCTACATTTTGTCCTGGAGATTGGATGAAATTGAGCCAAGAACTACCTCTGCTTTACCGATATTACTCACTATTGGACAATCACAAATTAGTTATTTTATACAATTGAAGATGATTATTTTGGCTATTTTTAAAAGTAAAAATATATTAAATTCATCCCATATTATCAAATGTACTAATCTCCCTTGAACTGAATAAAATCTTAATAAAAGTAAGTTAACAGTTTTCAATGTAAGGGACAAATGTAAGCTTATTGAGGGCAGGGACTGTTTTCATTTTTGCCTTAGTATCACCAGAACCTACTATACATGTCAGACATATAGTAGGCAGTTAATATTTGTTGAATTAAAACAGAACTGAATTTTGGAGCATATACATGAACAATTTCAAAACTGCAGTTGCACTAGTAAGCATTTGGAACCTACCAACCAGGTTAAGTAACATTAAGTACAGCTAAATTCTCTGGCATGAGGATGTTTTAGATAGCCATCTATTAATGGCTGGATACCACTTATGTTCTTTTAAAAACAAACAATGGCTTTTATACTCAATTTGATGCAGCTCATATAAAATAATAATTAGGGAATGTCATTGGAGTAAATTGTGATATACAAAATTTATAACCAAACACTTTATATTTGATGCTGTACAGAATAATAATTAGAAAGATGGTATGGTCTAGTGGACAGGATTGAGAATCTAGAATGTTAATCTTGGCTCTGTGGCTGCCTTCTATATTAACATGGAATTGGGCCCTTCTTTCCCACATGTGAAAGCCTAACTTTACTTGCCATATTTTGCTGCAATTTCAAAGTCTTCAACTGTGAGACTGCCTCCTTTTTCATTGTCTGAAAGTAAAGAAAAAATGTTAAATTTTTACAAAGATTTTGGATTCTTGGTTATTACATACAAGAATCTGTGATTTTATTAGCCAGGGAATGCTTTATATGGAGACTCCTTCTACCAATGCAGGACTTGATCTACAACTTAGCAAACAATTCCCTTTTGCAGTTAGTCATCTGAGAGGTTATGCGACTTGTTGGGGGTCATACAGCAAATGCCAGAGGTAGGTTTTGAAATCAGGTCTTCTTGATTCTAAGTTTGAAGTTTGGCAATCCAATATGGAAAAAATTGTGCTCTGTAGTGCTGAAATTTGACTTGTCCCTGTGGTTTTAAAAGTTCTATAAAACAATTATTATAATTATCCTTGTCCAATCAAGCCTTTAGGATAATGTTGTGCTGATAACTAACTTTACAGAAACAACTGCTATACTTACTTACTGATCATTATCTTTTCTTAAGATTATAGAGCTTTGGGAAAGGCATGCATTCTGTGCAGGATCATAAAGGGGAAAAGAAGGGAAACGTAGTCAAAGGGTTTTGTAGGGCTTTCCAAGGTTTCAGCTAAGAGGGAAAAATCACCAAGCAGCTAATTCCTTGATCTAAGGTGAGAAACAACTCTAAATCTAGGTTAATACAAAATTCTGAAGTTTGTGTTTCCTCAGCTGTGGAAAAAATTTGGTGGTAGCCTTCTGGACTAATTTTTCTGAGTCTAAAAAACAAACTTGGTAAACACAGTTGGCTGTTCTCTGAAAAATTCTTCTTGGAACAGTAAGGTCTCTTTCATGGTATTCTACAGAATGACAGCAGGCATTAAAAACTTGATTAATTTCCCTTTGGGAACTTCCTGAGAAGACTATGAGGTTTTTTTTTTTCCTGAAGTCATTTGCCTGATTTTTCAATCATGTTTGAGATTACATTTTAAATGGCTGTTTTCACCTTCAAAGGAATCATCCTGGGTTTCTACACACAGTCCTCCAAAGGTGACATGGTTTAAAAGTATTTTCCCAACTTATCTTTGGGAAATAAATGGCTTTGGAGCCTTTGGATTACTTTTTTGAATATTCTCAGTGGTAAATCTTGATCTTTTGAGGGTGGAGATGACTTTTAAATTCAGAAGTTATTCAAAACTAAGTTTGCTAATCAAACTAAGTAAAACCATTTTTAGTTAAAAAATAATTGAGGTGTAATTCTCTCTATCTATAAGTCCACACATACACAGACATGTTTGTATATAGGCAAACATGCTTATATGCAATACACAAATGTATGCGTGTGTTATTGCATACACAAATATTTTATCAGACTTGTGATTTTTTTTGGGGGGGTGGAAGGAATTTTCTGGTGAAGAATTCCTGCAGATCAATACCATCTTTGCAAATTATTGTGTTACCAAGTTACTTGAGACACTAAGAACCTAAATGGCTTCTTGCCAAGGATAACATCAGTTTTAAAACAAGATAAAAGGGCACAGAACTGGAAGAGACCTTAGAGAGTGAGTCTAAAGGATCTTAAAAGACCCTCCAACAGGTTTGTAGATCGATTTTAGGGATTTCATGAACTTGGACAGAAAAAAAAAATCACATTTTTATTTCAGTATAAATGGTTTCCTCTGGAATCCTATGCATTTTACTTTATGCATTTAAAAACATTCTGAGAAGGGGTTCAGAGGTCTTACCAGATTGCTTTAGGGGTTCATGATATGAAAAGGTTACGAATTCCTAATTCTAGTCCAGCTCTTTTATTTTATAGACCCAGAGGGAAAGAAGTACCTTACTTAAGGCTACATGGGTGGTTTCTGAACCCAGATATTAAGACTGTTAAGTACAGGGTTTTTTCGAATTCTAAAACTATTTTGAAGAGTAGTTACATTATTGGGATTAAGTCTATGGCTTGACAATATCATAACACTAATTGGGATTGGTAAATTTTGCTATACTTTTCAGGGGGATATTCTTATACCCTGAAGAACTGAACTCAAAAAGAATATTTTGTGGTTGTTGTTTCAGATGTTTTCTAGGACATGAAAAATAGACAGATTAAGGGACAAACAGTATGCATTGCCTTTATGGATAACTATACCAACTGTAGCAAACTGGAGTTTCATAATTTTTTTTAGTTTGAGATGCCTGTGAATTTGTTGGGACATGCTTTCTCTTCTTCAAATTCCCAAGCCATCTGTCTACCCACACTGACAAAAACATTATGTAACTAGAAAAATATGGACAAGCTGTCTTCCTTTCTTTATTGCCATTTACCATTGAATACTTTAATGAACATGGTTAAAAACTGGCAAAGGCCAATGAATACATACAGAGCTTTAAAATTTGTAAAGGATTTTATATCTATTACCCCATTTGAAACCCTCACAACAGCCTTATGAAGTGGGCACAAAAATATCTTTATTCTCATTTTACAAATGAAGAATTCAAGGCTCAAAGAGGTTGAATAACTTGACAACTGGTTACACAGATGCAGGATTTGAACCCAGGTCTTCCTGACTCCAAGGCCAGCACTCTATTAACTATACCTCAAGAAACCCAGATCTTCCTACCATTAAAAGAATCTTCAGGAAGGAGTTGGAGCTAAATGGAAGAATAGGTCAGAGGTTATTCTTGAAGAGGTCAATAAATTGTTATATCATGGGAAACTTTGTCATCTTGTGTCTCAATGCTCCTGACAATTATTTGCAAAAAGACTACCAAGAAAATGATTGTAGCTTAAATCATAACATATGCTGGAGATTACAAAGAGGAAGGGACATTCTGCAAAGAACTCTCTGAGTGTCGCCAAATTAAATCAACATATATTTTGATATCTGGTGACTTTAATCCAAAAGGACGAACAAATGAGAGTGAAAATATGTTGACATATATAGTTTAGGAATAGGGGATTAGAGAGGCCAAGGAACTCGCATAGTATACAGCAGTCTCATGTCTATACATTATTACTTCTTTTTTTTTCTTTTTCAAAGGTATTGGATAGAGAAAGCACTGAAAAATATCACAAAAAGTGAAACTGACTATTTTAAAGAAGATGAATCATTATTTCTGTGGGAGTTATTCCTGAATCAGCAGTTTGTGTATAGTCAGACCACTGATTTGTTAGAGCAAAAAACCAAATCAATAAGAGGCTAGAAGAATAAAAGTGAAAAAGATGTAGCATGCAATTAAATCTCTGACATGTTTTATTTAAACAAACTACTGTTAGTAGGAAATACAAACTAGAAGGAAAAAAACAATGTCAACATCAATTATAACTTTTTCATAGAAATATATCAATGGTTATAGTGATTAATTAATTAATCACTGGTTATAGTGATGCCAATATGAACTTGTTTTAAAAAAACCGTATAGACGAGATAGATTGGCATTATTGCTGTGTATAAGAGTGAGAAGAAGTAAGGGGTGTGAGGCAGTTTGCAACAAATCACAAAAAATTATGCTAAAGAAATGATACAAAGGATGTAATCAAAGAAATGTTTGAGTGAAAAAGAAGCTGGGTTGCTCATGTGGCAAGAGCATGGAATAGCCAGTAGTTCCATGTGTTCTTTTGGCATCATGGTAATGCCAGAAGATAGAGAGGAAGGCTCCTAGCACATTGGGTGAACTTCCTATGGAAAACTTATGGAAAGGCACAAACAAGAATCACACAAAAAGGGCAGGGCATAGGTGAGCTGCTCCACACTGTTGAAGGAATACATTAAGATCACTGTTCCATTTGAGTACTGCGTCTTCCAGAGCTATCTGAGGATTCTGAGTCAGATGATAATTTCATGTAATGGTTTGAATCCTTAGCCCACCCCAGGCAGTATATTTCAATTTGGGTTCTAGATGGAAAGTAAATGACTAGGCATAAGCTACTTGCACAATTTTATTTTCTGTAACATAGAGATGAATGGCCTAGAGACAAAAATCTGGGCAAAATGATAAATGTTTGAAGGGATGTGGGGAAATGGGGACACTAACACTAACATTGGTGGAATTGTGAACTGATCTAACCATTTTGAAGAGCAATTTGAAATTATGTCCAGAGAATTGTAAAACTATGCATATCTTTAGACACAATAATGCTATTGCTAAGTTTATTTCCCAAGGAGATCAGGAAAAAGGGAAAGAACCTATATGTTCCAAGATATTTATAGCAGCTCTCTTTGTGGTGGCAAAGAACTGGAAAATTGAGGGGATGTTTATTAGTTGGGGAATGGCTGGACAAACTGTGATATACGATTATAATGGAATACTACTGCACCATGAAATGATGAGCAGGTTAATGTTTTAAAAATGGAAAGATCTAATGGAGAGAATCAAGAGAACATTATATACAGCTATGGAATTAATATTTGAAAATAACTTGTGAATGAGAGAATGAATGAAAAAATAGAAACCTGAAAGATATAATCTATATATACATATCTTTTTGTCTGATGGTGCCTTCTATAATGGAGGGAGATGAGAGAAGGACTGAGATACCTGGGAATTAATTCTATTAAATAAATAGAACCTCCCCTCCCCAATTCTTAGCCCTGTTTTATTTCATTAGTACATATAAAGATGATGAATTGGATTATATCTCTAGACCATTCTGAATTATTCAGACTTGGTAGGATTGAATAAGTTGGTGTGATATAATAATAATTTACAATTACATAATGCTTTAAGGTTTGCAAATTCTTTCCCCAGAAAAATTATGCACGTTACCTCCAAATTCCAACTGATGTAAAAATTCAAGAATGGAAACAGGGATGCTTTCTCCAAGTTTTCTGTTGCTAAGGCAGGGTAGAGATGCTGCTTTAGCTATTTCCATGGAAACTGACTAGATCTGGGTTCAAATTATGGGTAGAAAGGTTATGTTCCCATCTTAAAGTGTCATATAAGTAGAAGGTATCTTTTTTTCCTTTTTTTAAACTCTTACTTTCTGTCTTAGAATTGATACTAAGTATTGCTTCTACAGCAGAAGAGTGGTAAGGGCTAGACAAGTGAAGTTAAGTGAACTTGCCTAGGGCCATAACATGAGGAAGTGTCTCAGGCCACATTTGAACCAGGTCCTCCCAGCTCTATCCACTGTGCTACCTAGCTGCCCTAAGGTATCTTTTAATTTAAAGAAGTGACAGGTTTAGTGGTATCAATATAACTCATTAATCCCTAGAAGCTAAGGTTCCTTAATTCAGAATTATGACAGTATAGGCAATCCTGGTATAGTGCAAAGAGAATCAGCCTCAGACCTAAATTTAAATCCTTCCTCTGACACATACCAGCTGTTTGTGAGTCTGAGCAAATTACTCAACCGCTCAGTGTACCTGGCAAAACTCTAAAATTATAAGATGTGGAGAAGAAGTCAATCTACATTGGTAGAGGGAGTATGCTGACTGGGAATTCCCTGTAGGAAATGAAACAACAGGTCTGGTCCACTTTCATCCTTCCGCCTCCCCCATCCACCATACATATTCTCAACAGGCCTCTCGGTCTAAATTGTTAACACAGTTTCAAGAATATTTTCCATAATCTTATTTCCCTGATTCCTTTGACATGATTAGGAATGAAGGAAAAAAAACTTTCCAAAGGTCATAAAAGAGATCTGGTATTTGGAGACATGCTAACTCTGGAGCAACTAAAATGGGCATGAAAGAGACATGGAATGTTATCCTTACCTATGAGACCAACTTTTGCTGCAAGATCATAATAGTAAGAAAAAGCATAAAAATCCAAGTTCTTGACTTCTTCAGTTTTATGCACTTTATTATGAAGGATTTCTGATACTTTCTTAGAGCACAATTCATATAAGTGATCCCCTAAAAGAAAAGGAAATGTGAAGTTGGTTTTGGTTTCTGAAAAATAGTTAAGTACATGTATATGTGAAAGTCTAATGGTTTTCTGCATATTTAATTTTTGAAGTAGTTCAATTATATGTGAAATAAGATGCTAGACTTGACAGAAATGCTGAAGAAATTACTAAATGATTAGAAGATGATGGGGAGAACAAGTTCACAGTTTATTGGGTTGGATGAATTTTCATTACTGTAGCCCCAAATAGAAAAAAATAAACAAACTCTAAGCTGAGTGGCCCATGAAATGGCAGTAACTCCTGATACCTTTTGGAGTGTTAAGGTTTGCAAAGAGTTTTACATATTGAATTCAGAAGCATTTTCATAACAACCAAGTTATTATAGGTATTGTCATTGACACATTACAGACAAAGAAATTGAAACTCAGAGACATTAAGTGATTTACCAGTGATTAAAAAACTATAGTAAATACTGTGGGTGGGATTTGAATTCAAGTTTCTCACTATTGTACTTTTCACAACATATTGCTTCTTACACTACTGTCCACAAATGAATTACTACTACCTCTTGTTCTGAGAAAGGCCATTTGTGTGAACTCTGTATTCTCCCCTTCTCTATATCTCACAATCACTTCTTATTCTAATCTATTTTGTTATCCTGTACTTTCACCTCTGATAATGAGGTGGCCTTCCTCCAAACTAAAGCCACCCCAACTACTTATGCTCTTAATTCTATTCCTTCCCATTGACTTTGGTAGCCTATGCTCCAGAGCTATTACCTATCCCATCTTCAATTTCTCCCTATCACTGCTTCCTTCCCTGATGCTAAAAATCATGTTCAAGTCTCCTCTGTCTTCAGAGAAAACATCATTAGATCCAAACATTACAGCGAGTTGCCATCCTCTATTCTTTACCTTTTTCATCCAATTTCCTAGAAGAAGCCACCTACATTCATTGCCGCCACTCTCCTTTTATTTTTTTTAAACACTCTGAAAAATGACTTCCAACTGCATTTCTCATATCAAATTACTTTCTCCAAAATGACCAGTTCCTGCATGATTGCCAAAACTCATAGCCTTCTCTCAATCTTCATTGTTTGTGTTGTCTCTTGACAAGGTTGACTCCCATTTCCTCCTGGATATTTTCTATATTCTGTTTTCATGGAAGTGTCTTCTCTTGGTTCTCTCCTTACCTGTAAGACTGCTCCTTCCCAGTCTTTTTTGGTGGCTTATCATCCATAACTATAGGTGTGCCACAGGGCTTAGTCTCTCAACACCCCTTCACCTGGTTACTTATCAGTTCCCATGGGTTTACATCACCTCTGGACAGATGACTCTCAGATATAGCCAGGCTTAGGCTCTCTTCTGAGCTCCAGTACCACATCACTTACTTTCCATTAAACATTTTGAACTGGATGTCTCCTGCGACATCACAAAATCAAAAGGGTCCAAACAGAACTGCTGAATGCCCACTCTATCCCGTTTACATGGCCTCTTTCATCAATGCCCCTTACCTATGAATTGACATAATTATTATTCCCCCTAGTCTCAAAAGAAATACAAGAGCAAAACACATGTACTCTAATTCTTTAAAACATCACCAAAATATCAGACATTCAAACCCAATCCCAAAAGACTATCATGGGTTAACTTTTATTTAGATAATTCCCAGCAAAACTGCAGCTACAGGTCAAGCCCAAAACTTTCCCACTCACAGAAGCCTATTCTCATGAAGCCAGCACACAAATCAATCATAGAGGCTCATACAATAAGTACAAGTACATCAAGCTTCAATAGGCCTCAGTGACTTGATCACATAAACGAGTAACTTGCCAGTGGGAAACTCCCTAGTAAAAACCCTGAGAAATGACAGTCTAAATTTGAATTGTGATATGATTATTGAATTGTCTTTTAAGAATTGTTGATTATTTCATTTTATTAAAAGTAATAAGTAATTTTCCTTGATTGTTTGTAAGCTCAAAACTTCTCTTAGGGTGATAAGAAAATTAATCCACCTGTGACAAAATCATTTATCTTGTATGCTGTCTGTAATTACAATATAAGAATATAGAATGTTAACCAAGTGATTTGTTAAAAGTTAATGTATCACTTTTCCAATTATTTCTCTTTGAACATGTGTGTTAGGTAATGTAATCTGCATGCCAAGAAAATGGGTATAAAAATAAATCCCAGGCCTGGGAATGGCGGAGCAGCTGTCAAGATACAAAGCAGTCCCATGGCCGTAATGATTAAGCTGTCTTCCGTTTGTTATTTATTTTGACTGATCATTCGCCATCTGTTGGGAACCCTGGAGTTGCAAGTGAGGCTGGACCCTGACCGCGGCACAGAACTCATCTTTTTCTCCCCAAACCCTATCCTCTTCTAATCGTTCCCCCAAATCACTTCAAAAATTCCTTATTACTAGGGGCAGTTGGGTGGCTCAATGGATTGAAAGCCAGGCCTAGAGACAGAAGGTCCTGGGTTCAAATCTGGTCTCAGACATTCCCTAGTTGTGTGCCCCTGGGCAAGTCACTTAACCCCCATTGCCTAGCCCTTACCACTCTTTTGCCTTGGAGTCAATGTGTATTGACCCCAAAATAGAAGGTAAGGGTTTTTTTAAAAAAAATTCTTTATTACTATCAAGAGCATGACCTTTTTAATCACTCAGGTTTGCAACCTTGGTTTCAATTCTTGCCTACTCACTGTCATAGAGTCCACACAGCCAAATTAACCAGATGCCAAATCTTGCCATTTTTGCCTCCTTTAAATTCTCTTGCACTCAGTCCCCCCACAATCTCCATCTCTTTATCTCTTACTAGTTTTTAAATGGCTTTCACCATACAACTGACTAAGTCATTTTTTTAAAGCTTATCTCTGACCATGTCACTAATCTGCTTGAGAAGCTCAAACAGCTTTTTGTTGCAAAGGAAGAAATAGAAGTAAGCTTGTTGGAGACGGGGATCATTTCACTTTTGCCTTTGTATCTTTGACATAATGCCAGGCATGGGCTGGGAACTGAATATTCTTGTACACTGACTGAAACAGTGAAATTCTATGGCTATGAAAAAGGTCTGGGGGATTGGGAAAACAAGAATGCCATCTCCAGAGCAATAGAGGCTCATCAATAACCACCACAATGCTAACTAGCTGGATTGATTTCATACAATTCTTCTGAAGAGCTCTGGGTTTATACAGATGCCAATGTATCCTTCTAATAGTCATGGGAGATATGGAGGGACAAGTGGTGTTTGCTTCAGATTACACACAAATCAAATGCATAGTTAGGGTGGGTGATTTGACAAAGAATTAGATCCTTAAGGTCTCTTGATTGACCTCATATGGTTAAGAAAGATAACTGAAGTGAAAAGCCAAAAACTTCTAGAGAAATAGGGAGGCTAGCAGTAATTCTCAACTCATCTATGTTCTATTCATATACATTTTACGAATGAATAGTCCAAGTGGAGTGCTGGTCCCAGAAACTGCCTTTCCTATAGTAGATGACTGGATTTCCCTCCCTTTACTTCTGGCTTCTTCAGACCTTGGAACTGCCTAGGATAGGATACTCTTTCCCATTCTCTGCTCCATGATTCACATTTTCCCAGAGTAAACTCAGAGGTAGGATTAGGGGAGCTGAAAGAGAGTAATTCTCTCCCTAACTCCAAAGGCCAAACCTTTCTCTTTCTGTGATTTTTTTTCCTTGGCAGCTTTCCCAGGCTCTGTTCCATCTTGTCATCACTGTCTCCTCAGAAGCCTGCCTCTTAACCTCAAATGTTCAGGAGATGCATCTTATATTTTAGGCTTGTGTGTAACAAATATCCACCATCACTACCTGTATCTTTCCCAATAAGGTTTAATGAAGAAAAGGAAAAAGTTAAAGTAAAGGAAAATAGGAAGGAAAACTTTTTGTCCAATCTGTTCTCCATCACACATACAAAAAAGGCCTGATAAAGGGTAGTTCTGCTTCCTTAAGGATAGAGGAGAAGATATGAACCCGTATTCTTTTTTCAGACAACTGACATGTTTACAGCCCTGTAAAGTGTGCATATTTCATTTGAGCCTTACAACAATACTTTGAGGGAGATACTGCAGGTATTATTCTTATTCTCATTTTAGAGATGAGAAAACTGAGGCCAAGAAAGGTTACGTAACTTGCCAAAGGCAACATACGTAGTAAATATCAGAGGCAAGATTTGAACCCAGGACTTCATGATTATAAGACAAACACTCTAAGAGGCCTTGCTTTAGTGGATGAGGTAGCGGGCAGGAGATAAAGGGAGTAATGGGATAAAGTAATGTCTGTGGGGTATCAGATTGACAGGAAGTGCTAGTCCCTCTATGGTTATTCATGCTGACCCCACTCACCCCACACCACCTCCACATTTTGTTTCTACTTCACAGTTAAACTCTTCAAATTAATTCTTTACTCTAAGGTGTCTGCCCAAGGTCCTCATCGCCAGCCTATCATCCTCGAACCCTGATGTCCTTCCTTTGACTCCCCAGGGAACCCCGACCTAGGCCACAGGAGCCCCCTCAGAGGTGTGCAGCTACACACAAGTCCCTGCTCTCAGTGCCTAACAGGAGGTCTGTGTGGGGAGAAAGGGAGCTAAGAAGGAATAGGAGTTGCTGATCCTCTTGTCAGTGGAGAGCTATTCTTGTTGTTTATGTGTAAAGTTTCTATGAGATCTCCCTTAAGGAAATGGTATCGTAGAGGAGGAAGATATCAGCATATAATCAAAGTAGTATCTATTATATAAATGAACTAGAGAGAAAACAAGATAATCTGTGATGGGACTCCAAATAGCATTACCAGAGAGAGATCTTTCTGAGAGGTTAGAATTCATCTTTGGAGATCCAACTCCAGATCCTCAGGAAGCTGCCTCTGATTTCCCTAATCAGAAAAATGTTTCCTCCAACCTTACGAAAGCACATACTAACTGCCTTGGGTATTTGCTTATTCTGCGCTAGATTTATATTGGGTCTATATTCTATCTTCTCTCGAGATTGTAGGCTCTACGAGGGCAAAGCCCATGCATTAATTAACTCTTCTTAATGATCTTAAGAATTTTCTTCAGTGCTTTGCAAACCAAGGGTGCTTAGGAGATAGGCTTTGTACAGAAAGGTGCAATGTGGAATAAAGGTTAGATTCAATAACATTAGACTGAGCCACTTCAAGTACAGTGTGAATTCAATGGTGTTGGTGGTGGCATAGCTTGGGAACTTAAGGGTTTCTAACATTATTTCTAAAAGAAACTGTGTTCCATTTCCAAACAACTGATGTATAAATGATTTTTTTGCAATAAAATCTGTTCCTAAAAGGGGACTGCTTAAGGATGAATAGCAAATTCACTATCCCTTGAAGAAACACACTGATAGGGCTATTTTCAGTAGTTTTATTTTTTTCTTTGCTAGGCAGAATGGAGAGAGATGAGTGGGAAATTATTTCTGTGGCAACAGTTGCCAAAGGGAAAATGCCAAGATTCCACCCCCAGTCCTATTCACAAACTTGGCAAAAAGGTTATGCCTCTTTGCCAACAGCACAGATACATTTGTTCAGCTCCAAATCCCAGGGGTGGGTGGGGGATTGAGTGAGTGGAAGAACAGTTATTCTGCCAGATCGTGGGGATTGAAAGAGCTTATTAGGAAAAGATACCCTTTCTGGAAAAATGGCACACAGAGCCTGTCAGGGGATGTAGAGAGGCTTATGGAATACCAAATTGTATGCTTAGACTTAGTATTGTTGCTTAGTGCAGTAGTTTCCAACTGATTTTTTGGTGTAGAACCTGCTATCTAATTAAGGTTTTCTTTCTTTATTATTTTTATGCTTTAAAAATTGTTTTATTATGAATAAGAAAATCATTAACATGAATATTTCCATATACAAAGGCCAGAAAGAGAAAGGCAAGGGAAACTGTGACTCTTAAATGCAGCTTGTTCATCTAATTAAATTTCACAGCTTAGCTTCTATTTCCCATCCAACTTCCTTTTCTCTTTGTATTCTGTCCAGGACCCTGTACGTTAGGTGCATTCTTAGGCTGTGAGGATCGTGTGATTATTTAACTTGATGCTTACGGTACATAAACCATGTAGCTCATCATATCCCAATGTGTACCTAGGCACTAGGAACTAAATGCTGCCAGTGATTATAATGACTTTTAAGAGCCAGTCTTTGTGACCTTCATCTAGAATCTAGGGTTTGAAGGAATTCTAAGCTCCAAGGAGGACCCTGCACTGAGAAAACAGTGAACCCATAAGGAGGAGAGTAAGCATAGGAGAATGATTCCTAATCCTATTGCTAATTTGTAACAAAACTCTAGAGAAAAAAATCAGTACACCTCTTGATACTGTTCTTTCTTATTGTGTGATATAGGTTTGGTGACACTTCCTTTTTTCTAAAAAGTATTTAGAGAAAATAAAAAATGCAAGGTACTAAATTTCTCTGAAGATAGTTCTCAATTCTGTCAATATTCCCTAAAACAAAAGGATTAGCCATACCTGTTTGGTACCCTGAAATTTGGTATGTTATTTCAGCATGTTCCCATTCACCTTTAAAACTGGGAGGAAAGCAGGGGCTAACCAACTCCTTGTCTGAAACCAAAAACATAAAATATAATGTTACAATGAGAAGACATAGAACCAGCACAGCCATTTGGATCCCAGTACAGAGATCCATTATGCTGTTGTTGGGCTGGCCAATAAAGAGGGAAGTATGTAAGACTTAAAAACTAAGCTTCTTCTTTTCAAAGACTGAATGGGGAGTTCTAGTTTGGTCAAAGGAAAAATTTGACTTTTGTTTATAAAATTTGGGGCAAAACATTTGAAAAATGCTCCAGAGTATTTCAGAATAGAAACTAGAGAGGAACAAATGACTAAAGATAGGGAAAGACATTCAAATTTGAAAAAAAACAACAACTCTCAACAGTTAGTATTTGTATAATTAAAGTATTACTCTGGTCTCTAAGGAAACAAAAGTTTTAGGTTAGAACCCAAACCATTAATATTGAACATCTTTTCTTTTCATCTTCCTGACCTATGACTGTGAAGGGCAATATAAATATTGGATATTAGTATCATTTGAGGAAGATAAATTAGAACCACCTGTCATTTCAGTAGAATGAGGAACCACTATGATGACCCTCTACAACTAATGAGGGCCTGAATTCTAATGAACCTACTGGTAAATCCTTTATGGTCCTATGAAAGGTCATGAAACCTTGAAACCAATGAAAATTAGGTACACATAATTTGTTGCTTATGTAGTACCTTATGGTTAGTGCCATCTTTGTGATTATGGGTACTATTTTAACTGGAGATGGCTTCAGGACTTTGCTTTAGAAAGGAATACAAGAAGGATATGCAATGGAGAATCAAAATTATAAGTACTAGATACATTTTCTGAGTTTTTGAACCTGGCATGTGACAGTGAGGAGAGGATCATCTATAAGTGCTTATAATTGGCACTAATTTTGATTGCTATAAATTTAAAATCCTATTTCATAAAATGACATTTGTACAGGAGAACCATCATTTGTTTAAGTTTTCAGTGTATGGAATGGAAGTATAATTTTCAGTAACTGAGGAAGGAGAAGCTAGAAACATTAGAATGGAAACTAAGCTCCAAACTCTGAATTACCCTAAAAAAGGGTTTATGAAAGTTAAAGTAATCTCATAAGATAGTGAACTAAAAAATGAGTCATTTAAAAACTTGAATTATTGGATGAAAGTATAAAATCTAACAAACTTTTTTAAGGTATTCAATTTTATTGCTAAATGAAATAAAGTAACTCAGGATCTTATCTAGCAAATTCTATGTTATACAATGTCAAAAATCTTTCCTTAGAAGGAAAGAATAATTTGTTTTTTTTATAAATTTTCATAGGAAAAAAAGTCATTTAAAGGAAAGTTCCCACAATGCTAGAAATTGAAGCATGTACAAGTAAAGAAAAAAAAAACCCTATCTGTAGTATAGCAATTTTGGAAGGTTAATAGTCATTCATTTGTAGCATTTACTAGTTAGTGTAAAATTATATTCAGGGTAATGCAATATTTAAAATATCTGAAATTAGAGATATTCTCAAGATACTCATGTTCAAAGCTTTCAAAGTTCATTTTCCCATAAATGACATGCAGCTGGATCTCTGAAGCAAATAAGCTGTATTTCTCAAATCCATTTGTGACAGTGCCAAAAACCTGAGAGTGAGAAACCAATTAATTTTCCTTTGAAAAATACAGGACATAGGACAGAGAGTGATTGTTGTGTAGAGGGGCACCAGTATATGTATCCCCACTATAAGAGTCCCCATAGGAGGGGAAGAAAGGCCAACAGGGGAACTTCCACATTGGTGAGTAAGTTGTAAAGATTTTTCAAAGATGGCTTGAAAAGTAGAAGTATCAGAAACAGGTCTTCTTCCTACTTACCAGGTTTTCCCTCTACTCCTCCTAAGATTGCAAGCCTTGCTGACATCAAACCGAGTCCTAAGTAGCTGTTGAAAATAAAATCCTTGGTGAAAGAAAGGCCTGTACCTCAGGAATATATACAATCATTTTGCAATACAACTACCTGGGCTTTTGTCAGAAGCAATTTGTTTGAGAGGAGGATATAAAGGCTGCTTTTAGTCTTCTTTTAGACACTTCTCTCTACAGAATTCATGCTTTATTATGATAATCTATCAGAGTTGATATATGGTTATACAAAGTCTGGAAATTTTTTTGCATAATTTAAAGTTTCCCTCCCTGTTTTCTTCAGATGCAGTTTGTATTTCCATGAGTAAGAATCTATATTCATAAAAAATAGCTAAGAAGCTTTGATTTTATTATAAAATTAAATAAAAAATAGATTCTCTACTTTCTTTGATGGCAATAAAAAGTCTAAAAAAATGCATGCTGGTTGATAAGAGGTAAGGGAACTCTGGCATCATTTTTAGTACTGGAATTATAAACAGTGCAGTTCAAAGTCATTTCTTTGAAACAGAGTTTGGGAATCAAAGGGAGTGAGCATACTGTGCCTCTCACACTTATTTTGTGACTAAATTGTGAACAGCTCTATTTATTATAACAAACCTGTATGAATATAGTTTGTAGGTACTATTGAACATCTGAAATGAAGTTATATATCCAGCTGGGGATGTCTGAAGGGTGACCTGAAGAGCAACAGAAGGGTTAATGTGATAAACTAACACTGTAATTTTCAGAAGAAATCTTTAACTTCCCACAAAATAGAGCACTGGAAAGATTACAAAGATTTTTATAGAACCACTTCATAAAAACCATCTTGCCAAATTAAATTGCATAGAACTTCATTTTTGCAAAGACTGAAATAAAATGTTTAATATTAAAACTCAATATATTTTCCCTCAAGGATAACAATTCAGTCTGCTCCCTAATATGAGACCTAATCAAGACAGTGAGAAATTCATAGAACCGATGATAATTTCAATAAATTCAAATGATTCCTCTGATTTAAAGGAGAGCCACAACATTAAAAAAAAAAAACAGATGTCAATTAAAATATTTAAAATTTTAGTAGGAGATTTATTTTTAAAAGGTTTAAAACTTTCTAACTGTAAAACAATATTACCTGGCTCTTCTTCATGCCACAGAAAAATTGCAGGAAGGAAGATGGCAATGTTGTAAAGTGCTTTTTAACTCAGGCCCAAAGATAAGAAGTTATTACTTCATTTATCACCCCATTAAACTGCCTGCCAAATGGAGTGAAAGTACAAATTCCCTACCACAATCTATGGTTCCTACTTAAAAAGTGGAGAATAATGCCATTAGTTTCAGTAAAATATAAATAGCACTATGTGGATGCCTTTTCCTAACTTTGCTAAGTGTACATTTTTCCTGGACAAATTCTGTCAAGGATTTTTCTTGAATCCATACTATTAGTAGAGCCAGCTCCATGGTGGCTTTAAGAAATGCAGAGAGACTTTATTTCAATTCTCTGGATATTGTGGTAAATCTCATATCAATCTAATATCCAATAAGGTAATTAAAATTGGAAAACACAGTTGGCTATAATAATGAGTATATAAACCAGTGCTGAAAATTAGTAAAGCTTATTTTGGTCAGTGTGTACTTGCAGAAAACAGACAGTAGGCTTAGATTACCTCAATTTTTGGAAGAAATGTGATTTGTGTTGATCCACCTCCCAAATCCAGCATGCCTACACTGTTCTTTCCGGGAGTGTTTAAATTGCCTGAAGTACACAAAATAGGATCACAACAGTGCTGCCTCATGAGGGCTATTAAATATGTAACACAGAACAATGAAACAAAAGAATGAAAATCTTAGGCTCGTAAGTGGACAGACTAAAATGTTCCAGTGTCTTGATTTAGAGATCTTACATGTTTTGAAGAAATAGTGGCATGGTCATCTATCACCTTAGTTAAAATAATTATAGCCACAAAAATCAGGAGGCTGTTTCTTTCATGTGTTCAAATTCAATCACTTAGCCTAGCAAGCTGTGTAACCCTGGGCAGGTCACTCTCTGCTGAAGTTTCCTCAGTTATAAAATGAGCTGGAGAAGTAAGAGCAGACCACTCCACTGTTTTTTCCAAGAAAACCCTAATGGGGTTTAGAAGAGTCTAACATGACTGAAATGCCTAAACATCACAAAATTAGCACCAAGAAAGATAATTAGGCTTGACCCACCTAATAAGAAGGCGACTAATAACTGGCTCACTCCTTGGAGAGTCACTCTCTTTTTAAACATACCGCCTAAACTAACTCCCTTACAAACAATTAGTGGGTCACAGAAAGGAATGCCATTCTTTGTCACTGGTAAGATAAGGCTCCATGATTAGCCTACATTATAAGACTGAATGCAGTATAGTTTAATTATAATAGAGTTTAAATACTTTAGTAGTGGGACAAAAATCAAAATATATCTTCTTAGTTATCTTGCATGATATAAGCAAAATTGACTTTTAGCTCCTTAAGAGGGGGAAATCGCTACTGCATCATGAAGTGGTGACTTTTTTTTTTTAACCCTTACCTTCTATCTTAGAATCTATACTAAGTCTGGGTTCCAAGGCAGAAGAACAGTAAGGGCTAAGCAATTGGAGTTAGGTGACTTGCCCAGGGTCATACAGTCAAGGAGATCTGAGGGTAGACCTGAACACAAGGCTTCCCATCTCAAGGCCGACCTCTCTATCCACTGAACCACTTACTTGCCCCCATTATGCAGTGTTTGAATGATTCAGTTGCTTCACTTGCCCTCTATACTCTATATGTTTACTGTGAGAATCACACAAGAGCACAGATCATGTCCTTAGATCTGGAGAGGTTCTTAGAGGTCATTTAGTTCAGTGCCCAAGGGATTAAATGATTTGCCCAAGCTAAGCTGATAGGTTTTCTATCTTCCAATCTAATGCTACTTCCACTACACAATACAGATTTCCAAAGAGATAATAGATGTGAAAATGCTTTTATGAGCACTATTTAAATGTAAGGTGAGAAGGTAATTAATAAGAATTTAAAATAAACTTAATTTTGTGAAAGCACTTTATAATTAGTTTTATGAATTACTCTTTAGAAATGTGACTTAAAAGGAAGTTCCCACATGATCTCAGATCTAGTATTTTATTTTTTAACCCCCTAGTAATGGTCTTGGGGGTGAATGCCTAGCATGAACAATGTCTACACAGTTACTTACTGCTTCTGGATGAAAGGTCAGGTAAATAGTTCTGCCATGGCGTGGGTATGAAAAGTCAAAATATTTAATTTTCTTTACTATTGAAGTACTCTGGCTAACTTTTGCCTAAGTAGATTAAGTGGTTAAAAATAGAATAAAAATGTGTAACACTTGAGTCCAGGGCAATTTTGACCTTTTTGAGGCATGTAGATTTAAAAAAATCAATTCATTAACATAGCCTGTGCAAATATTACACTATAACTATGGGAAATCAACCAAAGAGGTAAAAAAAAAACTGAAGTCCTGGCAAACAAGGTCTTGCTTTCAAGAAGTCTGTTTGAATATCCAAACTTGGAAATTAACCTGAGATATCTATGAAATAGTGATCTTTAGGTTATAGCTTTATTGGTCTATTAAATTAAAGCATACCTGTCAAAAAGTTTACTGTGATCCATGCTGAGACTCCTATAAGAAAACATTTTACAAATATTTAAGTTTGGAAAAAAATAATTATTCATATGACATAGACATTTTAAATATACAGTGGGTGGATAAATGAAAACAATTTATTAAATATTAAGAACTATACTAATTGGAACCTAATTCCTTTTAGGTCTAAAGGCCATGAATTTAATAAAATGATTCTACCTAATCTACTTATAGCTCTTTGTAGTAATTAACACATGGTTATATATCTATCTTTTATGCAGATATTTATATTTTTATGCATATGTACATATACAAATGTAAAATTGCACTATATATATGAATACATACATATGTAATCTCCAAGCAAAACTGGAACAGACTATAATTAAACTAGAAAATCCACTTTGCAATAGCAATGCCAAACAAGTTAGAAATATATACTATATTTCAGACATTATCGCTTCCTCTAGGAGTATGCACTTGAAGAAAATATGAAAAATAGAGTAAGTGCCAAAATTGATCTTTTCAAACATTTAGCAAGCTTTCATAGGATGGCAGATTTTTTCTTCCTGATACTCCCCAGATTTCCCTTCTCTATCCACTATTCTTATTCCCACCCAAGGGATGGGAATCAGAGAAATGCACCCTTGTGTAAATAAGAGAGAAAAATGTTTAGCAACTTTCCCCTCTATTCCTTAAACTATTAAGTTCCCTTTTGGTGATAAAGAGAAAGAAGGAAAATTTGAAAACTAATACCATTTATTAATTTCTCTTGAGCAGCAACTAGCTACTCTGATGGAATTTTTAGGATAATAAAAAGGAAGAAAATCTACAACAGTTACACTGTAGTGTGGATTTTCCTTTTGACATGGAAAGTCTAAATGTAAGAGATGCAAAAGTAAAAAGGTATCCAGTTTAAGAATTGCCACCCAAAGTCAGATAATGACATCAAAAGTAATGTCACCATTCAAAGGGCATTATGGTATTGATTCAATACAAAATTTTGAGGAGTGAAACTTGAGATATTAATTTTTACTTTATAAATTCATTAGTTCATTCAACATTTTGTAAAATAAAAAGTCTAATATGATAGTATTAAATTTTTAAACATTAAGTTAACACTGAGGTGTCATTTCTGATCTTACCTTCATCAGTTCCATTCATTATAGAAACACAGTCATCTCCTACAAGGAAAGGAGATGCTTGGAAAACCTCTCTTACCTAAATTTTTAGAAAGAAAATTATTTATAATTAATTACTTGATGTCACAATTCTATTAAATAAAAGAACAGATGAGTACCATGATGACTTCTGGATTTGTTTGGCATAGCAAAGCTCAGAGAATAGGACTGAAGTTCTCTCTTGCAGTTTCCAAATCTTTAATTATGAGATATCCCAGGCCATTATTTCAAGAATCTTAAGTTGGATTCTAGGGCCATACTTTCTGAAAGGCTTACTCCAAAGTCATCCTGGAAGAGCTAGCTGTGATCTGGTCCTTATTTAGATGAATTCCAGAAGGTTGGGTGATTTAGAAGATCTATCAGTACCAGATCTCAAACTGGACTATAAGGCAATTTAATCATTAAAATTGGTTAAAAAAAAGAAGTTGATCAATAGAGTAAATTAGGCACCCAAAATATAGGAACACAATAGCACTGGTGTGACAAACTCAAAGACCATACTTATTGGGGGAAGGACTCACTATTTGAAAAAATCTGCTGGGAAAACTGGAAAGTAGTCTGGCAGAAATTAGGTTTAGAACAACACCTTACATCATACACCATGAAAAGTTCCAAATGGATATATGCCCTAGATATAAAAGGTCATATCATAAATTAGAGGAGCAAGGAAGAAATTACCTTTCAGATCTTTGGAAAAGGGAAAAGTTCATGACTAAATAAATGACAGAGTATTACATGAGATAAAGTGGTCAACTCTGATTATACAAAATTAAATTTTTTGTACCAGCAAATTTAATAAAAAATTAGAAAGGATAAAGGTAATTGGGGGAAATTTTTTGCAAAAAGTTTCTGTTATAAAGGTCTCACACTTCCAAGAAATTGAAAGAACTGATTCAAATATTTCAGACTAACACATTAATTAAAGATATATAAAATCTTTAGATATTATCAATAGATAATTAAAGGATATGAAAAAGCAGTTTTTTTAAAGGACCTAAACTATCAACAATCATATGAAAAAGTCACTAATAGAGAAATACAAGTTAAAGCAATCTTAAGGGTCTATAGCATACCTATCAGACTGTCAAAAGTGGCAAAAGAAGAAATAATAAATGTTGGAGGGGCTGTAAGAAAACACATAGTGTACTACTGATGAAGCTGTGAATAGGTTCAGTCATTCAGGAAAGGTATTTGAACTATGCTCATTAAGTTACCAAACAGTATACATTTTGACACAGATAGAGCACTATAAGACTTATACCCACAAGGAAATAAAAGAGGAAAGGGAGTCTATATGTACAAAAAATATTTAAAGCAGCTCTTTTCTTAGTAACCCCAAATTCAAAACTAACAGGGTGTTTTCATTCTTGGGAGTGGCTAAACAAACTGTGGTACATGAATGCACTGGAATATTACTGTTCCATGAGAAATTATGAAAGTGACAATTTCAAAAAAACTGGAAGGATGTTTATGAATAGGAGAGTGAAATAAGAATGATGAGAACAATTTATACAATGATAACAACATGATAGCAAAAAAACTCCAACAACTTTGAAAAACCTTAGGATTCTGATCAACATAATGATAAAAACTACAAGTCCAAAAGAATATTAATTAACCATACCATTCATCTCCTGACAGAGAGGTAATGAACTTAAAATTTAGAGATGTTTTTCTAGCCATGGTTAATAAAGGAATTTGTTTTGCTGTAGAGATGCATTGAGGAATTGGGAAGAACCAACGAATTAAAAATATATGACTCTTGAAAAAAAATTTTTAAATGAAAATAACAGGAGGGATGAGGCAGTAAGTATTATTAATAATAGCTGATATTTTATTTAGCACTTTGAGTTAAAAACTGGTTTGCATATATTATGAAATTTGACTTTCATGTCTCATTTCTTATGTTCTCATTTGGGGCAGTTCTAGATAGAAGTCATACCTCCAAGAGCATCAAAATGTGTTGCATGCTCTTTTCCTAGAGCTTTAGGGGATAGAAACCCTGGGGAGAAACCTTCAACTACAGAACTATAACACAATGGATTTTGGGAATTTAATAAGAATTCCTTGGATGACTAGGGCAAGGTGGTAGGATTAAGTAGATTAAGAGTGGTAGGAATGCTCTGTTGACTATTCCAAAACAGAATTTACAATACAGTTATAAAATTCTGCCTTGAAAGCAGGATCCCTGGGTCAAGAGGATATAATCTCAAGACTGGCTCAATAACTACATATATAAAATGTATTTAAAAACTGATTCTATCCGTTGATCCAGGAATTCTACTGCAAGGACTTTAACCTAACAATATTATGGAAAAGGAAGCAAGGGCCTATCTGTTAAAAAATACTTATACTTGGTTCATCTGTAATAGGAAAACACCAGAAATAATCTATATGTGCAATGGAGAAAGACTAAATTATGGAATATGATGGCATTGTAAAATAACATAAAAATGTCGGTATAAGAAAATATAGAAAGTCAACTAGTCAGACCATAAGTATTTATTAAGTAAGTACTTAAAATAAAACTAAACATTCCCTGTTCTTGTGGTGTTCCCAGGCTAATGGAAAAGACAATGTGCAAACAATTATGTACAAATAAGATATATCTAAACTGAGGATAATCAGCCAAGGGAAGGCACTAGCATTACAGAGGATTGGGAAAGGCTTCCTGTAAAAAGATCAGACTTTAGGAAGGGCTTGAAGGAGGTCAGGGAAGTGAAGAGGCAGAGATGAAGAAAGGAAGAATTTGATGCTTAGATAATATGAGTGTGAAATCCCCTGCCCCCTTTTATGATTATAATAGTATTAGCCTTTATGATTATTTTAATAACATAATCATTAGTCTTGAGTTAATAGTCAAATAATAAGTTTGCTTTATAAGAATTATAAACATACAGTGTAGAGTGGTATCAAATCTTGTTTACAGGCATTTTGACCTCATGCCTATAACTCAAAGAGTTTCTACTAAGCCCACCATACCCTGCTCTTAGGTGCAAACACTGAGCAAAAGGAGGTGGAGGGCTGCTCTTGGGTGCAAACTTTGACTATCTAATTGCTAACTCCTAGTATTAAATCTTAATTGTCAGCAGAAAACAATTAGAACCTGACCCGTTATGGAGGGCCTCAGATTTCCTTTAACTTGTATTTAATATTAATGTCTTAGAATGTTTTCAAATGATTGTTGATATTGGATTTCTCCTTTTGAAAACTTTGTATCCTTTGAACACTTACCTACAGCAGTACTGGCTCTTGGTAGCAGATATTCCCTTTGCTTATATTTTCTTAGATAACAAAGTTGAAGTGGTACTTGATGTAAATACTCCCTAGTCACCCTCAACAGTTTGTCTTACTCCTATCTGTATTATTTGTGCAAAATCTTTTTAATTTTAAGTAATCAAAATTGTCTATTTTGCCTGTTATGCTTACCTCTATCAATTGTTTGGTTATGAATTCTCTTTTAATTATAGTTGTAGAAATTATTTTCACTTTTCTTCTAATCTGTTAAAAATTTTCATAGCAAGCAGCACTATAATATCCAAGTCTATGATTCTATGTAATTAAAAGAAACCGGAAATCCAAAAATTGAAGAATACATAAATAAATTGTAATACATTAAAATTATGGACTATTATAATGCCATTAATATTGACATGTATAAGAAATACAAAGAAACTTTAATGACCTTATGGAATAATACAGAGTGAAAAAAAAAAGCAAAACAAGCAGAGCAGAAGACATATGAACCATGGCCACATAAGAAGAAAAGTGAATGCAAATGAACAAAGAATTCTGATGTGGATTTGGAGGGGAAAGTGATGGTAACAGAAAAGTTGTTTATGAGATGAAATTAAAGGGTAAACAATTATTAAGCAAGTTAATCTGGTTGTACTGATGTTTAATATTAAAATTTTTAATAAAACATTTAGTTAAAAAATACCTAATCATCACCAACAAAAATTCTATCATATCTAAAAAAGGAAAATGGACAAGATTACCTTCTGTAGCAACTTTTGAGCCTTTTCACCTGGTAACAGACGCAAACCAGCTGTTGCCTTAAGAACCAAAGGTGTGACCTTCCACAGATCAAAAGGAATTTCTTCTTTAGCAACATTCAGTAGTTCTTGTATTCCCTGAGTGCTCTGAGATTTTAAAAGCAATAAATAAAAATATGATTCTGATGTTTCCAAGCTAGAAAATGTAATTTCCTACAAAACTCAGATCAAATGTCACTTTCTGCATAAGGCTTTTCCTGGACCCCACAACTGCCAGTGCCATCTTCCACAACATTCCCTTATAGCTGTTTTATATAAGCCTATAAAAATTTATATTATCTTGACCATTAAAATGTAAGCTGCTTGAGGGCAGGGACAATTTTATATCTTCAGTGACTAGCACAGTGCCCAGCATATAACAGAAGGTTAATCAATGTTTGTTTATTGATAGAAACAAAACAGAACTTAACTTACTTATGGTGGGAAATGTTAAAAGAAAATGGTGGTAGTATGAAATTGAATACCATCACATAAAAATCATTATTGATTTGCAAATTCATGGGCCAGAGACATCTTTTCTATATTTTACCAGTAACTTGTAAATCTTGAAATCTCTCAGACTTGTGAATGTTAAAAATTTCCCCATCGGGGAATTCTTAATTGGAACAAATTTCCTACTGAGAAACATTCCCCATTTTGATGTGAGAACTCGCCAGGATCAGAAATGGGAGGACCTCTACTCCACCCGTACTTAAGACTGCTTTAGGGGAGAAAACTCCTTGCTATGGGAGGACCCTTACTCTACCCATACTTAAGACTGCTTTAGGAGAGAAAACTCCTTGCTAAACAACGAAAGTACTTGGACCCATGCTTATAATAAGGCAAGGAGTTCTTTGAGCCAGGCCTGTTTTTAGAATTGATACAATGGGATGCTAGGTACCTAAAAGGGTTGGGCAAGTTTTCTCTTGATGAGATTAGTTGACTCAGCTGTGTTTTCTCTAGTCAGACTTACTGAGGAGATTGGTCGACACAGCAGCATTTTTTCTGATTCAGACTTACTGAGGAGACTGGTCAACTTAGCAGGAATTTAGATGGGCAGTCCTTTGGAAAGCGTCTACAGTGATTGGTAGATGTAGGGACTTAGGGGAGGTGACATTGGAGAAAAACCCCTATATAAGAAAAAGCAGAATCTCTTGAGGATAGATATCCTTTTGGAGAAATCCTTTTGGAGGATCTCTGATGGGGATCGCTTGGGAAGAATTGCTTGAGAGAGGCTCTCGAGAAGGGAAGCTCTTGGAAGACAATCTCTAAGGAGGTCTCACTGGAGCTCCTCTAAGGGGACTCTGTCCCTCTGGAGGCTCTGGAGAGAGGCCCTTTGGAACAGTCTCTGGATGGAAGGCTCTCTGGTGAAGTCAGCTGAGATGGAGCTGGCCTGGTGTCACTAGAATCCTTGCTTAGGTAGATCTTGTGGTGAGTGTTAAAAAAACTGACTGATTTCTCTCTTAAGACTCAGGTCTAGGCCATATTGGCTTGAGGCCCTTCATACTTATTCCTTTCTTACTCTCTCTCTCTTTCTTTGATTATTCATTGTATTATTAATTAAAAATCTCTATAAAACCCAGTTGACTTGGGTATTTGAATAATTGGGAATATTTCCCTGGCGACCACCTTATATTTGATTTAAAAACCAAGACACTGTAGTGAAACATATTTTCTGTGGTCAAATTTACTCACCCTCTCTTATATCTATCACAATTTATATCTTCCACCATTTTAACTCACTACAGTTTAAGACCTCAACCATTTTAAATATCACAAACTAAGCACCATATAACTCAGTTAGTCACATATTACCACCATTTTCCTAAACTATTTCCCAGCAAAAATGAATTGAATTCTATTCTCTATCAATCAACTGGGAATAATACAGTCATACAATTTAAGACATTTAATTGTTATATATACCAGTGATATCATCATATCATGGCCCATACCCATGTAACTTTGGCCAAATCATTCTGGATCTGCTTATTATCTATAAAATGAAGGGTGAGTGGGTGGATTAAATAATCCCTAACTCCATTCCAGCTACAAATCTATGTTCAATACAAGGTCCAAGCAATCAAAATTGTATATTTTATCCCTTTTTCTATCACTTGTTTGATTATGAATTCTCTATTAATTATAAATTATTATAAGTTATTCCCATCTGTTTTCTACTAATCTATTCAAAGAATTTCATACCAGCATTATAATCTCTAAGTCTACAATGTTTGGGACTATGATGTGAGTATCCCAGAAGCCACCCATAATTTTGGGTTTGAGATGACTTAGCAAAGACCTTGTCATATAACAGAAATAGCACTGGACCAAGAATTATGAAATGAGTCTTAATTCTAGATCTGCTACTATTTTTCTACAAAACCTTGGGCTCTTTGTGCCTCTGTTTCTTGATACATAAAATGAGGTTGGCCAAGGAGACTACTTTCAGCCCTGGATTCTTTTATTAAATAGTTTAAACTAGACTCATGGTGAATTTGATGATGATAATAATAATAGTAAAAGCTGATATTTATATGGAGCTTACTATTTGCCAGGCACTGTGCTGTTTTATAATTATTATCTCACTTGATCTTCTGTAAAGATAAGATTAACTCTCCCTTTGTCTATTTTTAAATTAATAAACAAAAACTGAAACTACCCCTATTTAACACTAAGTAGAGGAGGGCCATAAGTCACTTGCTAAAAGTGGGTGTCAACTCCAGAAGTGACTGACCACCCCCTGGACAGTGCTAAGCAAATTTAAAGATGGCAATTGGCTCCCATAGAGTGGAGGAAGGGACAGGAAGTGATGTGGAAAAAGGACTATAAAAGTCCTGAACTTCCTGTCCAAGTGTCTTTGGCCTGACTCTTGGGCTTAGAGGATGTTGGACTGGGACTGTAACTTGGAGTTATGGCTTGGGACTTCTACTCTGGCTCTTGGACTGCTTCTGGTAAGATTACTCCTGGATCTTCTCCTTTGGAGCTTTTTGTTTGGGTGAGTGAGGAAGCTGATCCTTCTTTCCTGGCTTCTGGAGAGATTAGTTCCAGAGAGGCCTTCTTGTCTTAGAGGAGGCCACGTGGGTGGAACCCCTGTTTAATTCATCACCAGGTCCTCCAGCTAAGGATTAATAAGCCCTCCTGGGAACAGGAACAACATTTAGGGAGATAGTGTAAATAAAACTACTAAAAGTCATTTTGGCTTGAGTTATATTTTTAAGTTGGCGACCACAGTATTATCTTAAGAATTCTCATATATTTAGTCAAACCCTTACTTTTAATTCCTTATACTTCACAACAACCATGAGAGACAGATGCCATTATTATTCCTGTTTAACAGATGAAGAAACTGAGGCAAACAGATTAAATGACTTATCCAGGGTCAAACAGATGCTAAGTATCTGAGACTAGATTTGAACTCAGGTCTTCCTGCCTCCAAGCCCAGTGCTCTTTCCACTGTATCATCTAGTTTGATAATACCATTACTTCAGGTCATTACAATCCCAATGGAATATTAATCTCAAGGTAGGTGAGAAATAGACATTAATTCTCAAGAAGAATAAGTCAGTGGCTTTCTGTAATTCTGTACTCATCCTTCAAATATAAGCTCTTAGTTGGTGGGGTAGTGGTGATTTATTGCAAACTTTTTGCAAATTACTGCTTATTTATGAAGCTCAGGGCTTTCTTCCTTTTGTTCCTTCTTTCCTTTCCCTCCCTTTCTCCCTCCCTCTCTCTCTCTTTATCTTCTATCTTAGAATCAGTACTGAGTACTGGTTCCAAAGCAGTCTCTAGGCCTGCCTCTCAGTCCACTTGGCCATCTAGCTGCCCTTCTGTTATTTGTAATAGGGAGTCTTGTTGTTAAAATACGCATTATTAATGGAGATTACAAATTCAATTATTAATTTGCCACATTTTTATGTGGCAAAGAGAGTTGGTTTGAAAATTAGTGTAGGGGCAGCTGGGTGTTTCAGTAGATAGTCAGGTCTGGAGATGGTAGGCCCTGGGTTCAAATATGGCCCTCAGACACTTCTTAGTTTTGTGACTCTGGGCAAGTTACCTAACCCCAATTGCCTAGCCCTTATTGCTCTTTTGTTTTGAAACCAATACTTAGTATTACTTCTAATACAGAAGGCATGTTTTTTTTTAATCATCATAAAGAAAAATTTCATTTAAATACAGTGCATTAATGAAAACAAAGTTACCTTTTCAACATCATCGGCATAAGCAGAAAGTCCTGGCTTCAGTGCTTTGAATGTTTCATGGGTCAAAGTGGGAGTTTCTAGGAAGAAAAAAAGTTAAAAGGAAAAATCACTGTTATGTGAAATTTGTTTAAATTAGATCTTTTTTGTGAATAATACCACTATGAAATTTTGTCAACCTCTCTATAAGCATGGATGATATAATTTTTAATAGTAGATGTTGAAAAAACATCATAAAATATCAACCCTAAAATATTTCATAACTTATAAAACTGTACATGTTGGGAAAAATATCATCCCTTTCAGTATTTACTTTATCTTTGATCTTTCCAATCTTGCTTGACTAGGTAGATTTGAAATATTATATAATGGTGTTCTGGGATCTTAGAATATTTCTTCCCTAAAGTTGTTTTATGTTCAACAAAGTTAATATTTGGTGATCAGCTAAAGGAAAAGAACCACGTTTTGGATAATGTAAAACTGAACAAAGTAGCCAAACATAATCTGTCTTGGTGGATACATTTTAGGATTCTGTTGCATCATATTCAACTTTCTTTTGCCTTTTATTTTGAAGGTTAGCTTGTATTTCCTGAGCATGTTCTGCTTAAGGAACAGATCAAAACAGGAATTTTCTAGATCACAAGTACAAATTTTGAGTACAAATTTAGGGTGGGTGAGTGAAACTAGAAAAACTCGGGGGTGGGGTGGGTATGTTTTTCAAAGATCCTACTCCCTCCTCTCATTCTATAAACAAAAAAAAAATCTTGCCTTAAAATTTTCCTATCTCCCCCCCTACCCCCCTTTCCCCGGCTCTGGTTTTTACAGCTAATTTTAAATATAGCAAATGTGATAATTTTATGTGGGAACCAAGTTTTTTGTAAGATGCTTATGTAAGTGACTATTGCTCTGTAGAGTGCTTTAATTTTTTTAATGATGCATTTAAAAATTTTGCATCAGTCATTTCAGGAAAAGCTAGGACTCTCTTTGTAACAAAGAAAAGCAATTAAGCAAAATATCTGAAAGAGGGATTAGGTTTGAAAATGTATACAACATTCTATTCCTGTAGATATGTTTTATTATTTGTTCTCTGGGACTATTATTATTACTTTTTAAATTTACTCAATGTTTGGCTTACTTTCAGCTATCTTTTAATTTACATTGTTGTCACTGTATATAATTTTTTTGTTCTGTTGATTTCACTCTCTTATAAATCTTTCCAATATTTCTCTGAATTTTTCATTCATCATTTCTTTTCAACAACATTCCATTACATTTGTACTTCACAATTCTTTCAGTCACTGACCAAATGATGAACAACTACTTTGTTTTTAGATCTTTGCTACCACAAACAGTGCTTCTATTAAGATACAGGTTTTACATTGAATCTTTGTTTTTTATATTTGACCTTTTCAGGGTACATATCCAATAGTGGGATCACAGGATCAAACTTAAAACACACACACACACACAAACCTTGTACTTTACACTTTAAGGCAGAAGATTGGTAAGGGCTAGGCAATTGGGGTTAAGTGAATTGCTGAGGTTCACACAGCTAGGAAGTATGTGAGGTCAAATTTGAACCCAAGTCCTCCTGAATCCAGGCCTAGTTTTCTATTCACTAGGCCATCTTGCTGCCCTTCAAATGTCTTAAAAAAAAAACAAACTACTATGTATATCATAATTTCCCACCTTCTAACACAAAAGAATTTTAGATTGCTATCTAAACCTTAATTAAAAACAACAACAACAAATGAAATGTCCTTAATAATTCATGAGCCAGTTCAAAGAACTATACAAAAATATGCTAAATTAAGAGAAAAATGTAATGAATGTTATATGATACAAATTTGTGAATGAGTTTGTATCAAGAAAAAAATTTTAAATGCACTTAAATATTAAGCTAATAAATATATAATAATATAAAGGAGAAAATTATAGCAAAAGCAGGCAGAAAACTCCCCCAAAAGTATAAATTTAGAGAATGACAAAAAGCAAATTCAACAGTGGAGACTGGAAGAGGTGTTCTTAGACTTATAAATGTTGGAAATTTCACCATTGGGAAATTTCATACTTGAAAAATTTCCTACTGATAGTCTATTGGAATGTGAACCCCCCCCCTTGGCATGGGAGGGTCCTTCTCCTCCCTACTTAAGATTACTTTAGGACAGAAACCTTTTGCTGAACAATGGAAAGGGCTTTGACCTATGCTTAAGCATAGAACAGGAAGTTCTTTGAGTCATGATTGATTTTAGAATTGATACAATAGAGATACTTGGAATGACAGAACCAGGTCTTGGAACTTCCAATCTCCACCCTACTCAGGGTAACAGGATTTAGGAAGGGCTGCAGCAAAGGATCAAGATTTAATTATTTGAGAATATGACCTCCAACAGACATGTGCAAAGCCACAGACCTCTGGGCGGTCCTGGGTTAAGCTAGAGCCACCATTGGCACAGGGAAGACATGGACAGTGATTGGTAGATGTGAGAACTGAGGGGAGGGAACTTGGATGGTTTCCTTAAAGATAGCGGGGTCTGAGGAGTAGGGAGGTTGGAGAAGTTTTGCTCTGAGAGGTTGTGCTCTGAGAAGCTTGCTCTGAAGGAAGCTGGAGGTGGAGGCCCCTGAGACTGTTTCTCCATTTTGGTCACGTGAGTGATAGGGACTGATCTCTTTTCTTTGCCTCAGCTATCTAAGGGCTTGGGCCTTTTGGCCCAGCCTAAACAGAGAGGGTATTTAAGCCCTATTCCCTTCTCTCTCTCTCTCTCTCTCTCTCTCTCTCTCTCTCTCTCTAATACCTTTCTTCCTCCTGTTTGTAATTAAACTCCATAAAAGGTTGACTGCTGACTTGAGTTTTCATTAAGGAATTACATAGCTGAATTCCTTGGCGATCTTAAATCAATATATATCAGTCTTTTAAGGTGATTTCCTTGTCACATTGTGGTGACCACGAAGGGTTAGTAGCAGCAGGGTTAAGAAGTAGGAGTAGGCATTCTGAAAATGGAAAGTGGAGTCTTTTTTTTTTCTGCTTTAAGAATTTATTAGTCTATTTGATTGGGTGGGTGGGGACTTATTGAGTTTCCAGATGGCTGAAATGAATGGGACATCCATACATAGTTAATATAGAACTTTATTACTCTTAATAATTTATCACAAAATTCAGTGCAAAATTTCATGGATATGGTATAGTTGTTTCAAATTTCCATTTCAGAATAGCTAGTTAATTATATTAACACTTTGCTTGCAGGCTGATCTTTACAAATGACCTTAAAAATTGAAGTAGAAAATTTACTTTTTTAACTCTCCCTTTTCCTCTTCAAAACATGTTCAGTTTTGACAGTCCTTAAAATGTACAACTTTACGGTTACACATCCTTAACATCAGGAACTACCAGTTCACTACCTTATCAAATGTGCCTCCCTGTCCTCTTCTGTGGACTATTTTAATACACTGAAACCAGTTATGGTCTTGGGTGGGTAGAAAGCATAAGGAAACCTTATCTTAGAAGGGTACTGATTTAATACCAAGCTCTAGTTTGGCTACTGGTTACTCAGATCACATATCTAGATCATTTCCAAGACAACTTACTGTCCATATTTCAGGGAGAGCTTCTAACTCTGTACTGTGTATTTACTGTATGTGACTTCCCTAAGACTGCAGAACTCTTACTTGCCTGAACTTTTAGTGCCTGATTGTTTCCCTCTGTCTTGGATTGAATCTCTGGATAAGACCTCCTTTGATTCCTCCTATTATCTTCTTAATATAGCTGACCTCCCCATCCTAGCATCTACTTTTTCTAGGTTTTCTCTGACCTTTTATTGTCTGTGTTCTGGTATAAAAAACAGACAAATTCAGAAATTGCATAAGTAAGGACAAGAAGCAGTGGGTGCCATTCTTGGTCAAGGTCAGAGTCTGAGATGCAAGGCAAGGGAGGCAGGCACAAAGGGCTCTGAATCAAATGAATCTCTGTTAAGAGCCATGCCTAGTACTCTGGGATAGAAGCTGTTTTGTCCACCAGTAAGAGTTTTAATTTTCAGATGCCCAGGCTTTTTTATAGTTTAGCTTCATTATCTTTCTGGAATTTTTTGGTTGTCACAGGGACAATATTCTTTTTTTTACTGCCTAGTCTTCAAGGAGTCAAGAAATCCTGTAAGTACAGTTTCAAACACAGACTTTCATAGAATTGTATAGATCATCCAGTTCAAACTCAATTTACTATGAGCCAACTCAGATCCATCATCTTGCTTAAGAACAGATTATTTTTTTTCCACTTAAGAAAATATCTTTGGGGAAATGAAGAAAAAGAAATTATCCATTTACATATACTTCCTGAAACTCAACAAGAATGCTGAAAGGCCTATTACTATTGAACTTCACTACTCTAATCATATCTTCTTTGTTATTCCATTTCTTTCCCTTTTCCTTCATTTCAAGTTATACATGAATCAAGAGCTCTTCATTAATGATAAAGTTTTCTCTTCATTTTAGAGAAAAAGCTACAAAAGCTACAACCAGACAGTAATATCCCAACGGAATGGACAGTGTCAGATAACTGTCTGTAGACAAAGTTTAGCACATAGTTACTCCTTAACAAACACTTGATAAACTAACAAGTGCCTTCTTTACTGTGCTTGGAGCATCAATCCAAAAGAATTGCACAAAAGAGGTATATATAAGAGTTCTTGCTTCATGTAAGTGAACCATTTTGCAGACCTCTCTGTAAAGCAATTTCTATAGAATACAAATTTGTCTGCACATGTAGGGAAGGAAGGGAAGAAGATAGGGAGCCATCAAAGATGTGGGCTAGTGACAGAGAAGTGAGAGCAGGAGAAGGAACACATAGGGGCTGGGGCCAGACATGTGGAGCCCAGACAGACAGGAGATGTGTGACACATGGGGACTGGGGACAGGCACATGATATCTGAACAGACGCACAGAAGACCTGATCAAGCAGCAGTGGTGGTATCTCCAAGAATCTGTGCTTCTGCTTTGACTTGGAGGGTTTTTTTGGGGGGGCAGGGAGGTTGTAGGAGAATGAGGGGCTATCGAGTACTGAGCCAAGGGGCAGGAGCAGGGAGAGCACAGTGCTATACAAGAAAGTTAAATAGGTCTTTTTTAGGATGTGGATTTCTTTCAGAATTCTTTACATGAAGTCAAATTTTCACAATGTAAATTTATATAAAGTAAGAACTGTCTGTATAATATGCCACCACCATTAAAGCATAACACAACAAAAATTTGGTGTTTCCATTTTTCTCTAAAGGCACTCTGGAAAAGCCAAGTTGGAGTAACCTCTAGGAAAAAAGAGCATTATCCCTAAATCTCCATCTAATTTTTGTTTCATAAAATATTATAGAACATCGAACCATACTTTCTGGCCTGGAAGGGAATTTAGAGACCATTTGAACTGAGTGCCTCATTTTACAAGTGAGCATATAAACCCAGAAAGGTTCAATGATTCTCTTTACTTCTATCTGATCCCCAAAAGATCCTCAACCTGTCTTTTGGTGTAGCTGTATGCTCTGGGGGAATCATAGCAACCATGTGCCAGGAGGGTCCTCATAGTCTACTTTAGGAAATCTTCACTCCAACAACATCCTTTCAAAGCAGGAACACAATGCAGCAGATAGAGGGCCAACCTCCAAGTCAGTGAGACTTGGGTTTGAGTCTCACTTCTGTCCTATATAAGGCTGTGAAGCCTTGGGCAAATCCCTTAATCTCCAGGGCGGTAAGCATATCTCACTAAGATATTATTTGCAGAAGAGTTGCTGATATGGATTAGTGAAGACTGTTCTCACTAAAAGATCCTGTGAGGGAGGAAGTCATAGCTTCAGATGAGTGAAACAAAGCAAAACATATCATTAGCCAACAGAGAATGGTGATACAAATAAGGAAAAATGAAAAACATAAATTCAAATGAAGGAAAACAAAGAAAATTAGACCTGTGTTTCCATCTTCTTGGTCATACCTTTTGAAGTCTGGGTGAACTTAAAGATGTGTATTCGGGTTCCAGTGCTTCCAGCATCAAACATAATTCCATAGAATATTGCTTGATTAGTTGCCACAGATTTCTCATGGTATTGTTGACTTCTTGTCCCCACAGCAGTCTCTGTTATGCTGAAGATTCTTTGGGTAGCAAAGGCCCACCTCCATTTCACATATGCAACATATATGAACAGACATACAAACAGTCCCAATGGATAGGCAATTTTAGATATCTTCATGTTGCCATTACTATTTCTCAATGTTTTTCTCATTTCTTTGGATATCAGAATTTTGTGTTACAACTGTCAGAAAGGAAAAGTAAGGTATATTTTAGCCAACAAGGTATTTTATTAAAATAACTATTTTATGTATAAACCTCATTGTAGCCACGGAATCAAATCTCTACCAGAAACTGTTTCAAATGTTTTCTTTTCCTTGAACAGAAACAAAACTTGAAACATTCTGAAGTTACTGGACAATCAATTGATCTGTGAAATGGTACAAGTTTTAAAACTGGTCACTGACATGATTTTTTCTCTTTTTTATGGATATAATTTTGATTGTTACTCTAGTGATATCACTTTTATGCTTATTTTTGTTAATATAGTACTTTTCGCAAAATTGTGAACACCATGTACCCATAATTTTGTGTTCTTTTTGCACTTATTTCATATACATCTTTTCAGGCAGTGATGACTTGGCTTTACACACTTGTTTTCCATAGCAACACAACATTCCATCATGTTGATAAGCTATAGTTTGCTTATTAGCTAGTTGCCACCCTAGGGCCTTTGTGTTGTTTCCAGTCTTTTGTAATTCTAAGTAGTTGGAAAAAATATTTGAATGGTCCTTTCTTTTTGAGTTATATCCTTGAAGCATATTCCTCTAAAATAAAATTACTAGGTCAAATGATATGAACGGTTGTATAGCCTTTATTAACATTATCATAAAACTGTTCTATAGTGCTACTAGCAATTGTTTATGTTTCCCTGTATCCTTTCCAATGCTAGGTTTCGCAATTATTTTTTGCTATCTGAATGTCCCTATAATTGTACCTTTAAGTTGTTTCATATTTTTTTAGTTACTTCTGAGAATTTATATTTGGAAATGTATTGTATTTTTTGCAGAGAACTTGGGATCTAGATGGTGATCTTCCATATTTAAGCCTGTTCTTTACAGATGATTATGGATAAGTTTTTATTTGCTAGATTTTTCACATCCTCTACACAGAAAGTAGTCCACAATATTTACTATATCTTTTTCCTTTTGTTTCCTTTACTGCCATTTATAGCAAAAAAGCTTATTATGTAAAACAGTGGATTGTTTTTTTATTCCTGCAAGTACTTTCTTGCTTTATACTTCAGGCAGTCACTAATCATTTATTAAGTGCCTATGTGCCGGGTACTCTGACAAATACTAGGGATACAAAGAGAGGCAAAAAACTGCCCTGAAGAAGATCAGAATCTCCAGTGGAGACAGCATGCTAAGAACAATGATATATATAAATAAACAATATATATAAAGGAGAAATTGGAGATAATCAACAGAGGGAAGAAACTATCATTAAGAATGACTGGGAAGGGTTTCTTGTAGGAAGTGGGGTTTTAGTAGACTTGAAACAAGGAAATACAGATAAAGAGGGAAGAATTCCAGGTACAGGAGGCAGTCAGCAAAATGTAGAATTGTGAGATGGAATATCTTGTTGAAGGAATATCTGTAAGGTGACATCTTTCCTCCCTTCAATGTACTTTGGATCACATATTATGTAAGACTGGAAGGGGCCAGGTTATGAAGGCCAATGAATGCCAAACATTAGATTTTATATTTGATCCTGGAGGCAATAAGAAGCCAGGGGACTTTACTGAACAGAGGAATAATATGGCCAGATTTGAGCATTATGAAGATCAATTTGACAGTGAATCTGACATGAGGAAATCAACAAGTGGGATATTGCTATAGGGCAATCATGAGGTGATGAGGACCTAGACCAGGGTCATGGGAATCAGAGGAGAGATAAGGGCATATATGTTGCAAAAGATAGAAGTAATATAACTTGGAAACAGATTGGATGATATGGGGAGTCAGAATGAGGAGTTGATTATGACATCTATTTTATGAGCCTGGGAAACTGGAAAAATGGTTGCTTTTCACAATAATAGGAAAATTAGGAAGAAGGGAGATCTTGGAGCAAAAGATAAGAGTTTAGTTTTGGACATGCTGAGTTTAAGATGTCCTTAAGACATGCAGTTGTGGAGTAGCTGGGTGGTTCAGTGGATTGAGAACCAGGCCTTAGAGATGGGAGGTCTTGGGTTCAAATCCGACCTCAGACACTTACTTCCTGGCTGTGTGACCCTGAACAAGTCATTTAACCTTAGCTTAGCCCTTACCACTCTTCTGCCTTAGAACCAAAACACAGTATTGATTCTAAGATGGAAGGTAAGAGTTAAAAAAAAAAAGCCATGCAGTTTGAGATATCTAACAAGTAATTGGAGATGGAAGGACGATGGTTAGGAGAGAAGTTAGGGCTGTATAAGTAGATCTGGAAATCATTATCATTAAGAGATGATAATTTAATCCATGAAAGCTAATGGTAAAGCATAATAGTATAAAGGGAGTGTAAGGATGGGTGCATGAAGGATTTTTGAAAATTAGAGGGTCCAGAATAGAATCTTAGGGAATACTCATGATTAGCAGGAATGATCTGGATGAATATCTAGCAAAGGAGACTTGAGAAGAAGCAGATCATATAGGTAGGAGGAGAAACCAGGATATAGTAGTGTCACAGAAACCTAGATGGAGAAGTGGACTAAGAAAAGAGCATTATTGACAAAGTCAAAGTCTATTTTAACAGGCCAAGACAGTCAAGAGACCATTTGATTTGGCAGTTAAGAGATTGCTGGTAACTTTTGGGAATGCAATGTTAGTGGAATGATAGGATCAGAAACTAGATTGTGCAAATTAAGAAGAGAATGAGAAGAAACGAAATGGAAGCACCAATTATAGATGGTCTTCTCAAGGAATTTAGCCACAAATGGGAGGTGATATATGCGCTGACAGCTAGCAAGGATGGATGAAGTGAGGGATTTTTAAAAGGATGATGCCATTAATTCTCTGGAAACCCCATTAAATTCCTATTAGGATTAAAAAGTGTTATTTAAGAGCATTCTAGACTAATGATTTATTACATTTATAGCACCTTCTTAAAAATAACTGCTATACATTTATTTATTTTGGTTAAGGGATCCTTTACTCAATGGCTTTAGTAACGAACTAAAACAATGCCCAATTATTCAGTTATGCTATTTAGTAAGCATCTTAATACTATTCCAAAACAATTATGAATTTTTTAGATTTGAAAAGGGTAGAAGGCCAGGCAGAAGAAGAGATAGTCTAACTAGAAATTGCAGCTTTAGAAGCACGGCATCTAAGCAGTTACAGGAAGTACTTTCTAACATTAAAGGTTTCAAAGATTGAAATAAGTTAGCTGGTAGAATGTTGGAACTTACTAAATATTTGCTGATTAAATAAATCACACGTTTGAGAGATCTTAATTACTGGGAGTGCTCAAGCAAAGAATCACATTATTTCAGGGTTAGATGAAGATGCCTCTAGTCCAGCCTATATCCAAAAGAGACTTGCTACTATAACACTCTGGAAAAGTCAATTCTTGGCTGGATATCTCCAGTATAGAAGAACCCACTATCTCCCTGAACCAGCCCACCCTACTTTTGGATAACTCTCATTGTTGGGAAGTGTTTTCTTAAATCACACTAAGAGTCTCCCGTAGTTAATTCTACCAAGTGATCCTGATTCTTCCCTCTTGGGGCAGAACAAGTCTAATCCCATTTCTACCCAACAATCTATCAAATATTTGGAGATGATAATCTCAACCATCTTCCTCTTACTCCACACCAGGCTTCTAATTTCCAGGCTAAATTTGGGTTCCTTCATTCAGTTTTCGTTTATATGGCATAAGGCCCTCTATTATTTCGGTTGCTCTCCCTCTTCAGGAGGCTCATCAGAACTGAGCACAATCCTTCAAATGTGGTCTGACCAAAATAGAGCATAGGAGGATGATTGCCATTTTATTCCTAGAATCCATTCATCTCATAATGTAGCTCCAGAGAGCACTGAATTTTTTGGTTTCTTTATTAGATTGCTGATTGCTAGCGAACTTATGCTACACTAAGTCCCCCAGATCTTTTTCAGGCAAACAGCAATCTAATCATGCCTCTGCCTTGTGAAGCTGATTTCTTGAACCCAAATGTAGGATTTTATATTTTTCTTTATCAAACATCATCCTATTAGATTTAGCCCAATGGCCTACCTTACAAGATCTGTTTGAAAAGTGCATTTGATTTGTATTGTGTCACTTGCAAATTTTTCATGAGGATGTTTCTAATGCCTTTATCTAAATCATTGATAACTTAAATACTGCAAAACCAAGCACAGAAACCTATAGTACTTCACTAGAGATCTCTGGGCCAACTTGATCTACAACCATGCAAAAACTACTCTGAGATACCAATGAAATCATTCACAAATTTATCTCACCATATAGCCCACATTTTCTTATCCTCTCCACAAGAAGAGCATGAAATACTTTATTATATACTTTGCTAAACTTTATCTATGGCATCCCCCCCACAGCTAGTTTAGTAAACCTGCCAATAAAAGAAATAAGATTAATCTGGCACAACCTTAATCACCTGCTCTGTGATCATTATTTCTATTTCTTCCCATTTAGTAATCAATGCTTTAAAAATCTGTACTAAAATTTGCCAGTAACTGAAGTCAAGGTCACTGGACTATAGCTGTACATTCCATTTTCTTATTTATTTATTTTCCTAAAACCATGATATTTATCTTTCTCCAGTTCTGCAGAACCTCTATGTTCTCCATGGTCTTTAAAATATCATCAATAAATGGCTCAGATATTACATCCACCAATTTTCAGAATCAACAAATGTAGTTATCTCATCTGGGCCAAATAAACTGAATTAATCAAGGGCAAATAAGTGCTTTTTAAAGATCTGCCTGCTTATCGGTATCAGTTTCGTTAGCTGTTCTTGTTTTGTTCTTTCCAGTAGAATATCATGCTTCTTTGCAATAGAAGGAAACAAGAGTTGGACAGGTCTGCCTTTTCTCTATGGTCTATTTGAAAACAATATTGTAGAGGAGATTCATGTATCTGGTAGAAGACTGGTCTAGATGACCTTCAATCTTAAGATTTTAGAACCAAAAAAATGCATCCAAAATGTAAGCGCATAGCCACTTTTCATTTTTTTCCTTTATACATTCAGTGCCTAGCACATTAATTAAAAGACACTAAGTTGAGGGTAGAGATTATATCTTATAGTTCTTTGAATTCTATAGTACTTTTTAATGGGATGTCACCTTGGAAGAAGATTTCCAGTGGAGTACTCCTTATGGATGTGTACTTCGTTTTAACATTTTTATCACTGACTTGAATAAAGGTAGAGATGACAGAACCTCAAATTTGCTGATGATACAATTCTAGGAGGGAGAGCTAACATAATGGATTACAGAATCAGAATGTAAAGATAAAATTTGATATTGGTAAATGTAAAGTCATGTTATTATTCAGTCATTTCATTTATGTCAGACTTTCTGGTCCTATTTTGGGTTTTCTTGGCAAAGGTATTAGAATGGTTTCCAGCTCATTTTACAGATGAAGCAACTAAGGCCAACCAGGGTAATTGACTTGTCCAGGGTAACACAGCTAGGAATCGGAAGCTAGATTTTAAGTCTTCTTGAATCTAGGCCCAGCACTGAGTTTTTATACTTGGGTTCATAAAATTAGCTTCACAAGTACAAGAGGGGAAAAAGTAAAGAGCAGTTTGTACAAAAAGATCTAGGATTATTATTATTAATGGACGTCAGATTCAATATTATCAATGTAGTATGGCAGTTGAGAAAGCTAATCTAATTTTTGGCTGTAGTAGGAAAGGCAGAGTACTAGGAACAGGAAGTGACAGTTTTGCTGTACTCTGCCCTGGTCAGACCACATCTAGAATATTACATTCAGTTCTGGGCATTAGATTTTAGGAAATATATCATCAATAAGCTGGAACCTGTTCAGAGGAAGACCACAAGGATACTAAAGGGCCTTCTGTTCATGCTAGGAGAGGATTATTTAAAAGATTGTGGATATTTAGCTTTTAGAAAACAGCATATAAAACATATCTTCATTTTGTCTTGTTCTGTTTCTTTTTTTAATCTTGAGATCTTAAAATGAAGATCAATGAGTGGAACTGTAAAAAGGTAAATTTAGGTTTTATGAAAAGTAAAGTTTTCTAATAATTAAAACTATCTCCAAGTGGAAAGAGATGCCTCAGGAGGCAGGGCTCTTGAACTTCAGGCCTTCAAACAAATTGTTAGGAGAATGGGGGCCCCTCCTTGTTCAAGTCCAGGTTGGATTACATGAACTCTGAGGTCCTTTACAAATCTTAGTGATTTTATTCTGTGAATATCTGATGCTAATGATGAATAAAAAAGATTGATCCCTTTTTACTATGCTGAAACAACGCAATACTGAAATATACCACACTGATCCTAAAAAAAATTCTATAAGATGTTTTACATAATAAAATTAATTTAGCATTCTTTATCATTTGCCTAATCAACTAGTCATTACCAACTCCAAACAAATGATTGTTTTAATCAATAAATATCTAAGTACCTACATGCAAGATACTTTGGCAATATAAAGAAATGTATGACAAAGTCCTAGGCCTCTAGTAGCCTGGAATATATACAGGGCTATAATATGTGTTAAACATAATTACCACTCAAGGGCAATAAATGCAAAGTGCCATGTAAGTGGTGTGGCCACTAAGTGGCGTATGATTCAGAAAAGGGAGTAATTACTTTCAAATGAAGGGAGGTTTTCATCTCTGGAAGGTAGAGAAGAGGGATGAGGAGGTAGAATGTAAGTCTGGCAAGAATTTATAAGATAAAATTCAGAGGCAAAAATCTCTAAACAGATTAAAGGGTATGGAAGGGGAGACTTTTAAAAACAGTGTCAGCAAAGTGTTTATTTGAGTATATTCCTCAAGGGACTAAAATGTAATTTGTCAGAGCAACAGAATGACATGATTTGCTTGGGACTGAAGATCTGCTTTTGAACTTGACTAAAGAGTTCATAAAACTAGTACAAATCCCACAAAACACACTTTTTTCTTAGAAAAACTGACCCAATATGTCAATACTCTGTAAATATTTCCCTTGGAGAAGTTCACCATCACGTAAAGCATTTCCATAACCAGAAGGAGACTATTTTGGCAGAAACTGAGGGTTCCTGTAGAGGAATAGTAATAAGCAGGCAAGGTGGAACCAACTGTGGAGCACTTTGAACCCAACCTAATAAGTATGGACTTTATCCTGGCAACAAGGTATGTCTGATAACTTTTGAATAGGGGAGTAACATGATGAAAAGGATGTTTCATCAAGCTTAATCTGGTGGTGAAAGATATGTCTAAAAAGATGGCTCAGGAGTAAAGAATGAGAGGGGCAAGGGCCTTGTGGACCACACAGGATTTTCACAATTACCCAGTATGCATACTTTCATTGAGAAAATAATCTAAAGGTGCTAGATCGGCACCCTTTAACATCACACAATATAAAACTTACTGTACTTTAGCATAGGAGAAACTTATTGATATGAGAATCACAACTAAATCTGGGTACAGTGAAATTACCAACTTGTCAGAGAAAATATGAGAATTAATGCAAAACTATTAGAAAGAATAAAATGAGGAAAAAGATATATAGATGTGAAGATAGTACAATTAGACCTATTTGGAACTGGCTGAATGGCTAGAGTCAAAGAGTACTCATTAGTGACTGGATGTCAGCAGAGTGCCCTAGGGATGGTTACTTAAGTCTTGTTCTATTTAACATTTTTATGATTCGTTTGGATAAAGACACAGATAGAATATTTGTCAAATTTATAGTTGATTAGAAGCTAGGAGGAAAGTTGGATGATGAGATTAAAAAATATCTTTATAAGAGTTGGTAGCACAGCAGATAAGAGTGCAAAGTCTGGAGTCAGGAGGACTTGGGTTCAAACTTGACTTCAGACACTCCCAGTTGTGTGACCCTGGGCAAGTCATTTAACCCCAATTGCCTAGCCCTTACTACTCTTCTGCCTTAGTATTAATTCTAAGACAGAAGGTAAGGGTTTAAAAAAATGAATCTTGCTAAGCTAGAGAGAACATTGGGCTCAACTTAATAGGATGAATCATAATAGGATTAATGTAAAGTCTTCATCTTGAGGTCAAATAACTAGCCTCACAAATAACAAGCTGGGAAAGTATGGTTAGATAATATGTAGCCTGTAAAAAGATCTGGTGGCTTTAATGGATTGTACACTCAATGTAATTTAGTTCATGTGACTTGGCACCCAAAAAGTAGCTGGCCTACGTGAGAGGCAAAGCTTCTGAGAATAAGATAGTGATTGTTTGCCCCAGTCAGATTCTATGTGGGTTATTGTTAAGGATGCCACAGTTTAGATGGACATAGATAAGGTGGGAGGTGTCAATAGAGGGCAAATAGGATAGTGAAAGTCCAAGTCACATGAGGACTGGATGATGGAGACGGAGATGTTTAGCTTGGAAAAGAGAGGACTTGGTAGAGAATATGAAAGTTGTGTTCCAGTATCAGAATGGCAACTACATGGAATGATTAGACAGAAGTCTGTTTCTCCCCAGAATCAGGAGCAAAGGGTGGAAATTTCCAAGGGGCAAATTTAGGCTTGATATAAAGACTTCCTAAAAATTAGAGCTATCTAAAAGTAGAATGAACTGCTATGACAGATGGCAGGCTCCCCACCACTGGATATTTTCAAGAAGAGGTTGAATGACCACTTGTCAGGAATGGTATAGGGAAGATTCCTTTTCAGGTATGGGTTGAACTAGATGGTTGCCATGTTCCCTTATGTAGCATGCAGTTAAAACAACTCTAACCTGACCTATTTAGAGAAGTTACTGATAACAGAAATGCAAAATGGATAAAGGAAAGGACATCAACACAGATTATTGTAGTTTTAAAGACAAACGTGACCAATGTAAATCAACTGCCATAATGAGATGAAGAGCCTAAAAATGAGCTTAATCAGAAAATACTTGATTATGGCAAAAAAAAAAGAACAATACTGATTTAGACTATATTTACATTTGAAAAATCTTAAAGAGGATGTTGGAAAACTATGAGCAATATTGCTACATGGTGATAATGATAGCTAGTACTCAGGGTTTACAAAGAGATTCAGAAATAATACCTCATTTTATCCTCAAAATAACCTTGAGAGAGGTGGATGCTATACCTATTTTACAGGTAATGAACCTAAGGCAAACAAATTAAGTGACTTGTCTAGTACTAGGTATCTGAAGCTGTTCTTCCCAACTCTGAGTCCATTGCTCACTCTACTTACTATGCCACCTAATTGCCTCTAAGCAACTATAGGTATCAGGAGAAGTCTATTTACTTAGGAAGCATAAATGCCTGGATTTAACTGAATTTACACAGGCAAAACCACGCAGAATAGGCCTTTAGCTGGGTTTTATAAGCACTTAAGAAACTTTGGTTAGGAGCAATCTGCTTAGTGATTTTAAAAACAAGAAAGAGAATGGTTGAGGCTCTCATTCAAATATATATTAAGTAGTGGCTTCTGATAGCCCAAAAGTCTGAAAACCATGGGGGCCAGAAAACACATTTCCTAATTGTAGATATTCTTAAAAGCACCACAAAAGGCAGATTGGGAGTTCAGAGAGATTCTAAAAGACCGCATAGTGCCTCAGGTGCCTAGCACTGTCTACTGGTTTTCCAAAGATGTCTTTTGGGGAAGGTCACACAAGGTTACATTTGACAGGCATGTCAATAACAAAAGTACAAAAAACCTGGTTCCCTTTAAAAAGTATCCTTTATGACAGTGTTGCTTCTGGTTTGCTATTTTCATATAAATGTGTAACTTTAACATTATCCTAAATCAATATTCCCTATGCATATGTGGATTTAATTGACCCTATAATTTACATATCAGATTTTTAATAGGTCACTGGAGATAAAAAAAAGGACTTTGTTAACTAGTTCCCCCTTTCCAGGTAGAAAGTGTTGAAAATACCAGAAAATAATTAAAAACCACCCCTTCCCCCCAAAGTTTGGATGTAGGTTAGATTTTTGGGTATACTGAATCCATTTAGTTAAGAAACATCTTTGGCAGGCCTCTTTCTGAACTTGGTGCCTGGGGATTAATATGAGAATTAAAAAAGGAACAGAAATTTAGAGTTGGAAGGGACTCCAGTGCCCATCTATTCCGGCCCATATCCCCCCAAAGAATCATTATTACAATATAAGCAACAAGAAGTCTTCCAGGCTCTGCTAGTTAGGTGGAGACCTATTATGGTAATTTTTATACTTTTTTGGACAGTTATATTTTTAAGTAAGTTTTGGGTAAGAAGAAGGCTTAGTGCAATGCACTGATCCAGGACAATCCAGAAGGATTTATGAGGAAGAATGCTATCCACATCCGGAGAAAGAATTGTGGGAGTAGAAACGCAGAAGAAAAACATATGATTAATCATGTGATTCGATGGGTACCTGATTGGAAATGGGTTTTGAACAACGATACATGTATAACCCAGTGGAATTGCTTGTCAGCTTGGGGTGGGGGGAAGCAAGAGTGGTGGGAAATATCATGAATCATGTAACCATGGCAAAAAATTGTAAAAAAAAAAATAAATAAAATTTACAAAAGAGGTCTAGCTTGAAAACATTGCATTATCCATTTATCACTAATTGTAGAATTTTATCATTAATGTTTTATTTTTTTGGAGATTGAGGTTTAGACCCTTTTAAAACATAAATATTTCTGGGAAGGGTAATATATGAAGCCATTATCAGTCATTAACAGATTAACACTGTAGTATGAATTAATTTCCCAAAATTTGTACCAAACAGTTCATGGACTTTGATAAGAGGGGTAAGGTACAGGACCAGAATATACTACTTGATTTAGGAAGGGAGAAAAGAGCCAACTGGGAGCAGCGTAAGGCAGTAGGTACCTAAAGAAAGATTTTGTAAGAGGGATAAAAGATGCTAAAGGGGAAAAAGGCCACCAAGAACTTCTTTTGTTTGTGCTTATTATAAAAGGTGAAATGAGGTTAATCAGATTTCACTAGAGGAAGTCAATTTTAAACCCAGGCTTAAGAAGTGATGGACACTGTGCTCCAGCCAAATTTCTAGGAATTAGGTTCCTAACAAATTTCCGGAAACATTAAACATTATTTGGCTTGAAAATAAGTCTTCCATTACTGAACCTATTGTCAGTAGAAGCAAGAGGCAGCCTGTTAACTAAGTATATAAGGTTTTTTGTTAAAGAAAATGAAAGGCTTATGAAGAAAAATGACCACAACATACACTAAAAACTTAAGTGAAAGAGTTTAAGTACATTAAAACCACAAAGTAAATCTTTAATAGTGTTAACCATGACTTCCTCTCCTTTCCACAAAAATATCAATTCTATTGTTATAGAAAAGTAGCAATTATAGCAAAATCCTTCTTAGCCAAAAAAGGATACTATAGCCCTACCTGCTGTTTCAAATTCCTGGTAGGCTCAATGTGGAATACTCTTATTTCTCCACCTATGGCATTGTTTACTTCCTCCCAGTCTTCCATTAAAGCATAATGTGAAGGAGAAAAAAAACAGACAGTAAGTCCTTTTCAAATTATTCTTTTTTTGGGGAAGAAGGGAAATATTTCTTGATTTGTCATTATATGAACTGTTAGCTAAAGGCTTTTTTTTTCTTTTTTATGTTTAGGTATACTGGGAACATATTTATTAGTAACAAGGAAGTATCTCTGGAAAAAAACTCAATTAATGAAATATTTATTAAATGCCTTTTATGTGCAAGGACCTGGGAATAAAATGGTAAAAACCAAAAAACCCCAGTATATTCTTTGGCCTCAAAAAGTTTGCAGTGGAATGAGAGAGGGAGAAAGGGCACCTAAGGTAAGTGTCATGGCTGGGTGAAATGTGATAAGTGCAAAGGAAGGGAATAGACAAAAAGTACTTTTAGTTAGGTGGGGGAGTGGTCTGGTGTCTAGTAAAGGTATTATGAAGGTGGCATCTGAGATAGGCCTTGAAGAGGATTTTAATAGGCAGTGATATGGAAATGTGTTCCAAGTACAGGGGACAGATTCCAAGAAAGCATAGTGGAGATAAAGGGCAGGTGACAATCTGGGAACTGAGAAGGATGGTTGGGACACAGTGTGTGAAAGAAGATTTAGAGCAGAAAGATAGGCTGTATCAGAATGCAGAGGCCTTCAAATATAATGCTGAGGAAGTTATTAGTTTATATGCAATGAGGAGCCTCAGGGGACAAATCTAGGGGACATCTGCAAAATCCACTCCAAAAGTTTCATTTGCAGAGCAGAAATTTTCAGTAGTGAATTCTGCTGTCAGGTGGAAACTCCAAGCACAGGTATGCACAGAGTAGCTGGCACAAGGTCAAGACTCAATTCGGACAAATCATAAAGCCCTGGATCTTCCATGTATGAGGAACCACCTTTCTTGTCCCAGGCAGCCTCAAGAGGGTGGGGCTGAGGCAGCTCGTGTGCACTAGAGGTGAGGGTCTGTGGTCAGGAAGAAGGCAGTAGACATCCATTTTCCCGAGAGGCTGGAGCTTCAAAGACAGCCACTGCCCAGTAGAATGCAACCTCTCTGAGGGCAGGGGGGCTGTTTTTCATGTCTGTTTTTGTATCTCCGCTGGGTTTAGCCTTCTGCTTTGCACATGCATGGATTTTTGTAAATGCAAGCTGAATTTGAATCAAATTAAATCCCACACCTTCTCCAGTCCAATCCAACAAACCGTAAGCCACAGGCTCTAGGGGGATACACTGACAAAATGAAAACCAGTGCTTGTAAAAGAGCTTGCATTTCGGGGTGTGGATGAATGAAACACAACACGCTCCGTGGCAACAGAAGCCCTTAAGCTTCCACTAGAAGGCATGAGTGAACGGAGCGCTCGGCTTGGGGTCAGGAAAAACCTAGTTCAAAGCCTGCCACAGACATTTACCCAGCTGGGTTCCCTCTGCCTGCCTCGGTTTCCCCGCCTCCACAATGGAGTTAATAAGAGCACCTTCCTCCCAGGATTGTGAAGACAAAGTCAGATAATATTTAAAGCGCTCTGGAAATATTAAGGCACTGCCTATATATAAGCTATTATCGTTATTGCCAGAGTTTGAGGGGTTGGGCTGGTTTTAAAGATATGTTAATAGATGCACCCATTGGATTCCACCTTCAGACAGTTCTATGTGGCAAGTCCAGGACCACGCCGCTAGTGTCCACCTCCTGCGGCTAATGGCTCCAAGAGGGGAATCACAAAGGTTTTCCTGGACGAACTAGGGCCTCGCAGCACAGGTTATACTGAGATTCCCGGGGCTGGGGCAGGGGCCGCCCACCTCTCCATCTCCCTTCCCTCACTCACCCTCCGCCTGCCGGCCGCGTTCCCGGAGCTAACCCCATCCAACGACGAGGTCTGTTCGCTCCTCCCCCAGCTCGTGCTGCTCTACAGCCTAGATCCACAGCGTACAGCGAGGACTCACGGCTCACCAGCCCAGGTCCGGCTCCGGCTCCGGGCTCCGGCTCCGGGCCCCGCCCCCAGCGGCCTCCGCGTCACGCGCCGTGGGAGGCGGAGCGTGGAAGAGGAAAGCCACAAAGCCACGCTCTAAGTGCGCAGGCGCCTCGCTCACGGTCTAGGCCCGGCGGCGAGGTCGGGAGAGTTGGGTCTACTTCTCATTCCCGCCCGTTCCCGCCCATTCCCTCTGCTTCTTTTCCAAGAGTTATTCGATAGATATAAAGAGGACCTCGGGGCCCGAGTCGAGCCCTACCCCCTCCGTCTACAAGTGAGGACATCGAGGCTAAGGAGAGTTAAATGACGTAGTTAAAGTCACACAGGTCATTCGAACCCAGGTTCTCTGATTCCAAGACCAGTTCTTCTCGTCGTACTAGTTTCCTTGGCCACTCATTCAGAAATTGAGAGCTTGAAGGGACATTAGAGATCAAGTCACCTCCTCGGTCTTCTTCTTCTTTCTCTCCGTATTGTCTCATTAGCCCTCAAGCATGGGTTCGATTCTTATCTCTGCAGATGATATTCATACCTATGTATCCAACCCTAATCTCTGCGTTTTCCTTTAAAAGCCCTTACAACCTGGGCTGCTCCTATCTTTCCAGACAAGTTTATTCCTTTCAATGAACCCTACGATCCAATTAGACTGACAACTTATTTATCTTTCCTTGCCCTGGAGATTCCAACTCTCTCTTTTAAAAAAAACAAACTCTTATCTCCTGATTTAGAATCCTAAGGCTGGAGAGCAATAAGAGCTGGGCAACTGGATTTAAATGACTTACCTCGAGTCCCACACCTAGGGTGTCTGAGGTTAGATCTGAACCCAGGACCTCCCATGACTCCAGGCCTGGCACTCTCAGCTGTGCTACTTAACTGCTCCTAGACTCTCAGTTTCCTGATTGGGTCTCTTTTTAGCAGCTCTTCCCAATACCCACAAGACTCTCCTTCCACTGCTAATACCTTCCCTCTGAGATTACTTGACGTTTAGATATCTAGTATGTACGTAGTTGCTTGTGTGTTTGTTTCCCCATTAGACTGTAAGCTCTCTGAGTTGGACCTTGTTTTTGTGTTCTTTGTATCCCCAGCACCTAGCACTGTGGCTGGCGAGGAGTAGGTGCTTAGTAAATGCTTGTAGACTGACTTACTCTCCTGAGGTCCACTCCTTCATCAACTGCCTTTTGGATATCTCAAATTGGATGTCCCCAAAGCATCTCAAACTCAACAAGTCCCAAGAGAATTCATTATTCTCTTCTTCCTGGTGTTCAGTCGTTTCAGTTGTGATCAATGTGATCCCATTTGGGGTTTTCTTGGCAAAGTTATTGGAGTGATTTGTCATTTCCTTTTCTTCCATCCTCTTCCTCATCTTCTCTAATGGCCAACTTTACTTTTACTGTCTGAGAATCACCATCTTTCCCATCACCCAAGCCCAGTTTTGCTCTGGTTCTTTCATTGTTATACTCATACATTAAATACATATGCAGTCCGTTATCACTCGTTATTTTTACCTCCTTAACATCTGTCATATGTGCACTCTTCTCTTACAGAGTTAACACCCTAGAGCAGGTTCTAATCACCCTTCTCCTGGAATATTATTGCCTTTTAATTGGTTTTTCCTGTTTGAAGTCTCTCCCTACTCTAATCTATTTTCTACGCAGCTGCCAAATTGATTTTCTTAAAGACAAAGTCTGTCCATGTCATGTTCCCTCCTACTCCTACTCAATAAATTCTAGTGGCTCTCTATAAACTTTAAAATCTAACAAAAAGTACTCTTTGATTTAAAGCCTTTCACAACCTAGCCTTTTCCTACCTTTCTAGTCTTCTTACACTTTATTTATACCTTCCTACCAAGTCTATGATCCAGCTACACTGGACTATTTATGCTGCCTTCACACAGGATAACTCATCTCTCAACAGCATGAAAGTCTTTAAATGCTTTCCCCTTTTACCTCCACTTTCTAGCTTCTCTTATTTTTTTTTATGACAGCTCAAATTCTACTTTCTACAGATCTTTCTCTGTCCCCCTCCTTCCCAGCTCTTTCCTTGTGAAGTTATCTTTCATTTTGATTGTGTATTTCATATATGTACATTGCTTTTACATGTTATTTCTCCCATTAGAATGTATACTCCTTTGTGATCTGATCCAACCATTCTGCAGAATACTTTGGACTTATGCCCAAAGGGCTCTAAAATTGTGCATACCTTTTGATCCAACAATACCACTAGTAGGTCTGTATCCCAAAGGAAAGGACATGTTTATGCAAAAAATATTTATTGTACTTTTTGTTGTAGCAAAGAATTGGAAGTTGAATGGCTGTCCATCAGAATGGCTGAAGAAGAAGTGGTATGTGATTGTAATGGAATACTATTGTGCTATAAGAAATTATACCAGGATGATTTTGAAAAAAACCTGGAAAGATTCACATGAACTGATACAAAGTGAAGTGAGCAGAACCAGAAAAACATTGTACACAGTAACAACAATATTTTTAGATGAATAACTGTGAATGACCTAGTTATCTTCAGCACTACAATGATACAAGACATCCCAGAGACACATGATGAAAAAAGCTATCTGCCTTCAGATAAAGAACTGATGGCATCTGAATTTGAACTAAAATATACTATAATTTTTCACTTCTTTTTTTTTGTTTGTTTGTGATTTCTTCCACAAAATGAATAATGTGGAAAAATGTTTTACATGATTGCATATGTAAAATCTATGTCAGATTCTTCATGGTCTAGGGTAGTGATGGTGAACCTATGGTATAGGTGCCAAAGATGGCATGTAGAGTGTTCTCTGTGGGCATGTGGCTGCCCCACCCCCTGAGTTCATTACTAGAAAGGCAGAGGGACTCAGGCAGAGCTGTTCCCTTCACCCTGTCCACCTCGATTGATGACATTTTTTCATTCTGCTAAGCAGCCCAATGGGAGTGAATAGGGAATAAGGTAGGTAGCACACAGGTGGCAGAGCTGAAGGGGAGCAGAACACATGGGCCATTCCCATCCCCCTCTCTACACTGACTGAGGTCATTCTTCACTTTAGCCACCCCTCCACCCAGCAGCCCAATGGGAATGCTTCCTCCCTTCCCTGTGTGGGGTAAGGGGGGCAGGGTATGCCATGTACTATGTGGTGGTGGTGGGCAGGGCACAGAACATGATCTCTAAAAGGTTCCCCATCACTGATCTAGGATGGGAGAGGAGGAAGTAAGTGAAAGAGGATAAGAAGGAGGGAGAGAATTTGAAACTAAAATAAAAAAAAACACATTAAATTTAGATGTATTGGGAAGAAAATAAAATTCTATTTAAAAAGAGAGAGAAAGAATATATACTCCTGGAGGGCAGGGACTAGATTTTTCCCTTTCTTTGTGTCTTCAGTGCTTATTGCAGACACATGTTTAATGCTTAATAAATACTTGTTGTTATTGATGATGAAGGCACTAGCAGTGTGTGTGTGTGTGTGTGTGTGTGTGTGTGTGTGTGTGAGGACTGTGAAAAGTCCTTTAGAGAAGATGGGATCTGAGTCTTGAAGCAAACCAGGGAAGCAAGGAGGTAGAGTTAAGGAGGGAGTGCATTCCAGGCTTGTGGGGCAGCTAGTAAAAAGGGAGATGGTGTCTTCTGTGAAGAATATCAAGAAGATCAGCATGGATGGTAAAGTATATGGAAAGATTGATTGTAGGAAAACTGGAAAGACAAGAAAGGGCCAGGTTGTGAAAGGTTTTAAAAGCTAAAGAGAGGATTTTATATTTGAGCCTAGAGGTGACTCAAGTATCTCTTCCTCTAATGAGCATTTCTTGATTTATCTGGTCCAAAGTTATCCCCTCATTCTCTGCCTTATAATGCTCATTTTGGCCTTTAGTTATACAGTGGTTTGGAATATCCTGGATTGAGTTTTGGAATTCACAAGCTGTTTTGTTTTTTTTAAAATAAAAAACCTTTACCTTCCAGCTTAGAATTGATTCTAAGGCAGAATAAGGTAAGGGCTAGGCAATTGGGGTTAAAAGTGACTTACCCACCCATCAATTGGGGAATGGCTGAGCAAATTGTGGTATATGTTGGTGATGGAATACCATTGTGCTCAAAGGAATAATAAAGTGGAGGAATTCCATGGAGACTGGAACAACCTCCAGGAAGTGATGCAGAGCGAGAGGAGTAGAACCAGGAGAACATTGTACACAGAGACTAATACACTGTGGTATCATCGAACGTAATGGACTTCTCCATTAATGGCGGTGTAATGTCCCTGAACAATCTGCAGGGATCTAGGAGAAAAAAACACTATTCATAAGCAAAGGATAAACTATGGGAGTGGAAACACCGAGGAAAAGCAACTGCCTGAATACAGCGGTTGAGGGGACATGACAGAGGAGAGACTCTAAATGAACACTCTAATGCAAATATTATCAACAAAGCAATGGGTTCAAATCAAGAAAACATGTAATGCCCAGTGGACTTACGCGTCGGCAATGGGGGGTGGGGGGAGGAAAAGAAAATGATCTATGTCTTTAATGAATAATGCTTGGAAATGATCAAATAAAATATATTTTTAAAAAAAGTGACTTACCCAGGGTCACAGAGCTAGGAAGTGTCTGAGGCCAGATTTGAACCAGGACTCCCATCTCTAAGCTTAGTTGTCTATTCATTGATCCACCTAGCTGCTCCAACCACAAAGTTTTTATGCCCCAACCTGTTATTCAACACAAAAAATTCATCTCTTTAACACACATATTCTCCCAATGATGCTATATTATAATAACTCTTAGAATACCAAAAATCTCCAAAGAATCAAAATAAAGTATAGGTTTGTAGAATGTTGCCTGGTAGATTAGTTAATTCACAAGTAGATTAAATTTCCAAAGATGACTTCTAGCAAATAAAGAAAATAGGTAGAATTTTTCAGTGACCTGCATTCACTATGTGTTTGTAATATATATACATATATATATTTTTTTTTACCATGACTAACTAACTTCTAGCTATGCTTCTAGCTATGATTATAATGTAGGCTATTGTCTTTCCCAGAAGTGAAATGTTCTATCAACTTTAGGCTGTGTCCTATATAACCTGAACAAAGAAACAGGTATAGCAACTAGACCTGTTATATCACTGGTTCAGGAAAAAGCCTCTACTAATGCAGGTTGGTGCCATCTTATATCATGAATGTATATCTTTTTTTTTTTCTTTATCTCTGTTAATTTGAAGGAAAAGGCAAGAGACTGTGACTTTGCCTACCTGTTAGCCTGATACTAAGTAAGCACTTAAATTTTCAGGAGTTTCAGGAGATAAAATTAATATTTTTTTTTCAGAGAACAGAAATGCAGGGTTCCTATTTGGATAGGCAATGTGTGGACAGATTGTAGAGGGCTTTGAATGGTAAACTTTGGAGTTTGGATTTAATTCAGTGGGAAATAAGGGAAACATTGAAGGTCTTTGAACAGGGAAATGGCATGAAGAAATGGTTTATGGTTATTAATCTGGTGACAAGGTGGAATGTAGAGTAAATTTGATGCAGAAAGAGAATAGAATCAGGATAATTAATTCCAATGTTATTGCTGTAAACTAGTAAGGAAGTGATGAAGTTTCCTTAAAAGTGTTCTCTGACACCTCATCATAACTTGGAAATGATCCTGAGTTTCTGAAGATGATGCCAGGAGAACAAAATCTCTACCAGGTCTTATCAAGATGGAAAGACTTCAAATACCAGCTCAATAACTGACTGTCAAGCAAGGACCAGCTTAACTCAGTTTAAAAAGCTAATCACAAGAAGTTTAACCATAAGGCTATTAAAAAAATTTTTTTTTGGCCCTAGCAATTCATATCATTCTCTACTGAGGCAGGATAGGACTGTGGAAAGAAGAACTAACTGTTAAAAATATTTTAACATACTTGAATCATAGAGGTAATAAAGGCATTGATTAAGCCTATGGTTTAATTTATTTAAAGCTATAAAGAGACCACTCTATGGTGTAATAGAAAGGACTCAGGCTCTGGATTTAAGGAACCTGGGTTTGAAGCTTGCATCTTCTACTTACTACCTGCCTCATTTGCCACATCCATAAAATGAGAGAAGTGATCTTTTTGATTTCTAAGATTTCTTTTAGCTCTGAGTCTATGATTCTATGACAATATATAATTTTTATATTCAAATAGTACTTTATAAAAATGTTCAGCAACTAAGAGAACTGATCCATTTAAAGATCAAAATACACATTCAGTATTCAAATATCTCAATGCCCCTTCAAACAACTAGCCTCCCCCTTCATTGACACCTTCATTTCCCATGACTTAAGGATAAACCATCTTCTTCTCCAACCTCAATACCCAGTCTCTGTTTTTCATCCATTTTAAACCCTATCCTTCCAATGCCTTATTTTAGCTCTGTTCATATCTTTCACTATCCCCTAAGGAATTAATAAAATTCCATAATTGACAAAATTCTCTTAATTTTCGTCCTCTTTCTTTATGTTCCTCTCTTTTAGTAGTCACAGAGTTGGCTCCTTCCTGATAATATTCCTGGTCATATACATATATAGTTTTTGTTTCTTCCATATTGCTTGTTACATTCTCTCATACTACCTGACACCCTAGTTCTAAGAGAAACAGAATACTTCTTATTCCCCATTGTCATTTCCATATTGTCCCACTACACTCATTACTTAGCAACCTTTCCTTTGAAGTCTACTTTATTCAAATTTATCAACCAATCCACTACCCTTGTGGCTATTATCTACCAGACAGAGATCATGTTCCTTTTTTCGTTAGTTCAATACCTGGCTCATAGTTTTCCTCTGTACCTCTATCTTTTGCCTTATACTATTCCTTGCTTTATACTTTAATGTCAACAAAAACATTATCTTAAAAAAATGAAATGAAGTTTTCTGCTTGCTTCAGAAGAATCTGGAAAGATGAATAGGAATTGATTCATAGTAAGAACCAGAACAATTTATACAATAATACTGTAAAGACAAACAAACTGGAAAGACTTGGGAACTCAGATCAACATAATGACTAACCAGAATTCTAGAGGACTCATAATGAAACACTCACCTCTAGATAGAGAGGTAATGGACTCAAAAGGCAGATCGAAATATGTGGTTTGTAACTGAAATTATATTTCTCTTCCTTTCTCAACTATAGTGGAGTCTGAGAAAGAAACAGGCTTAAAATATCAACATTGTAAGAAAATGTCTAGTGCCTCATATGCCACAGAAGTGGTAGATAGCTTACATGTCTATAATAATTAGCATTTATAGCACTTGGAGGTTTGTGAAGAGCTTAACATGTTACCTCATTTGATCTTCACAACAACCCTGTAAGGTAGGTGCTATTTATTATCCTTACATTATAGATGAGGAAACTGAGGCACAGAGAAGTTAAGTGACTTGCCCAGACCTAGCTAGTGTCTCTGAGATGAAATTTGAACTCCATATCTAGTACTCAATGCACTGAACCACATAGCAGCTGTTCCATGCCAGAGTTCTCAGGCAGAGATGGGAAGGGGCACCATATGGACACAAAGAGGATATATATATATATATATATATGTAAATATATATGTGTGTGTACATATATATACACAAATATGTACACACACATATATATATATATACACACATAAAATTACTTTTCTTTTACCTTCATTATCCCTAGAACCTGGTTCTATGGATTTGGAGAAAGTGGCCAGTACGATTCTGGACCAAATGGTGAAAAACCATATCTTCAGCAAGGAAACCAGACTCATACTATACATCATTCAGGTCTTGGAGTAGCTTAAGGGATCTGGGACAGTTACTAGGTAAATACAGTACTTTAAGGTATTTGCTATTGTGAACTGGAAGATACCTCCAGTCTAGCTGAGAAAGGATGGGAAAGAAAGCTCAGAAGACTCTTTAAGGAAAACTTTTTGCCCTGACACTATGTAGCTTCCTGCCCAACTACTAGGAAAGGGGCAGTTTGGACTCTAGCAAGAACAGAGGGAGGAACAGAGAAGGTAGGATTTCAACCACAGATATTATGGAGGAAGCCACCATATACATCCATCTCCATGCTCACTTAACCTTCTCTGAGTCATGGATAAAAAGTAAAGAAGTCAGACGTAGCATCATTCATCAGGGTCTCTTCAGTCAATAGCAGCCAGAGTGCCAGACCTGCTACTTCACCTTTATCTGCAATATCTTTGACTATTTGAGTGTGAAGCAAGTAAGAAATACTCACTTCCTCTGACCTTGTTGTATCCCTAATTTCTTATAGTTTGAGCATATTCCATCACATTTATATATCAAACTTGTTCAACCATTCCCCAAAGGATATACACTCCAGTTTCCAATTCTTTGTTTTTACAAATTGTTTTGCTTTGTACTATTTTCTTCTTCCCTATTAATTCTTTTTCTACTTTCCCCCTTTTTCCATTCTTTCCTGTTGAATTAACTGCATTTCTATACCCATATTTCTGTGTATATTCTTCCCTTCTTTGACCAGTTCTGAGGAGAATAAAGGTTAAGCATTATTTGCTCCCTTTTATTTCAGTTTTAAGGAAGACTTTTTCCTCCTTGTGTGAGAGAATTTTGTCCATTTTTTGTACTCTGTTGTACAATCCTCAAATAGGTGTTACCTTTTGATAGTTAGCGGAAAGGCACAATTATTTCAACACAAAGGCATTTAACTAGAATTGTAAGATAAAAAGGTTTACAATAGAATACTCCTTCTATAATCTTAGGATGCATTTTCTTGTAAACATAAATGCCATCAGCAGATACAGTGAACCAAATAAAGAGCTCCTGCTTGAGAGGTCAACATAAATGGAATAACTCACCCCTTCAGGTGAGAGTATTCACTAGGCTGCCTACTCTATGTAGTTTGTTGGAACTGCTCTAGGAATCTCTGCTGACACCATCTCCTGGCAAAGTTGCAATCCTTGGCAAGGGTATTGCTAGGCTTTTCCTGAAAACAAACCAACAGAACCTTTGCCCTATGACAACTGGAAAGTATTCCCAGTTCTGTTCCTTTTAAGTTTCAGCTCTGGGGCTTGCTATCTCCTGAATGACAGGAAGCCAAGTCTAAGAACTAAGCTTTCTCTGCACTTTTTATATTTTATAAATTAAAAATAATCCCCCAATTACACGTAAAAGCAGTTTTTGACATTTAAAAAATAATTTTGAGTTTTGAATTTTCACCCTCTTTTCCCTAATATACTCTGTTGTACATAATCCCCATGATGGTAAGGAGTCTCATACAGATTTTACATTTACATTTACAATCATGTAAAACATTTCTTTTGTGGAAAGAAACTCAAACAACAAGAACAAAAAGAAATAAAGTGAGAAAAGTTTGCTTTGGTATAGATTCAGATATCAGTTCTTTCTCTGGAAGCAGGTGGCATTTTTTTTCGTCATGGGTCCTTTGGAATCTTTTTGGATCATTGTATTGCTGAGAATAGCTGTCATCAGTTGTTTATTGTACAATATTCCTGCAAATGTGTACAATATTCTCTCTCTCTCTCTCTCTCTCTCTCTCTCTCTCTCTCTCTCTCTCTCTCTCTCTCTCTCTCTCTCTCTTTCTCTCTCTCTCCCTCAACCCTTACCTTCCACTTTAAAATCAATACTATGTATTGGTTCCAAGGCAGAAGAGTAGTAAGGGCTAGGCAATAGGGGTTAAGTGACTTACCCAAGGTCACACAGCTGAGGCCAGATTTGAACCTAGGACCTCCTGTCTCTAGGTCTGGGTCTCAATCCATTGAGCTACCTAGCTTTTCCCTCAATATTCTCTTGGTTCTGCTCATTCTACTCTGCTTCAGATTGTGTAAAACTTTCCAGGTTTTCCCAAGCTCCTCCTTATAGCACATAGTATTTCATTATAATCATATACTATAACTCATTCAGCCATTCCTCAATTAATAGGTATCCCCTCACTTTCCAGTTCTTTGCCCCCACAAAAAACTGCTTTAAATATTTTTGTATACATAGGTCCTTCCCTTTCTGTTTTTTTTTCTCTTTCTGGGATACAACCATCGTAATTGTATTGCTGAGTCAAAGGGTAGGTACTGTTTTATAGCTCTTTTGGTATAAGTCCAAGCTGTGCTCCAGAATGGTTGAATCAGTTCACAACTTCCCCAACCAAGCATTAGTGTCTCAATTATCCCACATTTCCTCCAAGTTTTGTCATTTCCTTTTCTTGTCATAAAAGCTAATCTGGTAGGGGTGGGGGTGGTACCTCAGTGTTATTTTAATTTGCATTTCCCTAATTAATAGTGATTTAAAGCATTTTTTTGCATGACTATAGAGAGCTTTAGTTACTTTGCCTAAGAACTACTGGTTCATAGCTTTCACCATTTATCAATTGGAGAATGGCTTGCATTCTTATTCATTTGACTCATTTCTCTCTGTATTTGAGAAATGAGACTTGTAAAACATTTTTGCAGTTATAATTATTGTGTACTATTCTCCATCCTATTTCCCTCTGTTTAGTTCCTGACTATCACCTCCCTCAATTTCCCTCTTTTCTATCAACCCCATCTTTCTCTTACCCTTTCCTCTCCTACTTACCTGTAGGTAAGATAGATTTCTAGACCCAACTGATGGTGTATTTTCTTTCCTCTGAGCCAATTCTGACAAAAGTAAGACTCATGTGCTCCATTTACCACCTCCTCCATCTTTCCCTCCACTGTAAAATCTTTCATGCTTCTTTTATGTGTAATAATTTACTCCATTCCATTTTTTCCTTTCTCCCTCCTTCCAATGCATTCCTCTTTCTCATGCCTTAATTTTATTGTTATATCATCCCATTATATTCATTCTTGTTCTCTATGTATCTGCCTTTTAACTGCTCTAATAATGATAAAGTTCTTAGGAGCTATAATAATCATCTTCCCACATAGGTATGTAAATAGTTTATAACTTTACTGAATGTCTTTTAATTTCTTTTTCTTGTTTACCTTTTTATACTTCTCTTCAGTCTTGTATTTGAGAGTCAGATTTTCCATTGATCTCTGGTCTGTTCATCAGGAATGTTTGAAAGTCCTCTATTTCACTGACTATTCTTTTCCCATGAAGGATTATGCTTAGTTTTGCTGGGTAAATAATGCTTGATTGAAGTCCTACCTCATTTGTCCAAATATCATATTTCAGTCTCTCTAATACTTTAATATAGAAGCTGCTAACTCTTCTTTTATTCTGAGTGTGACTCTACAATTTTTGAATTATTTATTTTTTGCTGCTTGCAATAGTTTCTCCTTTATCTGGGAGTTCTGAAATTTGACTATAATATTTCTGGGAGTTATTCTTTTGGGATCTATTTCAGGAGATAATCAGTAGATTCTTTCAATTTCCATTTTAGCCTTTGATTCTAGAATATCAGGGCAGTTTTCCTTGATAATTTCTTTTTAAAAAAACCCTTACCTTCTGTCTTAGAATCAATACTGGGTATTGGTTCCAAGGTAGAAGAGTGATAAGGGCCAGGGAATGGGGGTCAAGTGACTTGCCCATGGCCACACAGTTAGGAAGTGTCTGAGGCCATATTTGAACCCAGAATCTCCCATCTCTGGGCTTGACTCTTAATCCACTGAGTTACCCAGCTGTCCCCTATTTCTTGAAAGATGATGTATAAGCTCTTTTTTTTTATCATGGTTTTCAAGTAGTCCGGTAATTCTTAGATTATCTCTCCTGGCTTTATTTTCCAGGTCAGCTGTTTTTCCAATAAGGTATTTAATTTGCTTATGTTTTTTCACTCTTTTGACTTTATTTCTTGATGTCTCATGGAATCATTAGCTTCCACTTGTCTAATTTTTTTAAACCCTTACCTTCTGTCTTGGAATCAATACTGTGTATTGGTTCCAAGGCAGAAAAGTGGTAAGAGCTAGGCTATGGGGGGTCAAGTGACTTGCCCAGGGTCACATAGCTGGGAGGTGTCTGAGGCCAGATTTGAATGTAGGATTTCCCATCTCTAGGCCTGGCTCTCAATCTACTGAGCTACCCAGGAGCCCCCCCAATTCCCCTTGCCTAATTTTAATTTTTAAGACATAGTTTTCTTGAGTGAGCTTTTGTACCTCCTTTTCCATTTGGCCAATTCTACTTTGTAAAGAGTTCCTTTTCCTCAGTGAATTTTTGTACCTCTTTTTCCATATAATTCTGCCTTTTAAGAGGTTCTTTCCAATGTAATTTTGTATGTCTTTTTCCATTTGGCCAATTTTGCTTTTTAGAAAGTTCTCTTCATTGGATTTTTGTGCCTCTTTTACCAATTGTCGTATTCTGTTTTTTTAAAAAGTATTAATTCCTTCAGTATTTTTGTACCTCTTTTACCAAGCTGTTGACTCTGAAAATGATCTAATTTTCCCCACAATTTTTCTTTTTCCTCTCTAATTTGATTTTTTAAAATCCTTTTTGAGCTTACTCATTAATTCCTTTTGGATTTGAGAGCAATTACCATTTTTCTTGGAGGTTTTGGATGCAGTAGTATTGACTTTGCCATCTTCTGAGTTTGTTTTTTGGTCTTCCCTAGTTTTTGTTGGGGTCCGGGAATTCGCCCACCACCAAGGAAGACCCGTAGACAATGCAAACAAGCAAAGGGTCCTTTATTATGGAATGCTTTGCCTTCACAGAGACTAAGAACAGCCTGAGTGATCTATCTATTCTAGCAATGTTTTACAGTCTTCAAATGATGTGTCCCATAAAACCACATCTTGCCTTTATTGGTTGTATTATGGAACTGGTATGTGCACCAGTGGGAACTTCTGCCATCAGAGTTCCGAATTCCCTCCTGAAGACTCAGTCTTAAATATTTTTCAGCATGTATAGCCCCCTTCCCTTCCTACTTCCAGTCCATTATCTGTTGCATGCCCTTGTTGGAATGTTGCCCATATGTATGGCTCTGCTACATACTGTTCTTGTTGCCAGTCCCACAGTTTATCTGTTTTTGCAGCTGGGGACCTTGGACAGGTCTTCTCAGTCCTGAAGTTTATCTGTTTGCAGCTGGGACGTTGGCATTTCTCCTGGCTGAATTTCTCAAGGCTTGGACAGCTCCTTGCTGAAGTTTTTGGGCTGGGCAATTTCCAACTCAGACCTCCCTCATTTTGAACAGAGGAAGATGAGTCTTCTTGATTCTAAACCCAGTGTTCTATCCACTGTGGCACTTACCTGCCCATGGCACTAAGGTTATCAAAAATATAAAAGTATTGAAGGGGTGGTAGTTTTGGGGGAAAGATGATTGGTTTTAGGTAAACTGAGTTTGAAATAAAAGCAAGTGAAAATATTGAGTAGGCAATGGTATAGGGCTGAAGCTTAGAATACAAATAAAAAATGAAGAAAAAATTGGCTAAGAAGTTATACTGATACCAGGAGTGTGAATGATATTTTGTAGAGTTAAACTTTAGAGTATTCTTGCATATATGGAGCTAGATGAGAAATAACCATGAAAGGAGAGAGAAAAGGAATCTTTAAAAGAATCAGAGAACCAGGATAACAGTGTCACAAAAGCCAAGGGCAGTAGTTTCAAGTAGAAAGGCATAGTCAAGAGTTACTACAAAAATTGCTCCAGAAAGTCTTTAAGGAAAATGAAGATTCAATACCACTAGGTGGCAGTGTGCTACCATGTACATAAGCTTTCCCATTCTGAGCCCATGACCTGAAATCATTCTCACCGCTGAGGAAAAATCAAATTCACATTTTGTTTTTGAGGCACAAAATATCCTGCATAGTCATTAATCGGTACACCTAATACTAGTATTTCAATGGGCATTTTTATGAGTTTTTAATCCATTTGAAACATCAGTTGAAGAACCTGGCATTGACCTCAGTTTTGCTTATTTTATTCTTGGGAAAATAATTAAAAAGTGCTTGTATGGCTCTAACTGACATATCAAGAAACTAAAAAAAAATAACATGGAATATTAAGATAATAAATGAAATGTTATGTTCTTCTGCTGCTTTTTTCATGAATTTGCTCAAAGGAAATCTCTGTTGCATTTCCAGGTCTTCTTTCTACTGGCTAATGGGGATCAGTATGATGACCAATTAATGAGAAAATTTTTACTCAGGGCCTACTATGTGCCTAACACAGTGCCAAGAATTTTGGATGATTCAAAATATGCCATAGAACTTTGGAAATAAAAGATATTCTCTGAGAAATGAATAACAAAAATGTATATAAGGGTACTAAAGTATATGATATAAAGTCCTAGGTCTAGTTCAAAGAAAAGAGATAGCATTGTGTATTAGAAGATTTGGGGAAGACTTCATGGAAAGAATGGATTTTGATGATGGACAGGCAGCAAGATGGGAGGGGAGATCATTTTAGGTAGGAGAAATGAGAGAACAAAGTCAGAGCTGAAAATGCATTTAATGTAAATAGGAGAGTGACCAAAATTGAGGTTCTGTGTAAGAAAACACCCTCATATTCAATCTGTTGACAATTTCTGTCAATTTTACCTTCATGACAATTCTCTTGTTCACTTTCTTCTCTGACACTGTCACCCCTCTGGTCCAGCCCTTCTCTGGTAGATCCTGTTGATCTACCAGTTTCAAGTCTATTCCCATTCCCCATTCTCTACTCAGCTGTCAAAGAGATCTTCCTAAAGCATAGGTTTGATTATATCACATATTTATTCACAAAATTCCAATGGCTCCCTGTGCCCTCCAGGATCAAGTCAAATGAGTAAACATGAAACATTTACAGAGTGATAAAGCCTGGGGTGAGAGTAGTCCCGACTCTCAAGGAGCTTAAGTCTAACTGAGCAGATAGCATGCAAACAACTTTGTACAAACAAGACACATACAGAATGAATCAGTGATCATCTCAGAGAGAAAGAACTAAGATTAAGGAGATCTGGGAAAGGCTTCTTGTAGAGGGTTGGACCCATTAGCTGAGGTTTAAATCAAATATAAAATTCTTCGGCTATCAAAGCCCTTTATAATGTGGATCCTTCCTACCTTTTCAGTGTTCTTAAACCATTCTTTCCTTTCTGAGTGATTTGGTGACACAGGTCTCTTTGTGGGTTCTGCGTCAAGACATTCCATCTCTGGACTCCAGGTATTTTAACAGGTTGTCTGTCTGTCATCCATGCCTGGAATTTTCCACTTCCTCATCTTTATCTCTGGCTCTGGATGGTTTTCCTCACCTGATCCCCCTTAATGCTAGTTGTTTAGCAATTTTCTTTTCTTTGTTGATTATTTTCAGTTTATCCTGTATGTATGTCATTTGTGCACAGTTGATTACATGTGGTCTCCCCATCAGACTGTGAGTTATACCTTGAGAATAGAGATTGGATTTTTGTTTTTTTTGCCTTTGTATATTCAGTGGTTAGCAGTGCCTGGCCCACAGTAGGTAGTCACTTAATACATTCTTGTTGACTGGGAAATATTGAAATATCACTTTTCTTTTTAAAACATTAAAAATACATTTTATTGATATCTTTTGTTTTTAATCATGCCTTCATTTCCATGTTCCTCTGCATCCAGAGAGCCATTCCTTATAACAAAGAAGAAAAAAAGTTAGCAAAACTAAATAACATACTGAAAAATTTCAAAGTTTTGTGCAGTGTTCCACACCCAGGTCCTCTGTCTCTCTGAAAGATCATGCCTATCAGATACTTCTTTAATGTGTCACAGGATCACAGAAATTAGAACTGAAAAGGACTTCATTGAGTCTAACCCTTATATGAAAAGGAATATGCACTCTATATGCCCCATAATTGGGCATCCAGACTTCTAGTTAGAGAGGGATGCTCTAATATCTAAGACAGCCCATTACACTTTTGGAATAGGCTAGATAGTTCTAATTGTTAGGAAGCTTTTTTGATTTCTTGTCTAAGCGTGCTTCCTGGCAACTTCTACTCCTTATTCCTGCTTCTGTCTCCTGGGCCAAATAGAACAAGCCTGTTCTCTCTTCCTCATGATAGCTAATAATAACCATAGCTAACATTTATGTGGTATTTATGATGTCAGGCAATGTATGTTTTTTTTTACAAATTTTTACAATTTCTTTTTACAAATGTTATTTCATTGGATCCTTAAAATAATGTTGTAAGGTAGGTGCTATTATTATCTTCATTTTACAGGAAACAGAGGCAAACAGGTTAAGTAACTTGCCTAGGATCACACAGCTAGTGTTAGAGGCTAGATTTGAACTCAGGAGTAAAGTGGACAAAAACCCTTTCTTCTAATCTGAAAACCTTGCTTCTAACAGAGCTAATTAATCTAATTAAAATCCTTATCCTAAGAAAGGTTAAACATTTCTATTCAATGATCCTCATATGACATAGACACAGTTCATCATGCCTGTCTGTCCTCTGAACTCTCATATTTCTTTATGTCCTTTTTTAAACCTTGGCACCCAGAGCTGGACAACAACTCTGAGGTATTACCTTACATCTATCAGACTGGCAAATATGATAAAAAAGATAACAATAAATGATAAATCTCTTCCAAGAGGGGACGTGGAAAAATTGGGACACTAATACAGCAGTTGATGGAACTGTGAACTGACATAACCATTCTGGAGGGCAGTCTGGAATTATACCCAAAGGGCCATAAAACTGTACATATCTTTTGACCTAGCAATCCTACTATTAAGTCTGTATCCCAAAGATATCAAAGATAGGGGAGAGGGACCAATTGATACAAAAATATTTATTTCAGCTTTTTTTTTTTGTGGTGGCAAAGAAATGGAAATTAAAGGATGACCATTAGCTAGGGCAATGGCTAAAGAAGTTGTGGTATATGATTGAAATGGAATACTAGTGTGCTATAAGAAATGATGAACAAGTTCACAAAAAAACCCTGGAAAAACTTATATAAAGTGGTGACCAACTATGAATGACAAGTATTATTAGCAATGCAAGGATCCAGGACAATTTCAGGAGATTCATGATGAAAAAGGCTGTCTCTTCTTTTACAATATGATGAATATGGAAAATATATTGAATAATAAAACATGCACAACCTATATCATGTTATCTGCTGTCTTGGGAAAGGGGGGAGGATGAGAGGGAAGGAAAGAACATGGATTGCAATATGTCAGAAAAGATTATTGAAAATTGTATCCATATGTAATCTGGAAAAATATTTTAAAAATTTAATAAAAAAATTCCACCTTCTATAGTATTACTTTTCTGATACTCCTTAATTTTAGTGCTTCCTCTCTGTTCACTAGCATCTGACTCTTTGTGACCCTATTTGGGGTTTTCTTGGCAAAGAAGAGTGGTGGTTTGCTTTTTCCTTCTCCTGTGTGTCCATAGACGAAGAACTGAAGCAAAATGAGAATTAAGTGACTTGACTAGTGTCACACAGTTGTAAATGTCAGAGGTCATATTCGAGATTCAATCTTCTTGACTCCAGACCTGGTGATCTCTCTATTGAATCATCTAGTTGTCCTTTTCCTTCTGTGAATTATTTCAAATTTATCCTGCATATTTCTTGTTTGTACATAGTTATTTGCATGTTGACTTTCCCATAAAACTGGGAGCTTTTTGAGGGCATGGACTTTTACCTCCCTTTGTATCCCCAGGGCTTTCTTAGCACAGTACCTAGCACACTTCAGAGACTTATTGAATGCTCATTGACTGTTTGCTGGGTTCCCTCATTAAGAATTCAAGTTCCTGTCTTTTTGTTTTATTTGTATTCATGTCACTTAGCACAGAGTGGAGTGTATGGTAATCACTCAATTGTTGTTGACTTAACTTTACTGGGTATTTTCTGATCATGTTACTCATTGATTTTCTAACCATAGCACAGTGGCATTTTTTCTCTTGACTCTTTAATTAAATCTGATGCTGGCTATATTGACATAAGGTATTTATTAGGGAGTAAAAGGTCTAACTTTTTCAAGTCTTTTTCTTTTCCTGGCTAGTTTGAACAAAGTGGATATAAAAATAATCTGTGAGTTTTGGGGATAAAGTGAAATGTGGTTATTTGGCTGTCAAATGGATGCTTTTGATGCCAAAGGTCCTTGCCACAAATTTGTCATGACCTACATACTTGACCTATATTGTATGTATTTGATAAAGTTGTGCTAATTAGAAACATGAGCAAGAATGGTATTTTAATATTTAAATGTACAAGGATATTTCTAGATTTTTAACTTCTATAATAAATTTATATTAGTGCTTAGATGAGTGAGAGACCAAATGAGTAATCAAACTTATTTCTTTTATGAATTTTCACACATTTCATTGATGAGAAAATGCAGACAAGAACATTGCACTGTCTTTTCTTAGGGAGAGGTTATTTTATAGGGACTGAGAATAGATTCTCTGGAAAACAGAATTGAACCCTTTCCCAATGTGGCTATTTGTCATCTGTGAAGATTGTTTGTCCTCTGCATTTCTCAACTTGAGTCTCAACCTTGCAAAAGAATTAATTCCAGTGTCCAGAATTCCTAGTTGTATCTTTGGCTTTTATATAAACAAGCCATTCTGAAGCTATTTGAAAATATTTGAATCTGGTTTTAGTGAAATTGGTAAAAGCCCTTTTCAAAGAGCAACAATCTTGTTTTTAATAGCTGCAATCTACTTTGTTCAATTATTTGGCAGGTCATCATATTGCTAACACCTCATCTGTGAAGTAATTATTGAAGACATCAACATATAAAGAGAGATGCTCAGGATGAGAATAAGTAGGATTATTATTTCAAGGAAATACATGTTGCATTAAATCAATGATAATTTTGAAATATTGATCCCTTTTAATTAAGCACTAAATAAATAATCAATAAACCAATAAATCAATAAACATTTATTAAACATCTAGTATGTTCCAGGCACTGTGCTAAGCATGAGGGATATAAAGAAAGAGAAAAAAAGAGCCATTATCTCAAGGAGCTCACAGTTTAAATGGAGACAGCATGCAATGATGTATATATAACAAAGTATATAAAGGAGAAATTATAAATCATCAACAGAGGGAGGACATTAGAATTAAGAGATATCAGGAAAGGCTTCCTTTAGGAGGTGGAATTTTATCTGGGAAGCTAGGGAGGTCAGGAGGTAGAGTTGAGGAGGGAAAGCATTTGAGGAATGGGGGCCAGCCAATGAAAACATCCATAGTATCTTGTTTGAGGCACAGCAAAGAGGACAGTGTTACTGGATCAGAAAGTATGGAGATGGAATAGGGTAGTATAAAGTATAAAAAACTCAGAAAGGTATGAAGGGGTCAGTTTATGAAGGACTTTAAAAAGCCAAAAGAGGATAGAAGTCTTGATGAGGTTGAAAAATAGGTTTTGGAGTTGTAAACAGAAGTGGGATGACAACAGATTATGATGATATAAAGAAATTTTAGAATTCATTAATATGAGTGTGAAATATTTATGGTATATGGCAAAATCGAGAGTATGTCTTTCTCTGTGTATAGTTGGGGTGGTAGTAGAGTAGGAGGTCATTGGAAATGAGTAAATTGAGGAGTTGGAAGTTTATGGTATTTGACAGAGTATTAATATGTATGTTGAAGTCTCCTAGAATGAGGGCAGGTGTTGGAGAGGGATGAATTATTGGAAAAAGGAGACTGTCCTGGAGATCAGTAGACAACCACTGCCAGAATTTTGATTGGTTGATAAATATAGATTGAATTAACCCAAAACAGGAGAGGTTACTTAGTAGTGGTTGGTAGAGGGAAAACCTGGAAATGACAGAGGGGAGCAAGCAATAATCCAACTTTCCCACCATGACTAGTGAATCATGACTATTAGTGAAAATATACCAGATATTGGGAAGGGTGACCAGGGAAACTGTGACATCTGAAGGGAGCCAGATCTGAGTGAGTAAAAGAAGACAGAGATTAAGTATAGAAATAGTTTAAGATAAAATCTAATTTGTTAGCTATGTAGCTGGAATTCTAGAGAGCATAACAGAAGAGTTGGGTAGCTTTAAATTGGAAGGTTGGGAGGTGCAGTTGAGTTAAAGGGGATGGGAATAAGGAAACAGGATTGAACTATGAAACAGAGAATTAGAATCATTGGGATTGGGGGCAACTGGGTAGCTCAGTGGATTGAGAGCCAGGCCTAGAGACAGGAGGTCCTAGGTTCAAATCTGGCCTCAGACACTTCCTAGCTGTGTAACCTTGGGCAAGTCACTTGACCCCCATTGCCTGGCCCTTACCACTCTTCTGCCTTGGAGCTAATACACAATATTGACTCCAAGACAGAAGGTAAGGGTTTAAAAAAAAAAGAATCATTGGGATGATGTGGATATGACAAGGTAGAAGTATGTTAACTATTGAGAATTAAGTTCAGGTAGATTATCATGGTCTATTTATTTATCCTCTGCTGGAGTTTTCCCAGGGTATTAGGTTGTTAGGTATAGCTGGTGATTTGGAGGGTGCCCTGACATGGGCAAAGCAAGTCTTGTGTGGCGATAGGTGGTTGGATAAGATATGTGAAGTTCAACTGTGTGTTGGTAAATGTTTAAAAACTGGCTCTTAAAAAAAAAAGCAATCTCTATACACTTTTAAGTTTAATGTGTGTTACTAACATTTTCTTCATTACTTTCTTATCCAAACAATAAACCCAATAATGAACAAAGTCCTGATTTGTAGATTTTTTTCTAATTTCTAAGGTGTAAATACAGTTGTCTCTCATTATATCACGTTTCACTTATCATGGTTTCACTATATTGGAGGTTTTTAAAAAAAAATCAAATTCTGTATCATGAAGTTTTCACTATGTTGCGGGATCTTGTGGATGAGTACCATACTGTACACAATGGTAATTCAGTATGACACTACAGCTTCAGTAAGTTTGCAAAGGTGAGATTTTATATGGCACTCTATTGGTTGATGGGATGAAAGGTGACCAACCACAGTGCTGTGTTCTATATCCTGGGTGCTGTTTGTCTCAGTGACTATAGCATTGGTCTGTCTGCTCTCCTGCACTGTGCCCATATTTTTAGCATCTCTCCTTGTCCACTTCACATCTATGTCTGATAGCTGCACTTAGTGTTGCTCTGTGGTGTTGTATTTTTGTGAAGTTTTCATAAAAGTTTGAATTTATTTCAAGCCCTATGCAACCCAAATATTTTGTGCCTTCTAAGGCTTCTGGCAGTGAACCCAAGTGCCAAATTACATAGGTTTAATAGTGTAGAAAATGTTTAAGAGCATATGAAGTATTTATAAGTGCAGAAAAGGTTAATAAGAGTGTGGAAAAGATTTATAGGAGAGTGAGAAGGGTTTATAAAGCTTTAAAATATATAAATAATAAAATAAATATAACGCTGCTACTTTGTGGATTTTTACCTATTGCAGGGGTCCCTGGAATGTAACTGAAAATTTAAGACTTGTCTCACAAGAGCTGGTTCAAGATATCTCCAGTATATACACCCCTTTTGGAGTCTGATAGTGACTCACAAGTCCAAGAAGATCCTATGAAGGTATAAGTGGCTGGAAAGGGTCCTGCCTGGACAACAATCAAAGCGTGTGGACAAGGTAGCTCTTTGGAGCTGGAGGTGGCCAGATAAGATACTGGTATTCATGAACCATGCAGTTTCTCTAACTGAATACTGGCTTGTCCCACAAACCTGTCTTGCACTATTTAACCATTCAATCAAAACTGGCTAGCAGAGGCTTTATAGAGCAAATAATTACAGGCTTATCGTGTTGGGGAAGAAAAAAAGAGCAGTTTTGGCTAGGGTATTGCTTTCCTTATAAGATCAGAGGCCAGAGCCCTTACAGCTGACTAAAAGGAGTCAATATATAGTATCCAGCTTCCTCCTCTTTCTATTTCCCCATCTCACACAATGAGAATGCTGTTAAATTAACCAGCACTATGGGGGTCACCTTAAACAGTCAAACTTACATCAACTTTTAGTCTAATTGATTAAAGAGACTTTTGTCCTTGAGCATCAATTCCTCTATGTTCTCTAATAAAGGGTGTAGTCAAGCACTGATGACAATGAAATGCTACTAGATGAAAGAAAATCACATGAACTGAAGTACTACATCTTCAGGGATGAAGGGCAGCCAATTCTTGGGCAGAAGGGTTTGAAAACCTCCCCAGTGGGGTTCTAACTACTTGATATGGATAAATCTTTTCCTCCCTTGACTAGCAATCCTGAAATTTCTTATTGACATATAAGCATGCTTGAGGACTCTTCACATTTAACAAGAAAAATAGAGATTATAACCTCCCCATAATCCCTGCGTGGAATGTTTGTGGTTTGCTTATAGGAGAAAAAGTCTTCATTTTCCTTTTAGAAAAAACTTCTCTGTACATTTTAATTTTGCTTTTCCAATTAAATTCTGCTTTTTCACTAAGGCATCAGACTTTACTAAGTTAGAATTGCAGCATAATGATTTATCTTTGATGCCAAGCAGTGTTTAAGGGCTCCACTCGTGCTGTCTCCCAAGTGGGCTGTTCCATTCCCATTATAGGGGAGATTGAATTAGAGCCCAGAAACATATCTGCATCCTTGCAAAAACTCAGGATCAGAAGTACTAAACACAAAGCTACAGTAGAAAAAATTGACTCTCAAGATTTCCTTCCCTATTCTCAGAAGAAAGAAAACATTCTTTTGCCCTCCCAGACTTCAAATCCATGCTTTAATTTTAAGCAAACTGTTGTCTTTTGGCCTGTTGAGCACATCACTGTATCTAATGGTAGGAGGTTTTGGGAAATCATGTGGTCTTTCATATCTTGGCAGAGAGCAAGACTGTTGCAAATCATTATAAACGGCTTCAAAAATGTTTTAAAAGGGAAAAAAAAGAGAGAAAGAAATGTTTGGTCCTGTCTGGCTTGTCCCTTTGCTTTTCTGGCTGGCAAACGACGCTTCACCTCTCCATTGTGTTTGTGAATAGAGAAGGCTTAAAATTTACCAAGCAGGGGTACGCAGGCCTTCCCATCCTTTTCTATTCATTACTTCAATTAATAATTAGTTGCCTGAAAAAAAAAAGAGCCAATCTGTTTCAGTGAGGGGGAGTTCCATTAAAAGAATCATGAGCCAAGCCAATTAGCATCTTGGTTCTGACTGCCTTGGGAATTTAATGTAGTTACTCGGCTGATTTAAGGTATCCAAATATTGTTGTCTTGTGAAGGGGAAAGTAATGTTTGTTAAATGAGAGAAGTCCCTCTGGGCCCATATGCTGTTGATGTTTCTGCGTTGTTCTGGGCTGGAATGGGTAATAGGGCCAGGCTGCTTTTGTTTCGCCCACATGTCCTCTGTATTCTCATGACAGGACCTAGCAGCTGGCCTCAGGCTGCCCAAACCTTTGCCACCAGTGGTGGGCGTAACTGCTTCCCCTTAAATAGTTGCACACTTGAACAAGTCCATTGTTTGCCCAGAAAGCATTTCAACTGCCCATTACCAGTCATCCTTAGGACAAAAAGATGTGAGACCAGTGTGTGGACAACCTGTCTGTACAGCATATTGTTTGGGGGCAATTAATCTGCAAATTGGCAGTTTGCAAATTGTCCCATGCATGAATTAGCTACATTGCTCTGAAAGGACTGTGGGACAGTGGGAGATAGGACCAGGGAAGATCAGAGAAGGAAGTCACATGAATAAATAGGGCAATTTAACATGTGAATTTTGAAGAAATCATAGAATCACAATTTTAGATCAAGAGGTAGAGTTTCAGAAGTCATTTTTGTCTGTCCTCTCCTCCTTTAGGCATGTCTCATTTAAATCATCTGAGCTTGATGAGATTTTATCCACTTTATGAAGAAATTCCATAGTCTTTCTTAGTTATTCATTCCATGTTTAACAACTGTTGCTTAGGACATTCTCACTTAAATCTAATGAAAGCCTCTCATGTAGTTAAAACCTGCCTGCTTTGATTTGTTTCCCAGGGGTGATTAAGAACAGCTGATAAATCATTCTCTGTTTAAGAGTCCCCTTTAATTCAAAGACACTGATTAAATCAGACTACAGCCTTTTCTTCTCCAGGGCAAATAGTTCATAATCTTTTTGGTTCTAGATGGGTTGGGCAACTTAGTTTTGAAGCACCCCTAGTTTGCTTTTAGTACAACCTGGTTGGACATGGGTCCAAGCTAGATTTTGTTCAAATATCTCTATGATGATGGAATATCCTAATTCCTCCTGTAGTTCCTTTGGAAACATTGTGACAACTAAGAGCAATCATGTCCCTGAAGAAATAAGAAATCTGGTGGGTAATATTTTCGTCATTTGATCACTCAACAACTTTAAGCAGTTGGTGGAAGTACTTTACGATAAGAAAAAATATGCTAAACAAAGAATAAAATCTTTGGTGCCCATGAACTCACTGTGAAGCATTTGGGGGAAAATTTGTCTGGGATAATCTCACTTACCAGATTTTACATGCATGGTAACAATTTCTATCTTTCAAGACAGAATACATGTGTTGCTTGTTATATTAAATGAAAAAATGAAAAAAGTTGCCAATGCCCCATTTCCCTCAACCTTAAGTTTGTGGGGAAACTTGACTGAGAGGTCAGAGATATCAGATTCTATTCTTCATTTTGGCATTATTGAAGTCACGTAGAGCCAAGGGTAGGACAAACTTCCACTGAGTCTGAAGCATAATGTTGTAGAAACAACAATGAATTTATATCCAAAGAACCTGGGTATGAATCCTAATTCTGCAGCTTACTAGCTATGGAAATTATTTCATTTCTCAAGGGTCAGAGTTTTCCTCAACTATAAATTAGGAGGTTGGAATAAGTGATTTGTGAGGTCCTTTTCAGTTCTAAACAATAAATGAATTTCACTTATTCATTTATTTTGTTGGCTATAAAGGTGAAAAGGATGAGGGAGTGTGGATGACTCAGTGAAACCATTCTTGCTCATTGGAAAAATGATGTAAAGTTTGTGATATTGTAATACAAGTTGTATAGAACACTAAGAGTTCTGAACCTTCAGATGCTGATAGGGACAGGCCAGAACCCTGAATCTCAGAACCTTGAGAATAGCAGCATTCCCCATACCACCAGAACTGTTTCTAACTGGGCCCAAAGTCATCATTCAGGGGAAAAGTCATTCTGGAGAGGGAATTCACCTTCCTTGTCATCACTACTTATTGTTGAACAACTACCACTAACAGATAGAACTGGCATAGGAAAGTTACCTTGAGGGAGAGAGGAGTTGGCGGATTATCAGAGAATCACCACCTTTATCAACATTTTCCCACAGAACTTGATGGGAGCCACCCAGGATCCTGAACCCAAGAACTGAGAATAATAATATTAAATAATGACAATCAAAGAGACATTATCATCTGATTTGCTGCTACATCCTTGGGTCCAAATTCTTATCTTTTTGACCATATGAAGGCTGCCTTTCTCTTATTTTCCTCTTATATGGAGATCTGATCATATACACTGCAAATATACAGTACAGGACTCCTTGAACTTTGGACATATTGTAATGGTTGGTTTTAGTTCTCTTGTTCAATGTCCAATAGTTTAAACAACCTGGATTTTCTCATTCTTATTTCTAATTACCACTGGGGCAAGGCACGTGGATTATAGGACTCTGAAATGATGCTCTTTGATTAATAGTTCCTTCGGATGTTTTCTGAATTCTTTTGTCTCAGAGAAAGCAATCTTTGGTGATCACCCTCTAAAAGAGTGGGAGTCATTGAGGTAGATTCTGTGCCTTGATCCCACAGTGTGTCACAGAATTCTAGAATAGATTATTGAAGAGACAGTTAAGGAGATTTTAGAAAAGGAAGTGGTGAGGGGACAGCTAGGTGGTTCAGTAGATAGAAAGCCAGGCTTGGATATAGGAGGTCCTGGGTTCAAATACTTCCTGGCTGGGCAAGACTGGGCAAACCACTTAACCTCAATTGCTTAGGCCATACCATTCTTCTGCCTTTGATTGGATATCTAGTATCAATTCTAAGGCAGAAAATAAGAGTGAAAAAAAAAGAAAAGGAAACAGCAGTCACAAAGAATTGGTATGGTGTAATGGGATACTGGTCCATTAGATCTAAATTTTAGAGCACGAAAAATTTCTTTTTAGTTTCAGTCTAAAGTGTGGAGGTTTGGTGAGCCCTCTTCTAGCCATGAACAGTTGATGAAGACATGGCCATGAAGGTGATAACTAAAAGCTTTCCAATTGACTTTGGAGCTGGAAAAGACTGCAGTTCGAATTGAGTTTGCATACAAAAGAGTAATATGCCTTTCCTCAGCCCCTTTTTCACTTCTCCCTTTCTTGACAAATGAGGACGAACAACTGTGAGATCTGGAGTGAGAGGCTTCATTTGCTTTTTCTCTCTACCCAGCCACCATGTGTCCTGCATTATTGATGTCTATTTCATGTTTATTCTTTTCTGATCTTAGATAAATGGACATCTGGAGAAAGAGTGGGCTACATCAAGTCCTTGTGAGCTTCGATTGGTATCAGAAGTAGAGGTACTGGAGCCTGTAGCAATAGAATCTGAGGTTCCTGGGGACTCAGTTAAGGGTAATTAAATTGCCAATGGAGACAACTTGTAAGAAACTGTCCCAGTTGATGGATAGTGGCAGCAACATAAGCAGTACTGAACTTGGCTGGGACTTTGTAAGAGGAGAAAAAAACATTCAGTACTGTTGGGGGGTCTTGATACTGTATCCATGAGTTCTCTACATTAGAGCTCTAGTTTCTTTAGAGACAAATAGATGTCATAGTGGATTGAGTCCTCAGCCTGGAGTCAGAAAATATGTGTTAAATTCTATTCTTTGAGACTTCTTAGCCATGTGACCTTGGTCTAGTTATTTAACCTCTTTATGCTTTGGTTTTATCAATTGTAAAGTAGGGATAAAATAGCATTTATCTTACAGTGTTGTTGTGAGGATCAAATGGAATAATATTTGTAAAGTGTTTAACACAGTGCCTGGCACATAGTTGGTGGCATATAAATGCTTAATCCCTTCCCCTTTCCTTTTCTTTTTATTTGTGCTTCCAGTTTGATCTCACTCTCTCCAAGGACATTGTGTGTATGTGCGTGTGTGAAGGAAGGACAGTATGCCACAAATTGGAGACAATGCTTTGTACTAACAACTTTAAGCTTGTTTTGTCCACTTTCCTTAACAGAGAATGCACATTCCCATTTAGGAGAAATGTTTTTGTTCTTCTTTCTCTGTTATATCTTTTCATTAAATATCTTTTTTTGGTAAAAAGCTAATTGATAACAACTGGTTAATTGATATTGAGAGAAGCACACAGGATAGGATGCACAGGTGATTATACTGGAAGTCACACTCACTCAAGGTTACCCCTAACATTCGGAGAAGTAATCAGTTGTCATTTGGGGGTACTTGATTAGACAGTGATAATGAGGATTGGGAAAGTAAACTAATTTACTTGGATAAGTAAGATTATCCAGAGTGGATGCTACAATATCTTTCTGAAGAATAGCTCATAACAGATGAACATTTTGAAAAACCCTTATCTTCAGTCTTAGAATCAATACTGTGTATTGGTTCCAAGGTCAAAGTATGGTAAGGTCTAGGCAATGGAGGTTAAGTGCCTTGTCTGGGGTTGCACAGCTAAGACATGTCTGAGGTCAGATTTTAACACAGTACCTTCAGATGAACATTTTTTAACAGGTTTATTAAGCTGGTAGATCAAAGTAATGCTATAACTATCTAGTCTATATACACTTAGATTTAAAAAATCATCAAGACTGATATGAGCTGGGATAGGCATAGTTTTTCAGATAGCAATTTTGTCTGAGAAACATGGGAGTTTTGATCACAAACTCAATATGAATTAATATATTGAGGCAACTAGGTGATGCAGTGGATCAAGTATCAGGCCTGGAGTTAGGGAGATGAGTTAAAATCTGACTGTAGATTCTAGTTTTCTGACTCTGGGCAAGTCACATAACTATTTGCTTCAGTTTCTTCATCTGTAAAATGGGGATGGCATTTACCTCACAGGATTATTGGGAGAACAAATGAGATAATAATTACAAAGCATTTAGGACAGAGTGTGATAGTTATTTTTTATTAGTAGTTTTATCATTAACTTCATGGTGTGGCAACCAAAAATTTAATGTGATCTTGAATTCCATTAAAAAAGCCATAGCTTCCTTGGAGAAGATTGTAGTCTTGTTTCACTCTGCCCTGTTCAGAAAACATCGGGATTATTGTTTCCAGTTCTTGGTGTTATAATTTAGGAAGGGCATTGATAAACTAGACAAAATCCAGAGGAGGGCAACCAGAATGATGAGGAGCCATGATTGTGTATCATATGGAGATTGTTGAAGAAATTGAGAATGCTTAACTTGGAGGAAAAGAGATTCAGGGAGAAACATAACTGCCTTCAAATATTTGAAGAGACTGTCATGTAGAAGAGGGATTAGCTTTATTTCATTTTACCCCATGGCACAGAACCAAGAGCGATGAATGTGTGAAAGTTACAAAACAACAAATTTAGGTTTGATGTCAGGACTACCACTGCCAACCACTTCCTAAAAATTAGAACTATCCCACAAGAGGAATGTGCTGTCTACAGAAGTAGGGGGTGTTTATCATTGGAGGTCTTCTTGATCAAGTGTCTTAATAGTGAGGATTCCTTTCTGGATATTGGATGGCCTGAAGATCCTTCTAAGCAAAATTCTGTAATTCTCTGAACTGATTTGACTTGCAAAAGTCTCATTTGAAAACCTTGCTGTCCAATTATAGTCTAAGAAAGAAAAAAATCTTCATCAAGCTCTTATCATTTTAAGGCATTCAAAAGTAGAAATCTCAGATTACTTCTCCCCTACCCTACATATAGCACCTGGGGCTTCCCTCATACATGGGCCCCCAGAAAGCTATGCCATACTTAAATAATTCTGAGCTTTGTTATCTACTCCAAACCATAGCTCATGAGCCTCCAGTGATGTTTTTATTTTTAGGCCAAAGAATATATTGGTTCAAAGGAAAGGACATATATTAAAAATTCATAACATTACATGACAAGATTCAGCTGAAACACACATTGGGGTACCCCCCCCTCAGCTTAATACACCAAAATGGAACATGAATTTATGTTATACATGGCAAGAAATCTGTGGTTAGGGTGCATACATCAAGGGCATGTACATTGGAATGTGTTTGCCCAGGGCACACTTGAGGGTATAATGATTGGCATCTCTAAATGTGCAGAATTGCCGATTTCCTCTGACATCCAATGAAATTCTAATTCTGCCCAAATCATCATACTTCTCTCTGCTAGGCTCCACATCTCTAGTCTCCACCATGCTGTCTCTGCTGGGTCAAGATTGCATTTCTCCTTTCCTTTGAAAATATTTTGCTAGTTTTGAAATTTCTGAGCTGTTCTCTGCTACCATCTACTGGTCTCCAGCTATTAATTTTCCTTAGTTCTTTGGATACTTTTTGTTTTTATTTCTTAAAACACAGTGTGTGTAAGTCTCTGCCTTATAATGGAGAGCTAAAATCCTTATAGTACATGACCTAGATCAATGAGCTAGACATGAAACAAAATCCAGCAGAAGTCCATCAAAATTAAGTTCATTCTTTGGAGGTTAGAAAATTCATTTGAGCTCATAACAAATCCCTGATTATCAGTGTGCATTTAAACTCCATTTTTGGCCACTCTACTCAACAAAAACCTAGAAGACTTGTGAGCTGGGACAATGAGACTCTCCTTAGCTCTTTGATTGGCATGGAAATGGAACTAAGGGCAATAAAAGGGCCAAGAGTTAGCTAGCAGACATAGCGGATAGAGTATCAGGCCTGGAGTCAAGTGGACCTGGGTTCAAGTCAGGTCTTGGACACTTCCTAGCTCTTGTACTTCTGTCTTGGAGTTATTTCTAAGACAGCAAATAAAAGTTAAAAAAAAAAAGGAACAAAATGGATATATGAAGCCAATACTACAATTAACCTCACCTTTCTGGCTTTTTTATGCCTGTCTATCAGCACCAAATTTACTTATTTAGTGCTGCAAAGTGGTCAGCATTAACTCCACTAGTTTCCTCATACTAGAACAATATTATTAATAAGAGAAAATAAGAAATTATTAACTGCTTGACTTAGGCAGAATGAGAGTTCCTGTAGAAGTGGGAATAATTGATGTCTCTCCTTGCTGCTAATGCCACGCCTCTCTGCTAGGCTTGTGACCTCTTTCCTGGATTCCTTGTTGATTTCCTCTTTCTGTCTAGGAGGGTCTATAGTATGGCCAGAAGACCATCTTGCTTTTCTTTCTGCCTCTTTTTATCTTTACCCTAATGCTTTTTACTGCCTTCTCTGGTTCCTGGATTTTCCTCACTGGAATATTTTTTGTTCTTGCTTTTGATCTGTTTGAGAAACACCTGATAAACACTTTATAAATTCATCCTTGTAGATTAGCAGCTCTTTTGTAAATTGTAGTTTTAGATGGTTGTCTGAGATACTAGGAGGGTTACAATGCCAGTATGTATCAGAAGTGAGACTTGAAATCATTTTTCTGACTTAGAGGCTGACTCTTTATTTGCTTATTGGCTTCCTCTCATTTAAATGTATCTTCCTCATATAAAGGGTTTCCCTTATTTCCTCCCTTTACTTTGACCTAAGCTGTTCTTTTCAAGTGAGACATGTCCTTCGAGAGTCATATTCTGCTCATAGTCTCATCCCACTGAGTCTCAACGGTGCCAAGGTGGACAAATTTGCCTCCTTGCATTAGGGTTTATAGTTCATCCAGCTTGTCACCCAGACTGCATTCCTGCCTAGACATCTGAGGTCATCTCCTTTAATTGCTGTCTTCTTTCTTAAATTTTGTTTTTGCTGGACTTTACACACATGTGAAACTATTACTACAAACAGTATACTTTAGATTTTGTTCTTTGGTCTAAATAGTTAAGCTGAGAGGGATTCCTTTTTATATGTAATTTTAAATATAAGTGAAGTTTGATTTACTTCTATAGAGTCCAAAAGCATCACTGTAATCACTAAAATATGCAGAAGTCGCCTAAGTAACTGAATTCTGTGCATGATGAAGGATTCTACTTAGCAGCAGTTATGGTACAAATGCTGAGAAAGGAATTCCAGCTATTTCAGCAGGAAAATGCAATGATAAATGCATATGTAATAAGCAGATCAGCAGCTCACTTCCTGTCAGATGATTCTACCCCTGCATTATGCCATTTTGTGTGTTTCCTCCTCCAAAATCCCTGTATGTTAAATCAGATTGAGATTTTATTCCCTACCATTAACACTTTGGCATTAGGGAGGACTGTGCTTGAAGGCATCAATTTACTAGAATAAGGATTATGTTATCAGGGAAACTAATGTGAAGTTCTCAAGGTGGCTTTGATTGCTCTAGTAATCAGAAAAATCACTTATCTGTAAGCTGAAAGAGAGGATTGAAGTCTTTAAAAATGAGGTGAAAATGCTTTTCAGGAGATTTTTTTTAAACCACAAAAATGCAATATTCTTAAAGCTACAGTAATTATTATTTCTACCTGTTTGTCTCAGGTAAGCTACCTTCAGGGAGTTTAAAAGGGAAATTTCCTTTGTTTTCACATAACAAGAAAATATAATGGGATTCAAGGAGGGAAAATTAAAAGGAAAACAGACTAAACTAGTTAGACTACTAGCCAGCAGAGAAGTCAAAAGGTAACTGATGCATAATTAAAATTTTGATGTAGGAGAGAACTCCAGTTTGGGCATAAATTGGTTATTCACACACCTAAAATTGTTTAAGCTTCAGTTTCTTTTCTACGTGTTAGAGAAATCACGTGAGGAGCAGTACACCTTTAATAGCAAACCTCCCACCATAATCTTCTTTAATACTTTGCTGGGCATTAGGAGGTATAATCTACCCTGCCCAGGTTACTGAGGATGAACTTATAGATGCTAAAGCCTTCTTTATGAGAATTAAGTGTTTTCTCATTATGAGAAGACTATCTTTTGAATTTCCAAGTAAATGTACATAGTACAATATGCATTTTCTCATGTACAAGGGACTTCCCTGAAGCAATATGTCCACTTAAAATACATAAAGGACAAAACGGAGTCTTGAATTAATAAATGTTTAATTTGCGAGAAGAAGCATGGCATAATGAATAAAAAGTCAGCTTTGGTGACATGAAGCCTTGAGTTTAAGTCCTGCTTCTGACACATACTCCTTTGTAACCACAGGCAAATCATAACTTCTCAGTGGCCCTAGCAGCCCTCCAGGGTTGTAAGTTACAAATAAGTAGTCATTTCAAATCTGTGGAAAATAAATCCCACACTGGGAATTCCTTTCACCACTGAAATCACAGATCCAGATTATTTAAAAAATTAATACATTTGGATCCTTTTCCCACCCTCAACAGGATTCCCAAAAGCTATGTGTAAGTTCCAAGTACCCCGGGTCACCATCTATTAAAATTTATAGCTCTCAAGCTCCAATTTGATGCTTCTTTTTTATAAAGTCAAGACATATCACATTATTTCAAAGAAAGAAAAATTAATGAAATAGGATAAGAAGGTTATAACAAAAAAAATGTAATTAAGTGGCAAGTATTTTCAATGTCTATACTTGGCTGACTACATCCCCAGACTCCAAGAGAGACACTGAGTTACGCCTCCATTTTAACCCCTCTTCATCCGCAGCATGATGGGGGAAGGACATATTAAAGTCATAAGGTTGATGTTGCAAGCTGTGTTCTCTAATTATCTCTCATTCTTTTGAGATATAGATCCCTTAGGCAGTCTGGCAAAGCTTATAGACCCCTCAAAATAATTAAATAAAAAATATGAGATAACAAAGGAAATTAATTGTATCTAAGTATATATGTGTGTGTGTGTGTGTGTGTGTGTATGTATATATATATATATATATATATATTTATTCTCTTCCAAATTCTTGAAACTCCTAAAATTATCTATGGATTCCTGGGAAGTCTTCATTAAGAATCCATGCAAGAGAGACTTCCTCTTACTTTTGAAACTGTTATCTCTGGCCAGGGATTCCATCTATTTATAGAGAAATGTTGTATCATGTTTACAAACACGATCCCTCTTTGGACTTCCAGTACTCCTATCTCAATGCAGATTTAGTCTTAATGTCACCTTCTAACTTGACATCCTTGTTCATCTGCCTCTGTAAGTCTTGATGAAGCTGTCATTTCTCCATTCTTTCTCATTTCCCATCACACCACTATCAAGCAAAAATTTTGTCTTTCACCAGCTACTTCTCAGACTTTTCACATTCTTTTTCTCTTTTACACTGTGAAACTTACATATAGACATTGGCTCAACCCTTCTTTTCCAATGAATAGGATGCTCCTTTGACCCCTCAGCTTTGTGGGAACATGAAGATTTTACAAAGAAGAACTTTGTAAACTATTATAAGCATTAAATATAAATTAAGCTCCTATAACATTCATTGAATGTACTAGACAATCTAGCATTTAATTATATTTGGTAGAGTATTGTTCTCTAAATCCTTCCTCTGTGTTAATCTCTTAGGGTAAAATACAAGCTCTGTTAAGGCACATCATATATCCTATAGTTTCTTTGGACTTGCCCACAACATGATAGGACTGAGCACATAGACAGTACACTGTATCTTCACACTTGAGTGAACATGAGCAAATCCCTTAATTTCTCAGATTCTTGTTCTTCCTATCTGTAGAATGTAAATAATAATACTTGTACTACTCACCTCATTGAATTATTGGGAGGATCAGAAGAGGTAAAGCATTTTGAAAACCTTGAAGTGTTAACAATTGTCAACTATTATTACTATTGTTTTTCATCTCACATTCAAAGTAGTTCAGATAGAACTAGTTTGGGGACAAATCCTAATCCTGCTATTGTTTTTAATGCTTGCTGGGGTGGACTGTCATTCAGGGATATAAAATTTTTGCTTTTGTAACTGAATAAGAACATTGGGTCGTAAGTTCAACTGAAAAGTTTGGGACAACTCTAAAGAGCAGACAGAACTACAGGAATGATATGTGTGCCATTCTGTCTACCTGGTTTTGATTTCTTCTGCAAGACCTCTATATTACAAAAACCTTGAGGGCAAGAATTTTTTTTTCTCTCTACTTCTAGTTTCACTTGTTTTGTTGAATTTCCCAGGGTATTTGAGGGGTGGTTATTATTTGAATTTCTTTATTATATAGATTTCTTATTTGTTCATTTATGAAGCATAACAAGCATATGTTGTCAAATTCTGGTCACATCATCATATATTTCTATGTATTTGGTAAGTACTAAGTTTTTGCAACCTACAGTAATATACTACCCAGTTTCTACTATTTTCTTTTTTATTTATTTAGACCATCCATCCATTCTCCACACCAAAGAAGGTATCATTTGGCAAATTACAGAGAACCCTCATTTCTCTAATCAGTGGTGTCATAAAGTATTTTTCATGTATCTATATATTTATATCTATAATCTATCTTTATCTATAATCTATCTATATATATAATTTCTTCATCTGAAAACCGTCCCTGTCTTTTGCCCATTTATCAATTGGAGGATGGCTCTTATTCCTATTGATTTGACAATATTGTCTACATATTTTAGATATGAAACATCTATCTGAAACCCCATCTATGAAAAATTTTCCTCAGTTTTCTGCTTTCATTCTAATTGTGACATTTATTTTATTTGTACAAAGCCTTCATTTATTGTACTAAAAATTGTCTATTTTGTATCTCATAATGCTCTCCATCTCTTGTTTGCTCATAAATTCTTTTCCTTATCCATAAATCTGATCAGCAATATATTCCCTGATCTAATTTGCTTATGATATCTCTTTTTATGTCTAGGTCATGTATCCATTTTTTCATAGTAAACAGTGTTGGATATTGGCCTATACCTAGTTTCTACCAAACTACTTTCCATTTGTCTCAGCAATTTAAACCAAATAGTTATTTCTTATCCCAATATCCTAGATCTATATATTTGTCAAATAGCAGGTTACTATAATCTGTTACTATTGCTTGTTGCATGTCTGTTCTGTTTCACTGATTTACCTTTTTATTCCTAAGTCAGTACCAGATACTTTTGATAATTTCTGCTTAATAATGCAGTTTGAAATTTGGTACTGCTAGACTTTCCTCTTTTACATTTCCTTCCATTAATTCTTTTGCTATTCTTGACTTTTTTCTTCCAAATGAGTTTTTTTCCTTGTTTAATAAGATAATTTTTTGGTAGTTTGACTGGGATGTCATTGAATAAGTAGATTGATTTAGATAGAATTGTCATTTTAATTATATTGACTCTGCCTATTCCATAGCAATTAACATTTCCCCAATTATTTTGATCTTGGAGTATTTCTTTCTATCTTCTTGCAGAATTTTGTTAGTAATAAATAAAAATGTTGATGATGTATGTGGGTTTATATTATATCCTGTTATTTTACTAAAATTGATAGTTTCAACCAGCTTTTTAGCTTAATCTCTAGAATTTTCCATGTATACCACCATGTTGTCTGCAAAAAGAGTTTTATTACCTCTTTGCCTATTCTGATTCCTTTAATTTCTTTTTCTTCTCTTATTGCTATTGCTAGCATTTCTAATACTATGTTTTTTTATGGGTATAAATAGTATTTTAAAAAAAATTTTATAATATTTTATTTGATCATTTCCAAGTATTATTTATTAAAGACAAAGATCATTTTCTTTCCCCCCCCCACCCCCCGTAGCTGATGCGTGATTCCACTGGGTATTACATGTGTTCTTGATTCGAACCCATTGCTCTGTTGTTAATATTTGCATTAGGGTTTCCTTTAGTCTCTCCTCTGTCATGTCTCCTCAACCGCTGTAGTCAGGCAGTTGCTTTTCCTCGGTGTTTCTACTCCCACAGTTTATCCTCTGCTTATGAATGGTGTTTTTTCTGCTGGATCCCTGCAGATTGTTCAGGGACATTACACCACCACCAATGGAGAAGTCCATTACGTTCGATTATACCACAGTGTATTAGTCTCTGTGTACAATGTTCTCCTGGTTCTGCTCCTCTCGCTCTGCATCACTTCCTGGAGGTTGTTCCAGTCCCCGTGGAATTCCTCCACTTTATTATTCCTTTTAGCACAATAGTATTCCATCACCAACATATACCACAATTTGCTCAGCCATTCCCCAATTGAAGGGCATCCCCTCGTTTTCCAGTTTTTGGCCACCACAAAGAGTGCAGCTATGAATATTTTTGTACAAGTCTTTTTGTCCATTATCTCTTTGGGGTAACATTGAATCTTCTATTTTTGCTGTATCCCTCCTCAGATATCCAATTTTTTTTCCTGTTTACTACTTCTCCAATTCACACCCCTTCTTAAAACCCTTCCATTATCCTCTTATTTTGCCCTCCTAGCTCTGAAGTAGCTCACCTTTCTATAGGTCCTTCCCTTGTCCCTTCCCTCTTGCCTTTTAGTTCTTATTCTACCCACTTTTCCAAATGTCCCTTCCTTATCTCCCAACCCTAAACTTCCATTTCTTTCTTTTTTTAAACCCTTACCTTCTGTCTTGGAGTCAATACTGTGTATTGGCTCCAAGGCAGAAGAGTGGTAAGGGATAGGCAATGGGGGTCAAGTGACTTGCCCAGGGTCACACAGCTGGGAAGTGTCTGAGGCCAGATTTGAACCTAGGACCTCCCTTCTTTAGGTCTGGCTCTCAACCCACTGAGCTACCCAGCTACCCCCTAACATTCCATTTTTTTAAAAAAAACCCTTACCTTCCATCTTGGAGTCAATACTGTGTATTGGCTCCAAGGCAGAAGAGTGGTAAGGGCTAGGCAATGGGGGTCAAGTGACTTGCCCAGGGTCACACAGCTAGGAAGTGTCTGAAGCCAGATTTGAACCTAGGACCTCCCGTCTCTAGGGCTGGCTCTCAATCTACTGAGCTACCCAGCTGCCCCCAACATTCCATTTCTTGAGACAAGTTCAATTCTAAAAATCCTTCCCTCATCTTGTCCTAAGAGTTCCTCCCTTAATTCTTCACCTTACTCCTTTATTTCTTAAAATGTACTTCCTTTTAGGTATCCCTCCTTTTTCTTATCCCTTTGCCCTCTTTTCTCTTAATCTACCATCCCTTCTCTTAGTCCCTTAAGCAAACTCTTAGCTCCTCCCTTATTCTATCCTCTTACCCTCCTGTTTCTCTCTACATTAAGAAGACTTTTACCCTTCTAGTGGTATATGTTCCTGCTTTAAACCAAATCTGATGAGCATAAGATTCTAGTACTATTTTTTCTTCATTTCCTTCTCCATGACAATTCTTTCACTCATGTCCCTTTTATATTAAGTAATTGCTCCATTTTATATTTTCCTACCTATTTTATTATTATTTTTAGCTCATTCCATCATACTAAATTTGACCTCAAGTATTCTATCTACATATGCTCTTCAAAGTGTCCAAGTATGATATCATTCTTAAGGATTTTCCCATATAAGAACTAAATAATATGGGTCTCATATAGTTGGTCTTTCATGTTTACCTTCTTATCACTCTTGTAGATCAACCCTAGTTCTGCCACTGCAAGCTTACAGCTCATCTCCCCCCCTGTGATGCAGTCAGGGATTCCACCTCTCCTGTGGGTGATCACAGCCAGAAGGTTCCAAGTCCCTCAGCAGCCACACTCACTAGTTTATGCTCCCTCCACTCCTCCTCCCCAAAAGCTACAGCCTGGAACAAAGCTAGTGTTTCATCAGTGAGCTTGAATCCCTTAAGTCCTTTTCTGTTCAGTAATCAACCCCCAGCTGTGTGTAAATGGAGACTCCTGGAGCTGAGGCTGAAGTCCACACAGGTGCTCCTAGGGCATGCTGCCTGCAGACTCCACTGGTTTCTGCTACTGGAATAAAAACTCCCAGGTCAAGCAGATTAGGTGAGGTTGCTCACCCTGCTCTCAGGGCTTGAGACCTGTAGGTTTATCAGGGTTTGCTGCCAGGTGCTTTCACAACTAAGTCCAGGTGATGCTGAGGCCAGAGATGTCAGAGACCCCTCTTCCAAGTTATCCCTAGTTGGTCTGCTTTATTCCTGACTCTCATTTTTGCTGCTTTTAGTATTGATTCTATGCAGTTATTTCTGATTGTTTGTTGGAGATTTTGGAGGCCATGGCAGTCTCAACCCCTACTCTGCCACGAAGCTCATTAAACTTCCCAAAGAAGGTAAAGAAACTTTGGGTGGCTAATGATAAACACTCCCTATTCATCTTGGTCCTGCACTATCTAGTCAACTTGTGCCAATATTAGGGTTAGCAAAGCAAAAATCTCTTACTCTGCCTATAATCTTTCCTGACCAATTAATGAAAATATCTACTATGTGTAAGGCACTGTGCTAATATCATATAAGGGCTAAAGTGAATCATTTCTTGCCTCCAAAGATCTTGCATCCTATTGGAGGAAATAGTATGTACATACAAATAAATACAAGATCATTTCTTTTGCAAGGTGGACAGGAGGAAAGGAACTAATAGCTGAGAAATCAGAGAAGGCTCCTTTTGGATGATGACATGAGCTAAATTTTAAAGGAAACAAGGGATTCTAAGAGATGGATGTGAACATACAGTACTTTCCAGGAAGGGGAATAGACATTGCAGATACATGGAAGATGGAATATTGTATGTGAGTAATAGGAAAAAGAATAGTTTGGCTAGATTCCCATAGCTGTTCATACTCTTCTCCCCTCCTCCTTAAATTACCTTGTATATATAATATATATATATATATTATATCCCCTGAATATATAGTATACACATATAAATATATGTAAGTATATATGTATCTATATGTACATATACACATTTATTCACTTGAATATAAATTCTTTGATGGCATCCTTTTATCTTTGTACCAAAGAGCCTTGAACAATTCCTGACATATAGCACATGCTTCATAAATTCCTCTTGATTGGTTGTATCCCTCTTTTTGCTTTGTCCTTCTGGGGCAGGTGGTAGAAGAGGAAAAAGTCACAATAACTGAATCTTGGACTCTGTTCCTCAGATTAGCCATGACTGTTTTGGCTCCTGAAGCAATGATTGAAAGAGTTGAATTATAGGGGGAAATGCGTGTTAGCCCAGGTGTATGAAATAAATGACATAGGATATGGACTAGACTGTAGCATAGTCTTTTGACCCCCTGGTCGCTTGGATAGGATTAAGGATATAAAGAGGAGCAGAGAAGGAGTGTCACCCTTTATACTTTTTTATGTTAGAGTAGTGAGCAAGATAGAACACTGAGACATCACAGGGTCTAGTTGAGAATCATATCACTTTACTATCCATATTTGTCACCCTTTCTTTTCTATATCTGGGGCAGGTGGGAGCTCAGAATCTGATCATCTAAGTTGTGCTTTTTAAGCTCTTGAGATTTTGTGTGGGGGTGGTGGTGGTGAGGAGGTTTACCCACAGACAAAGGTGGAGTATGAATCAGAGAACATTTGGATGGTATCCCTGTGCTCTTGGGTTTTTGCTTGCCTGTATTCTAAAAACATTTGGACTACTTGCTTGGGGAGGAGCTCTATGGTGGTTGTTTTATGAATTTAACTATATTCCTTTTCCACCATGATTATGAGTAAAGAGTTGAATAAAGAGCTATGCCCTGCTTATGATTGATTTTATTGAAGACATCAGAAAAGATGGTAAAATTTTTCTAGTGGATGGGGGCTGAGCCAAGAATCTAACTGTATCAGTTCACATATGCACTAAATCCTTAGACTAATGAGATGTACAATACACCACAAGAGGGAAAGCTCAAATGAAGAGAGACAGCCATCTCTAATAGCCATAGTTTGGTGTTACCCCAGAGTTTCTTCTGTTTTTAAATGTAGTAATCAAATACTGCATTGAGTGTGTATCTGATAGTGCTTGGGCTTTATTATTAAAAAGGATCAGGGATATAGTTAGTAGTCTTCTCTGATGGTTTAACTCGGAAATGTTGTCTGACCACATTATCTAAGGACCTTATTAGCCAAATGAGGTTTATTTTCTGATCACTTCTTTCTACCTTTCTTGAAATTTTTTTGATAATTTTTTGACATTATATTCCCCCCCACCCCATCCAGAGAAGCATCTTTTGAAACAAAGAATAAAGGTGAAAGATAAAAAAAGTCTGTAGTCCCCAGCTTCTGTCAAGAAAGGAAGGAAGCACATTTTCTCATCTTTTCTTCTGGGCCAGATTTGGTCACTGTAATTAAACATTCAGTTTCATTGTGTTGGTCTTTCCATTTACATTATTCTAATTGTATATATTATTTTCCTGGTGCTGCTTACTTCACTTTGTATAAATCCATGTCTTCTTATGCTTCTATGAATTCTTTATATTTATAATTTCTTATAGATATTCCAGTATGTCCATGAATCAATTTGTTTTAGCTACTCCACAGCCTTATACTTAGTTTTCTGTTGCTTTGAGTATTTTATTGAATATGAGACCTTTCATTTTGTTTTTGACCATCTTGGGGTAGTACTTGCTACAAGTTCACCTGTACCACATCACCATCATCATCATAATTAGTCTTGCAATAATCATATATTTACAGATCCTTTGCTAACTATTGTTACTTCTCCCTGCTCCTATTCACCTCCACTCCCAGTTGATAGATTATCCTTTTCCATTTAATAATTTTCTTATTGATTTTGAGTATCTCCCCACAATTTTCTCTTTTACATTTTGTTATTATGCTTTCAGATATATAATGATTTCTCTGAGGACTGGTTTAGCTACAACCTTAATAGTTATGGTATCCTGAACTAGTGGGTCAAAGACCAAATATTTGATAAAACCATTACTTATGAAAAAGAGAATAACAATGAGACATCTACCCACTGCTCTCAACCACAGGAAGAAGTCTGTCTTATCTGTCTTTGTATCTTTTAGTCTCTGTCAGTCATTTTCTTTTTCTAGTTATGTAATGTACATTTCCATACCTTCCTTCAGGGATCTCTATCTGACTAATGGTCAATTTGTCTTTACTTTTTATCTTTATCTGATTTTCTATCCCTATTTATTACCTTTATCTATCTGCCCACTTATCTGTCTATCATCTGCCTTTTCCTATAAAAAGAGAGTTGCTGGGTAAGGAAAAGAAGATTTAATCTGGCACAATCAAGGTTCTGCCCCCCACCTCCTATCTCTACAGGGCGATAGGCAGTGGTGTTTTTGTAGGTCAATCCCAGGGTTATTTTGTAGCTGGAAAGGGGCTTCCAACATAGCTGCAAGCCCTTTTGTCTCAAGGACCTAATTCCTTTTTTCTTTTCTGGGGGATAAATTTGTCTATTGGGCATGGTGCCCTGGAGTAAGCAGGTCAACACAGCTCTGGGGAGATAGATGGTGCAGCCCCTCCAGTGCAGGCATTTTCTTGAAATTACATGAATCTTTCTTTCATGGAAACAGTAGCCTGGATGTTCCACATTTGGCAAAGGAAGAGACATACTCTATGGGTTAGCACAGAATTCTATACCCTTTTTGAATTATCCAGCTTCTATGGTCCTCTCCAGACCCAAGGTTTATTCTGGTCCCACTGATATTTATCAATATTTGTTGTTGAGGAGAATAGTTAAGTCAAGAAAGCACAATTCACCTTCATATAAAATGCCACCCACATATGTTATTTAGGGCAATCAATCCCAGCACAAATAGGCAGGAAGGAAAGAATTCCCACATTGAAACTGAAGCCAAAGGCATAACTTACCGTGCCAGTATTCATGTCACTGTGGGCAGCCTGAGAAGTAGTTGTGGATGATAAACTAGTTTTCTTAGTTTGGAAGGAGACTTTATCTTGTATCTTTTCAAGAAGTCTGTTCCTATTTACGTGGAATATTTATGGAAGTGGCCACTATGAATGAACAATATGATGTAGTGGAAAGACTATTGGATTTGGAGGCTGAGGACCTGAGTTTGAATCCAGGCTTTTCCATTTATGCATGTCTGACCTTCCACAAGTTTTTAACCTTTTAGAACCTCAGTACTTTCAACTATAATCTGATGGAGGGTATTGGACTAAATGATATCTCATGTCTGGACACTATGGCTCTATGCATTTAGAAGCAAGGATCTAACTGACCTCAGTCCCATCTTATTTTCTCATCTAAAAGTAGGACTATGCTAGGGATAATCTGTGCAGAATGGAGGAGGCTCTTCTCTAAGCCTGAGAACAGGGCAGAATGGAGCTTATTAAAAGATAAATCCTTTATTTTAAAAGGTTAAATCAGAAATCATTTGGAAATAATTTGAGCCAAATGCAGTAAATGAAAGAGCTGGTCACTCCCCTCCCAGCTGTCCTGACTATACAAGGAAGGATCTCTATGGAAAGAGCTCTGTTAGTCTTTCCTAAAGAGTTTTGGACCTGATATGCTGGGAAAAGGAAAAAAAGGTCTTCCACATAAGAATAAATATAAGAGAGACAGGGCTTCTGGGACATGATTGTGATAAGGAACATGAAGTGGTGGTAGCAGATGAGGCAGCAGGTGCCAGGTGAGTGTCTAGGAATTCCTGAGCCATGCTGGGGGCTAGGAGGGAGGGTGTTGATTAGTTAGTGCTATTTATTGAGCTATAAGAAATAGACCCAACATAGATTTACATGGTCAGGAAGATAATCAGGATTCAAAGGAGAAGCAGGCAAGTAGGTAAACACTGATACTATTCTTCATTGTGGTTTTCAGCAATCACAGAATCACAAACTTTGAGAGAAGGATCTATTCCAACTCAGGCATACAAAGAATTCTCCATTATAACATATTCAGCTTCTTCTTGAAGACCTCTAAGGCTAAAGAACTCACCACCATTTTAAGTAGTTCATTCCACTTGCAGACAACCCTAATTATTAGGAAACTTCCTGACATCAAGCTTAAATAAGCCTATTGCAACTTCTACTAATTGCTCCTGTTTCTCTCCTTTGGGACCAATGAGAGACCTTTTCTTTTTTTGAGATGGGATCTTCCTATTTCACCCAGGCTAGAAGTTCAGTGGTTACTGCTAACTGGAGTGGGAGATTTTACCATCTCCCTTTTTTACTGGGCTGCTTCATCCCTCTTGAGCAGTCTTGTAGTCCTGATCTTGGAGGCTCACTATGTTGGTATTAGACTTAGTGCTGATACCCCTGTGGTCTCACCTCTAGTGCAGCTTAGAACTCCAGAGCTCAAGGGATCCACCAGCCCTCAGCAGCAAGGGATCCAAGTGATTGGCCAGTGGACCAGAAGTCTAAATCCCATTCTCTAATACTATTTTCTTAGACAGCTATTCTTTTTCAAATTAATTTTTCTTTCCTACATCTTTTTCTTTCAAAGAGTAACAGAAAGGGAAAAACAAGCTCTGGCTATAATAAAACCTTCAAATTCTTGTCCAAACCCTTATAACTAATATCCATACTTTCTAGATTTCTTCTAGAAGTATTGTTTGTGCCTTTGTGAATTCCCAGAAATGTGTAACTGTCATCTATTTTGATGTCTTGGGAGGTTCTTGGTTATATCTTAGATATATGATATGGGGATAGAACAGACCTCACATATTTATTAGGTCTAGAAATAGTTGCTTCAGTACTCCTGGGTAGGGAATCAGCAACTATTATTACTGTATGAGCCCGAATATAATATGACTCTGAATATAGTGTGATCCCAAGTATTTTCAAGTGTAACTCAGAAAAAGGACACATCCATTTTATTTTTTCCTTTTAAATTAGAATTATCTCATGCATAATGCAGGCACTTTATATTTGAAGTTTTTTCAAGGTCCTGAAAAAAATTAAAGAAGTTTTAATGCCAATACTTTTATTAAATATGTATTACTTTTATAGATACTTGTGAGAAACTACCTTCCAATATTTAATCATGTTCTCCTTCCTCTTCTATTTCCTCATCTCCTGAAGTGGAAACATCATTCGAGTCATCATTGTTGCCCTCTTCCCACAAAACACCATCTTCACTACCATCCATACTGTTTGATATTCAACATTTTAAAAATCCAAGCACAATGGACTCATTGGAAATTTTGTCCTAAGTGGTTTTGATCCAGTTCCCTAAGACAATTTCTTTATTTTTCCCAATGGAGTAAATTCATGGTTTTCGACAAACATCCACTTGTTATATTCTTTCCTCAAGTGATCTTTGAATGGCTTATTAATTACTACATCTAACACTTGTAATTGTGACATCATTCCTCCTAGAATAACAACTACTTAAGTCTGTACACATTTTAACAATTCTCTTCTTCACATTTTCAGTCAGGTGACCCTTGGACATGTCTGAGTACGAGCATTCCTCTCTGATGTAGTAACGCACCTGGATGCCTACCACAGACCACATTCAACCAATCTAACACAAGTTCTTCATTCATCCATCCCTTTTCTTGCACATGAAAGATCACTACTGATGGCAACTTTTCCTTAGGTAATGTTTTACGACTTAAAATTGTGCAAGGAGTCAGTTTTGACCCATCAGCTGTGACTGCAAGCATCACAGTCATTCTAGCTTTCTCATTTCCAGTAGTTTTAATCAACACTGATTTGGTGCCTTTGTGTTAATGGTGACATTTGACAAAATATCAAAACAAACAGGCGTTTGGTTGGCATTTCCCATCTGCCCCAGGAGATAGCCATGCTTTTTACAGATGCTGAGGCACACAATACACAACTTAAGTTTCAGAGCTGGAAGTGCTTGAATATAGTGCAAATGCCATTTTCAAAGGTATATATTGGGAGAAAAAACATCACACTATATTCGGGCTGATACAGTACTACTCTTTGACTCTTCCACACAGACCCTTAATGGATGCTAATTCACTCTATAATGTTTCCTATACATGCCTTTAAAGATGTGAGCACATAATGGGCCAACATTGACCAGCAACAGTACCAATGAACAAGACCACTAAAAGATCAGTGGAATCATTGAATCAAGTCTGCCTTACAGCATTATTTGGTCATGTTTATTGATTAAACATTAAATGTCTATTGAGTGATTCCAAAATACTGGAAGATAAGGATTCAATGACAATGGAAAAGTACTTCAAGTCCTTATCATCACTCACTGGGAGGGGGTTATCCCAAAAGTCTTCTGATTAATCTCTCTACTCTAATGGCTCACTTCTTGTCCTTCATACAGCTTCCAAGTTAATATTCCTAAAGTAAAGGTCTGACTCTGTCTCATATCTGCCCAAGAAGCATCATGGTTTTTTCAAAGTCTTCAGAATAAACTGCAAACTCCTCTATATGACATTTGAGACCCGTTTGTAGTCACTGTATCTTTATGGTATAATTACACATCCTTCCTCTTCTCTCAGTATATATTATGAGTTAGCCAAATTGGCCTGTTTCTTATTCCAGGTCCATACTAATTTCTATGCTGCTTTGACTCTCATTTCCTGGCATTTGTACAGGCTGTATCTTCGTAGAATGTTTTCCCTCCTCACTTCAGCCTTCTGGAACCCCCAGCTCCCTTCAAGAAGCAGTTCAAGTGCTACCTCCTCCAAGAAGCCTTTTCTCTTTCCCTTCATTATTACTTCCTGTTTTCCAATATCATGTATTGTTTTCTGGATCTAGTAGTTACTCACCAGTGGACATTCCCCGACAAGGAATGTATGCTTCTTGAGGGCAAGAGTCAGCCACTCTTTCAAAGTTGTATTAATAACACTTAGTACAATGCCTGCTACATGGTAGGTGCTTAATACATGCTTATTGATCGCTTAAAGATATTAATAATAATAAAGTTTCAGGCTTCACCCAGGGCTAGGATTCTGAGTATATTTGATTCTAACACACTTATAGGGGTCTTTTGCTCCCCTGAAATCATCAAGATAATAAGGCATGAACCATTCAATAGGTTTGTTCAAATGCATGTGAAGAACAGAGAAGGAACCTGTGGTCTAGTAAAACACTAGTCACATTCCTCCCCTTTGGTGGATTTCTAGTTCTGTCCTTCTTTCCTCCCTAGCCTTCTGCCTGCCCCCAGCCAATGACATGAGTAGATAAAGTTCTAGTAGAGTTGGACCTCTTTAAAAATAGTTTTTGCATCTCTATTCTTTTCCATTTCCCCTTTGGATACTGACTAATGCCCCTTTCTTTGGTGAATTTACATTCTCTTTCTCAGTTTTCTTTCCTGTAGCTTAATAGAGATGTCTTATGATGACTATTCTCCTATCTCCCAACATGACTCAGAAATTCCCTGACACACAGGTGGCTACAGATGCTGCCAGGTCACAATCTTCATTACAATCATGCTCTGGATGCCACATCCTTCTCATCTTTATTCTGACCTCTCTCCTCCTTTGTTTATGTACATTAGGCCAAACACATGATGAAAAAGGGCTGCTTAGCTCTTAGGGGCTTTGTTCCTTTTTCAGTCAATACAGCTGGGATGATAGTTTCTGGTCCAATTTCCCTCAATGTTAGAAGAAATGAGCTCCTCTATTCACTCCACTTATCTAAAATTTATTTTTAGAGGGTTGGATTTTACAAGGATTTTACATCTATTCTGCAGTGATGCTGTGTCAAGGACCCAGGGTCAAACTGGGTAAGAGGGATCATAGAACAGCTGATATTATTATCACCTTTTAGATTGCCAGTGTTTCTTCTGTACTGGGGGTAGCAGAAGTTTTCTTTGCTTGGATTACTTATTTGGTGTTGGTAACACAGATATGATCCACACATTGTAGATAAAAGAGCTACTCATGCACATATGGTACTGTGGAAAGAGCTCTATTTGCCATCAGACAGGATTTAATTCTGGCTCTCCTACTTACTATCTGTGTGACCACTGGCAAATCCCTTAAACTATCTGGGTCTTTATTCAATTGTAAAATGACGGGATGGTACTAGATGACCATTAACGTCCCTTTACCTCTAAGTCTATGATCCTTTGATGATCTGATATGCCTGAATATATTTCCACTGAACATGAATTTGGAAACTTCTTTCCAAAATGTAAATTGTCCTTGTAATGTGGTTGGACTTCACCCAAGATGGAAACTAGGAAACTTCAATGTATTTTATATTGCCTTAAATTAAAATTATTTTAAAATTGATTATCAGTTATATCCTTATTCTTTGATTATCTCTTTTTTCATATCCAGGGAAACAGAATTTACATTTTTAAAGGCTTAAATACTATTATAATATATAGAATATTGGGATGTAAATTTGATCTTATAAATAATACTTAAGATTTTCCACAGCCACCATTGAGGGGAGAAATCATTGTGGAGAAGGAGCGCACCTTACTTAGCATCAGCTGCAACTGGACTCCCATCAACAGGCAGATAAATACAGGAGTCCTAGGAGTAGCAGAAACATTCTCTCCACCCTCAAGACCATCAGTCCTACTTCTAGGCTAGCTTTTGAAGGTATTATCTGGGGAAGTAAGTCTTGTGAAGGTCAGTCAACAACAACCAACTAATGGTTTCTCATGGAATGGGTAAAGCACTCAGAGGGGAAGGCAGGAAGCAGAATATGCTGACAGATCAGACTACCACCTTGATTATCATCTCCTCTCAGACCTGAATGGAAGCAGGCCATGATCCTAAATCCAAGAACCTTGAGAATGGCAACACTTCTATTATGCTGCTTTCAGTTGCCATCTTGGGAAGCAACCTCTGTGGTGATGCAGTTTGGCAACTTCTCCTGAAAGTATTACAGATATCTATTGAAGACCTAGAAAACAAAGTTATTGTCACCAAAATCTTTGGCATTGTCAAATGGTTCAATATCAGAAACATACTATGTTTTCTATGGAAATGATATTAAAGAAGAGGTATTACCATGTGCTTTGCTGTTGCATCCTAAGGACTTTGAGATGTTACTATTTGACTTGCAGGGAAGTTTTCTATGTTTTATCTTCCCATTAGAATATGAGCTCCTTGAGAGTAAGTAATTTTAGGGCCTAGAGGAATGCTTTGTACATGGTAAGTGCTTAATAAATAACTCATTCATTCATGAGATGATTCTTGTTTAGTTCTTGTTTCTATTGAATGTCTCTTATTGTATTTGAAATCTATACATTGAGTTTAGGACTTCCTAGTCCTTTAGGAGTGTGGTGGGTTAGTTTTGTTCCCTTGCTTAGATTGTGTGTCCTAACCATTCTACAGAATAATTTAGAACTATGCCCAAAAGGTTTTAAAACTGTATATACCACTTCAAGATCTATATCCCAAAGAGGTAAAAAAAAAGTGGGGGGAAGAACCTATTTGTACAAAAATATTTTCGTGGCGGAAATGAACCAGAAATTGAGAGGATGTCCATCAATTGAGGAATGGCTGAACAAGTTGTTGTATATGATTATAATGGAATATTATTGCTCTATAACAAATGATGTATAAAATGATTTCAGAAAAAAGCTGAAAAGACCTGCATGAATGGAGGCAGAGTGAAGTGAGCAGGACCAAGAGAATATTGTACACAGTAACAGCAGTATTATATGATGAGTAATTGGAAATGACTTGGCTATTCTTAGTAATACATTGATCCAAGATAATCCCCCAAGTACTCATGATGAAAAATGCCATCTCCAGAGAAAATGAACTGAAAGAGTCTGAATGCAACCTGAAACATACTATATTTCACTTTCTTAATTTTTTTGGTTGAGTTCCCTTCAATAAAATGACTAATAAGGAAAAATGTCTTACATTTTTGCATATGTAAAATCTATATCAGATTTCTTGCCATCTCAGAAAGAGGGAAAGGGAGGGAGGGAAAAATTTGGCTCAAATAAAAAAACAAATAAAAACTAAAAATTGCTTTTACATGTAATTAAGGGAAAAATTAAATATTGCTAAAAATCTAAACAATATATTGCAAATGTTCTGAAGGTTGAGATCAAGTCTAATATTTCCTACAGTGCCTTGTATAGTGCTAGGTATACAATAGATGCTGTATAAATACTTCATATTTAATTGATTCTATGGGGTCTAGAAACTCTGTCATGTTAGGTTAGACATTAGAAAGCACTTAATAATTCTTTCTCTGATCTATTTAAGGAAAATTCACTATTATAAACATTTTGTAAAATGCTTTTAGTCATTTTGATTCAAATTCAGTTTTAAAAAATGATTCATTGAACCCTTTTATCAGCAAGTTATTGTACCACAAGTCAGTGTGGTATAGTGGAAAGAGGAAGAATGGAAACATGCATTTACTAAGTGGCTACTATGTATGTTAATTGTATTAAAAAAAGATAAAGAGAGAAGTTTTGTGCCCCAGTGGGAAGTCTGGACTTTTGGTATGGAGAGGGGGAAAGAAAGGAGAACCCCCTTTTCAAAGTGGAGTTCAGGGGAGATAGCAGATGTAACAAGTTGGCTCAGAGAGAGGAGAGGGGGTTTGAAGATTTCCCCCCTTCTGCTTTCCCTCCTTAGCTAAAGCTGCTCTCCCCAATTGGCTCTTGTCCCTCTTGTCCCCCCTCCACTACTTGAGACCAAAGAGTCTCCCCTTGATCCATTCACTAACACTCAGCTTGGGGACACAGATAACTTTTAATGTTAACTCAATCAGATACAAAAGGAATAATGGGCAGGGAAGAATGAGAAAAGGAAAATGGGGAGAAGGGGTCCCTGTCTCTATCTAAACCCTTTCCCCTCCCTCCTCGAGTTTGGGGGGAACTCAGGCCTTGACAGCCTGAGCCCCTTGAGAGAAAGTCAGTTTGACTCACCCCTGGGCAACAGGAGCTGAGGTAAAGTCTGCTCAGGTTTTTCTTCAGAAGTCCCTTTAATTGGAAAGTGTTGGGGGAAAGATTTCCAGTCACCAGCAGGAAAAGTGGGTAACCCTCAGGAGAAAGTCTTTTCCCACCTTCTCTCTTCAGCTTCTCAAGACCGAGAGAGACTCACTGCTTTCTCCGCCAGGGACTACTCCTTCTTCCAGATTCCCCTCCTGGGGTCCCTCCCTCGTTGAGGTGATCAATTTCACATACTCTTCAATCTCGGTACTTTTTCTCTAGTGCCAGCCTCTGTCACATAACACTTTACAAATATTTTCTCATTTGATCCTCACAACAACTTTGGGAGCTTAAGTATTTTTATCATCTGCATTTTATAGTTGAGAGAGTGAGGCAGAAGGAAGTTAAGTGATTAACCTAAAGTCACACAACTAGTAAGTATTTAGGCTACATTTGAACTCCTATCTTCCTGATCTCAACTGCTTTGGAGTCAAGGGTGATGCATTCAAATTTTGTCTCTGTGTGGTGTTGTCATTTTATCTTTCTGTGCCTCCTTTCTTCTTCTGTAAACTGAAGTTGATCAATCAAGCAATCAGAAAACACATATTAAGAACCTACTAAGTACTAGGTAGGGAAATTAAGTTCATTGCAATGTTTATTAAGCTCTTATTGCATACAATGCACTACATTAGAGGCTCAGATGCAAGGACAAGAGTGAAACAGTCTCTGTACTTGAAAAGCTTGCATTCTGTATGGTTGTGATATAGGTACACAAAGAAGAATGCAAAAATACAAAGTAATGCAAAGTTATTTCAAGAGGAAGTGGGAAAGGGGCATCTAGGTGGCTCAGTGGATAGAGCACTATGCCTGGATTTGGGAGGACCTGGGTTCAACTCTGACTTCAGACACTTCCCAGTTGTGTGACCCTGGGCAAGTCGCTTAACCCCCATTGCCTAGCCCCTTACCTCTCCTCTGCCTTGGAACCAATAGATAGTATTGATTAAAAAATGGAAGGCAAGGGTTTAAAAAAAAAAGAATCAATACTAAGACAGAAGGCAGGGGTTTTAAAAAAAGATGGGGAAGAGGCAACTAACGACCAGAGGAATCATGTAGTCTCTCTTAGATGAAATGGCATCTAAACTGGACTTTGAAGGAGGCTGGGTATGGGCTAAAGTGAGGAGGGATTGCATTCCAGGCATGGGGAATAGCTAGTTCAGAGCCATGGAAGTGGGTTAGCTTATGGGAAACAGTTAGCAGGCCATTTTGACTGACATGAAAAGTATGTGAAGGGAGAAAAAGTCTGGAAAGATAGATGATGGATTATGAAGACTTTTGAATACCAGGTTGAGGAATTTGTATTTTATTATAGAAGCAAAGGAAGTCTAGGAAGATTTTTTGAATAAGAGAGAATATTTTGAATAGAAGAATGAAAGTCAAATCTGCATTTTTGAAACATCTTTTTGATGACACAAATATACAAGAAAAAAAATCATTTGCCAATATCTAAGTGATGAAAAAACATGAATTGACAGTCTTCAAAAGAGAAAACACAAACTATTAGCAGCCATAGGAAGGAATGTACTAAATACGAATATGATAAATGAAAATTTGCATTGTTGAGGTTTTACCTCACACCCAGTGGATTGACAAAGATTACAAAAGACAGAAATGCTAAATGGTATGGAGGTTAGAAGTAAAGTTATTATTGATGTATTTGTAAATTATAACATCTGTTTTAGGAAACAATTTGGAAGTATATTTCTATTTTCCTAATTCCTATTCATTTAGGAAGGCCTGGTTCCCAGAATGCAGATGACTATAGCTTTTTGGGATCCCTATTAAGATGGCTCTTGAGCCCCAACTTGTGTTTTCTCTATTGTTAATCAAAATAATTTTAATTCTATTAACTTTTTTAAAGGAATCAATAGGAAAGGTATAGGAAGAAGTTAAAAAAACAAAAACAACAAACAATTTCTCTTGAAAAACTGGGAACATTTTCTTCCTTTTCAAATTTAAAGTACCTGTAGAGAGTGGACTCAAACTTAAGGTAATCCTAGGACTCCTGTATTTATCTGCCTTAGGAACAGAGAGAGAATATACATAATGAAGTTACACCCCTCAACTTTTAGTTCTAGAAATAATTTTCTCCATTTGTGGAGTTCCTATAACTTATGCTCTTAGGTATTCTTTTGAGTTCTGAGGGTCAATGCCATTGTAGAACCCATCTTCAGCTCAAAGGATCCTAATCCAGAAAGCTGCCACTGTCCTTGGGTGACAACTTTCTTTCCATATATATATACAGGTGCTTTCTTTGTCATTGGTCACTATCACTCTGGTGGCCACTGCTACCATCTCTAATGGAGTGTGCTCCTGATTCTCATTGTTGGTGGGATCTCTGAGGCTTCTGATAGATCTCCTGAGCCCACATGTTTGCCTAAGAATTCTTCTATGAGAATACTTATTTACCCAAGATCAGGAAAGCACAAACAAAAAAGAAACAGGAATATTATGTGCACATGGCCACACTGGGTGGGTGGGTGAGATGGGGTAGCTGTCATTCCTTACATCTGGAAGTGCATAGTAATTCTTGTTTTACTTTCCCCAAGAAGGAAATGAGACAGACATTCACAAGTCATCCCTTTTGTATGTGAATTCATTTCTTTTTCTGTATCTCCTAAGTCATCAGTTCTGGATCCACAGGCAAGAGGACTTTTTGTTTGTATACCATAATAACTCTCAGTCACTAAGAGCTGAAAATTAGCTAACCACAGTTCCATGCACTATATTGGAAACAGGCAGGTAATATCTGTGTGTGCTCTGTATAACCCACCAAAAAGGATAAATCCAAGCATTCTATAGACTCGAATACAGGACTACAATCCCCACAAGCCTTTGCTCCACTTCCCCAAAATGCTTTGTAATCTCACGGGAATTCTGAGGTGGGCCGAGATCGAGAAGGTATTTAAGCTGATTCAAAGGCTTTAGAGGGGCTCTCGGCTCTTGGACTTCTGTTTTGGGGCAGGCGTGGCTTTTTTTCATAATGTAGGTGAGGTTGTGTCTAGGCCTCTCTATGGCCTGGACACGTGTCTCTTATCCTGTATTTTCTTTAATCCTTAATCTTCAATAAACCTTTAAAAAATATAATACTCCTTGCAGAGAGAAACTAATTTCTACCTGCCTCAGATGCCTCAGTCTCCCCATATTCCTAAATTTTAATCTTTACACTCAGGACTGGATGTTCACTGGCCAGTTCCCCCATTCTCCTTCTCCAGCTTCACAATGATCTAGAGAGATTTCCCATTCTAAGATAACTTCATGTTCACAAATTCTTGTACATCTCCACTTTGGACATTTGGATTGAAGTGGTTAAGAATGCTTCTTTGGCTCATATGCATTCCCAAATAAAGTTATCCACGTTTGAACTTCTTTCTTTTTTATTCTTTCTCAGTATCTTGCTCTTTTTTTAGGAGAGAAGGGCCCATAAAAGGGTTAAGCACTTTATTTAGATGGCTTTGTTTGTTACATTAGTGCTTTGCTTGTTCTGAGAATTAATGGAAGATAAGCTAAAAGTTCATTTATAAGAGTATTAAAGGATAATTATGATGGAGTAAATGCAGAGGGTCAAAACGCATTATGATGAAGAGACTCATAATATATGGCTCAGGAAAATAGGCTAAAATGTATTCCATAATACAGTACCTAATATCACCCCACGAATTCCATTATATATGCAGGGAGGTTTTCTCTTTTCTTTTTCTATTTTAATTAAAAGTATAGCAATTCAGTCTCTGGCTTGGTCATCTAGGAACACATAACCATAAATTGATTCCAGCAACTTAGATTAAAGTTTGAGGCAGACATAAATATATGACCTTTTAATATCACCAAAATAATAAAAAAGATTTCATAGGAAATCTGTTCCAATCAGATTAGAAGAGAAGTGGGTAAAGCTGATTACAAGCCTACTAAAGACAGTATTTGGACAGTATTTGTTCAGAAACAATAGTGTTAATTCTACTTTAACAAGTATTATCTTGAAAAATCAATAATTAATGGGAACCCATTATCAACTTGTAACTTAGCACAGCTCTTTACCAGGAGAGAAAAGTGAAAGCCATGGGAAACTCTTTGAACATGGTTTCACTCACTGTTGGAAAAATTCTCATTGCCCCAAGTTCCTAAAATTTTGGGGAAAATCATAACTAGATATAAGTCTTTTAATGACAGCAGGTTATATTGGAGAGTAGAGCCCAGTTGGAGAGCTTTCTTGAGATTTATGGAATGCTATTAATATAATTGTTCATCTTGTCTGTTTTAATATTTGAGAGGAATTTCTTTTAAGAGTGGCAGAAGCCTTGGATATATACATTGGCCATACACACACACACACACACACACACACACACACACACACACACACACACACATATATATATATATATATATATATATATATAAAAGGAAATACAAATCTTGGCAGTCTGCCAATGCTTTGGCATTTATGATGTCAAACCAATTAGTGGAATAAATTTCCAAAGACTAATTGAGATCATACAGATGTTTAGGCATCATATGGACACATCCGTCATGGAAAACAAGTCCAAGGTAGGGTTAGTGGTGGTAGGGTGTGTGGAAATTCATGAGAACATTTATTGGTGATATTCCTAGAGTATTATTTCTGTATTTCATTTAATTTGCTTTCTTTAAGTTTATCTTTTTGAGGGTATTCCCTCATTTCCTTTTTATAGTTCTTTACAGAAAACATTATTATGCCAATCATCTTTTCTCCATTTAGAGTAGGAAGACAAGAACAACATTCACAAACATCTGCATGGAACCATCAGGGAATGGCTTGGTTGCTCTGGCAGCCTTGTTCCATGCTACAGAGTGACTAGAATGACTTGGAATCACCATCGTAGCCAAATTTGACCTCTTTTCCTACCATTGATTTTACTGCCATTGACATTACTAGAAACTGGTGAACAACTGAGTTCCTAAAAATTTGAATTCAAGACTCTGAAAAACAAATAGGTTTATTATGAATAATTCATTCTTAAATATATTGCATTTACTGCTCTATTTATTATTGTATTCACAAATTTAAAAAATCTTCTTGAGGAGTGGAATTTTTTTTCATTTTTGACTTTTGTCCTCATCACCTAGCAGAGTATCTTACACATAGTAAGGAATAATTGCTTGTTGTATTTAAGAATAGCAACAATAATAAATGTGCACATGTATACTACTTTCCTTATAACAGTTATGTAATGTAGATAGTATAAGCATAAAAATTATTCCTATTTTATAGACTTGTAAAGCATGATTCATATTGCAAATAGAAGAAATTCTGTTGTATTGTTATATATAGCTATGGTAGTTATGTTCTTATGTAGCTGTGACCATTCATGTCAATACTATGGAGTGATTCACTAGGATCTTTGGAAAATCCATTTTGTTTATTAGCCTCAGTTTCTCCCCAAATGTAGAGGGAATATGCTCAAATAATACTGGTTAAACTCTTAGCCAATAATAGGCCTTTATGATGATTTTGGATCTAATTTTCATGTAATGCTTATGTCAACAAAACATTAATATCAAGACCAGAAGTGTTCACCTAAATAGAAGGAGTCTTAGGACAATGGTAGACAGATAGTTCAAGATGTGTGACATCATTATTAATATCACTAACACACTGGAGTAGTCACTCACATGGAAAATAGTGATGTCAGGATAGTCATTTTGCTGTGAAAAGTTGAGGCCAAAAAAGAACTCAGATTCTACCTCAATGAAGAAAGGATGGCAACTAGGATACTGAAGTGTCTTGAGATCATGCCATATGCTGAGATAAGTCCATTCCCTGAACTTGGAGAAAAAGTATCAATGAAGTATTTCTGTGAGAATATTCAGTCTGGAAAAGAGAAGACATAGCCTCCCTGCCCCCAAAATAACTGTCTTCAAGTATCTGAAAGGCTATCACTTGCAAAAGATATTAGATTTAATCTGTTTGGCCCCAGTGGGCAGAAATAGGACCAGTGGTTAGAAGTTACAAAAATAAATTTTCCCTCCAGGTAGGGAAGTTTTTTTTTAATAAATGGAGTTACTCTAAAATGTTGTGGATTGCCTTGGTAGGTAATGAGTTTCTCTTCGTTACTTGGATTTTCTGGCAAAGACTAGAGACTGCTTATTGGGGATGTTCAAGAGGAGATCTTTGGACAGATTCCAATTAGATTAGATGACCTTTGAAGTCCCTCCAAATTTGGTTATTTTATGGTAGATTATGATTTGCTATGAAGATTTAAGTCCTGTGCTTCTAGCATCCACTTTTAGGATCCACTTGGTCTATCTTACTATTTCCAGAAAGATTAGCATTGAAAACATATCAGCAAGAATGCTAGATAGAAACTCACAGGTTATTCATTTTATATTATTTTAGCTATTCCCCAGCTCCCCTGTCTCCCCAAAAGGCATTATAAGAAAGGTTTTGAAAATCATGGAATTAGAGAATCTTAGATTTTTCGATTTGGTAAAAAGTTGGGCAGAGAAAGAAAGGCATCAGTAAATTTTCCCCTTAAAATCAGGGTATTCTTTTTAAAGGTATATTATTGTACAAATCAATTAAATAGAACAGTTATAGAGATATATCACTTTTCCAGTAAAGACATAGATAATATCTTATGATTATTATTTTTTTAGCATCTTTCCCCCAAAAGGTAGATTGTATGACATTCCAGGAAGAATCTTGAATTTTTCAGTCAGAAAGTTTGGGCTCAAATTTTACCACTATTGTTTAGTATCTGTGTGTCCTTTGGCAAGTCACTTCATCTTTTTTGGGTCTCAGTTTCTCATATGTAAAAGGAATGGGAACAGAAGAGGGACTCAAGAGAATGGGACATACGGACAAGCCCTTTTAGTGGGTGAACAGATTGAGAGTAAAGAAATGTTTGAAGCTAAATGAGGACAGTAGTTCTTGATGGGGAACCCCAGTGGGAAGATCTGGGATGCATAATGATTTTGGGTTGTAGGGCAGAATGGTGAAGGGTGAAGAAAGAGACAAATTTTAAAGGAGGAATAATAATGATCATGGCAAAAATCAGTTTGAACTATTTTATCAGTTTTGCTTAGGACCATCCATTTTTATGACTTTTTTCAGTTAGTGGTAACAACTTCTTTAAGTAGTCTTATTCTATTTCTCCGAGTTCCAATGAAGGGGACCTGAGGAGAAGGAAGCATTGTTGGTCCTGGGATAGCTTTTGGAAAAGACATACAGATTGCATGGAAATGTAGCATTTTTGACAATTGGGTGACTGACACTGCTGGCTTTCAGCTAAATGAACAGATTGAAGCCAGATTGTGTGGCTGAAGGGGGAGCGTGCCACACAGAGGAGGAGTGGCTTCAGCTATGACATTTAATCATTCAACATTAACACAAGACATCTGTCGCCATGCTTCTTGGTGATGAGGCAGCACCATGGCTCCCAATACAATATGTTCTGGGCCTCATAATCACTTAAAAATACTACTTTTGGAGAGGATTCTTTTAGTGCTTGGCACTAAATCCTTATATTTTATTATAGAAATGCCAAGCAAATCCTTCACTGGGGGAAGGTGTGTGTGTGTGTGTGTGTGTGTGTGTGTGTGTGTGTGTGTGTGTGTGTGTGTGTGTGTGTGTATGACATGCAGCTATTAGGTAAAAAATGAAGGGGGGGAAAAACAAGCCTGAATACCTAAATAATCTCACACACACCCTGTGAATAGAGTAAGATCAAGAGGATGAAAATAAAGGATTTATTGCTCTCTTTCAAAGAACAAAACAAAACAAAAACATCAGTAGACAGGTTTCAGAAAAGCCATTAAAATTTCTGCTGCCTGATTCAAGAGGTGAAAGGTTTGCTTCCAAAGAAGGTGTTGTTACCTGATGAGTCTGTTTCATTAATTCAGAGGAATTCCTCTTGGTGTCCTATTCCAGTCTTTCTTTGCTGAAGTAGCTCTTCTCAATTCAAGAATTCCCATTGACTCCGGAGTTATAATGAAGATGAAATATGCAAAGTGAACTCTCTTTCCCCCTTTCTTCCCCCTCTTCTCTCTCTCTCTCTCTCTTCCTCCCTCCCTCTCCCTCTTCTCTCTCTCTCTGTCTCTCTGTCTCTGTCTCTCTCTCTGTCTCTCTCTGTCTCTCTCTCTCTCTCTCTCTCTCTCTCTCTCTCAGTTTCTCTCTCTCTCCCTGTCTCTCTCTCAGTCTCTCTCTGTCTCTGTCTCTGTCTCTCTCCCACTTGCTCTCCCCACTCTCTTTCCCTCTCCTTTTTCCTTTCTCTCTCCCCTCCTTCCCCTTTCCTCTTTCCTTCTCTTTCACTCTTTCCTTTCTCTTCCTTTATTATAAATGTTAAGTCCTCTTTTTCCACTCAGCTACTAGAATACTGAAAAACCAATCTTTGATTCAGTTCATATACTATCATTTAAAAGAGTAAACATATCATATTTTAAGATTTGAAGTTTTCTTTTACCAACTCTGTGATAGTAGTGTATGATGTTCTTCATTTTCCAAATAAGGAAATAGTCTTAGAGGCGAAGTCATTTTAATTTGCTCATGATCAAATGGCTAACAAGTGGTAGGGCACCTAGTGTTTTCCCTGTTATACCCTGCTAAAAGCAAGTTTTGGAAATGGAGAAAGGAAAAAATAATCAGTTGTTTTCTTTGTCACAATGGAAGAGTTAATAAACAGAATGCCCTGAGAGATAGAAATAGTATCCCTTTTTTCTTAGGGAAATTGCTCATCTATTATACCATATACAGGATCATTTTCCATTTTTCTATGTATGTGATTTTTTTCAGACTTTCTACAACACCTGTGGAATCTTGAGGGTTAGTTTTTGCTAATTGAGGGAATTAGTTCTAAGCAGGAAGATGTGTACACTTTTGGCAAAAAAGAGTTTTCCTAGCAACTTGGGCTTGAATGGAAACTTTAGATATAACCTATTTCTCAGTGCTATGGGCTTAAAAGAATTTAATTTTGTAGAGGAACCATCTCCCATACCATTCTCTTTGGCATATTTGGCATCCAGTTTCCTTTTGAATCCTCAATGTATAGCTGGAGTCTAGGTCTCCAAATGTAAGAAAAATGCATCCATAACCTATACAAGCTCTTGAAGTAACAATGTATATTGGAAATAGAATAAACTCATGCTGTCTCATTTATCATCCCTTTGCAGATTATTCCCATATCTATACATCTGGCTCTAGTCCTTTTGAGTTCTAGTCCCAAAGCTCCAACTACTTTTTGGATATCTAGACTGAGGACCCAAGATGCTATAAGACTTCTGAATTAAGGTTGCTAAGGTTAATAAGACTGGATATGCCTCTCTGGATTTGTTTACTTATGTTCAGGGACAGAACACAAAACCAGGGTTGCCAGAGCCCAGGCTTAGGCTCACCTAGACAGTTCAGGTCCATTCTCATCCATACTCCAATCAAATACCCCAAACACAAGGAATTCATACCCTGTTCAGGAATCAGTGGAAGAAAAAGAAATTTCACCAACTCTGCTAAGTACAATGCAGAGGCATGCTTGCTATATAGTGTTATAACAAACACACACACCACCAAATAATGACCCATTGAATTCTCCTGGAATTCTAAGTCATTCTGTTTCTATTTGCAGATAAACACATAGCATAATGGTTTCTAGGCTTCTTAAAGGGGACTTCAGAGATGCCATCATGAACCAATTTCTTTATTTTAAAAAGTTTAAATTTAAATTTAAAACAATTAATTAATATGTTTATTACATTAAAATTCTCATCTAACTCCTCCCTGTAATAGAGAAGGCATCATTTGACAAAAATATATTTTTATATATAAAACTATTTCTTGTTTGTTCTATTTATCAAAATGTAAAGATTAAAATTAACATCTGATACTCCAAGTATTATTTTAACACTATTTATTAAAATCAACTTAGAGCAAAGGGAAAATAACATCAGAGAAAGAAAAAACCACTCCCTTCTTTCACACTGATCCAAGCCAGAGAAAAGCTGAACCACTCCTTGCTCTACGCTGGCCCAAACAGAGAGAGGAGCTTCCAGGAGCGAGTGCCTGCATGGCCAAAACTGAAACTAAAACTTTAATCAATGTCATGATGCACAGACAGGAAAAGGAAAAGGGGATTGTGGGAAATCTAGTCTCTAGGGTTCAAGATTTTCAATCAATTCATCCCCTGTGATCCTTTGGGAGACTAGTCTCTCAAATGAATCATGAAAACATAACTAACTTATAGCTTGAACTAGAGGTATATACAAATATTACAGTTTTTAAAGGGAAATTACAATAATTTTGGGATAAGAGGAAGATAAAAAGGAAAAAGAACAAAAACCAATAATAGGTGCATTGACAAAAAGCCAATTAGGGGGCAGTCCCCTTTGGCATAAGAGGGTATATTCAAAACAAAGCATTCAACCCTCCAAAATTTCAAATTTTCCATATCTCAAAGTTTAATTTGTATCTTCTGGTGCAACCTGTGGTCTCTGAAGGCATCTTCATGGCACCTTCTAGATTCTGGGAGGTAGTCTCTTGTTCTAAATTAGGCTTAAATTCAAGTCAAAGTTCACAACAATAACATAGTCCTCCCTGAGGAAAATAATAATACACCCCCCCAGGAGGATATAGGGATACACGTAGGAATTACACAGGGATACATGTTCGAGTCATAAGGTATATGAATCAGTTATCAAAAATATCAAAAGAATCAAAGAAATTAAAAAAAAAACATCTGAGTGAAATAAAGAATATAAAAAGAAAACTTGAAAAAAATTCTGAGAAGGAAAAAAGGAAAAAAATTCACAAATCTCAACAGGTTCTTGTAACAATCCATGTCCCATAAGCATGCAACAATAATCACTCACTAACCCAATTTAGCAGTCTGGACTGCAGTAAGTTGCCACATCATGAGAGAAAATAGAAAAAGAGACTAGATCTCAAGACAAAAGGGAAATAGAATTCCCTGATTCAACTCCTTTCTTCTCTTTTTCAGGATAATGGAGCCAGAACAATTGATATTATATATGTTTGATATAGAATGTGGTACAAGGAAGTCCTGCATTTAACACATGTTAAACAGTCACAATCTTGAGACTCTCACATGATCAAGTCATTGTACTTTTTGTGCATAATGTCATCAATCCCCATAGGATTGCCTTGGTTTCTTTCACCTTTTTGTGTTCAATTGGCACTTTGAAAGTCAAGTTCTGTGCTCCTTTGTGGTCAGTTTCTCCCTGGATTAGACATAATCATTGAGCAAAAGTCTCATAATATTTAAATAATTAGTGGCAGGTTGCCATAGTCCAAAGCTTTTTGGTATGCTTTTTATATGCTAGGTAAACAGACATCCAAGCTTATTCTATTGCAAAAAGTAAAAATAGTTAAAATCTTTTCAATACTAGTGACATGTTTCAAGGCAAAAAGTGAGAAAATCAGGAAAAAAATTAAATACTGTATGATGTGTAGGAAGAAAACAAAATGTTAGAATGTGTATATTTCATAATTTCAGAGGTAAAGCATAGAGACTAGTTTTAAAAAAAAGATTCATTTCCTCTTTGGCTTACCATGATCCACAGTGTGAGTGCCAATAAGGTAGACAAAACAATGTGAGTGCAAATAAAGTAGATAAAACAATAATACATTCAAGAAAATACAAAAAAAATTAGAAAAGGCAGAAAATGGTACAAAAGGCACATCAGGTCAATATAGGTCACTAATATAGATTTTCTTCTTTGAGGTAGTATATGTATTGTTCTACAAGGCAATTTGTGCAAATACAAGGATCAACTAAATAAAGTGAAAGAAAATAGTACAAATCCAGCGATAAAGAAGTCTAATCACAATCAATAGTAAAATACAATCAGTGAATCCATCATCAACAGAAGGTTCTCATTTTACATGGCTGAAATGAATTCATGAGTCCCTCTCTCCAATTTTTATGGCTGTTGGTGTAGTTAGTAGGATCTGGAATGGTCCATCATAAGCAGGTTCAGTTGACCCCATAAGTTTGAAATTCTTTATGTACATACCATCACCTGGATTTAAATCATGAAGTGAGAAATCTATGGGGCCTGCTTGAACAGAAGCTCCAGAGTAGTGGAGTTCTCACAATTTTGCTTGTAATTGTCTGATATATGTAGCAATGGTTGTATTCCCTCCTAACAAAGAGGTATAAGCAGAGGGAAATGGTTGTGCCTGAATAGGTGGATATCCAAATAGCATCTCAAATGGTGAGATGTGTAAATCACCTCTGGGTTTGCTTCTGAGATAAAATAGGGTCAGAGATAGAATTTTGGGCCATTTTAAATGAGTCTCCATGTACAATTTGCCAATTATGGTCTTGAGTTCTTTATTCATTCATTCAACTTGGCTGGAGTTCTGGGGATGATATGGTGTATGAAATTTAGGAGTTATCCCCAAACATGAATAAATTTGCAATAATACCGAATCAGTAAAATGAGTTCCTTTATCCTAATCAATACATTCTGGCAGGCCAAAAAGAGGAATAGTTTCTTTCAAAAGGACTTTGGCAACAAAAGCTGCTGTGGCATGAGCAGTAGGAAATGCTTCAGACCACTTTCTTGGAGGTTTACACACACACACACCATTTTTCAAACTTTTTCTGTTGCTGTTTATACTGTTCTTTTGGTTTTGCTCTTTTCACTTTTCATAATTTCATATGGGTAATTTTTTTAACAACTGTATTTGTCATTTCTTATAGTGTAATAATATTCCATAACAATTATATGCCACAACCTGTTTAGTTATTCCCCCGCTGATAGGCTTAATTTCCATTTTTTTTTGTCATCACAAAGAGAGCTGCTATATATTTTTCAGAACATATAGGTTCTTTTCATTTTCCCCTGATCACCTTAGGTAGTAAATCTAATAGTGATATTGCTGGATCAAAAGTATTAATAAGGTCAGCTTGATGGTTCAGTGGATGGAATGTCAGGCCTAAAGATGGGAGGTCTTGGGTTCAAATTTATTCTCAGATATTTCCTAGCTGTGTGACTTTGGGCAAGTCATTTAACCCCAATTGCCTGGCTCTTACTGCTCTTTTGCCTTGGAATAGATACTTAATATCAAATCTAAGACAGAAGGTAAGAGTTTGTTTGTTTTTAAAGACAAATACAGTTTTATAACTCTTTGGGAATAATTCTAGATTGCTTTCCAAAATGGTTGGATCAGTTCACAGTTCCCCTGTGTCCCCATTTTCCCACATCTCCTCCAATATTTGTCACTTTCCCCTTTTATCATTTTCGCCAAACAGTTAAGTTTCAGATATCTCAGAGTTGTTTTGATTTGCATTTCTCTAATCAATAATTATTTAGAGTATTTTTTCATATAGTTATAATTTCTTCATCTCCAAACTGTTTGCATCTTTTTACTACTTAACAATTGGAGAATGGCTCATATTCTTATAAATATGAAAAGTTCTCTAGATATTTTAGATATGAAACTTCTATCCAAAAAACTGTCTATAACCCCTTCCCTCAACAATTTTTTACTTTCCTTATAATCTTGGCTATATTAGTTTTATTTGTACAAACCCTTTTAAATTTAATGTATTAAAATTATGAACTTAATATCTCACAATGCATTCTATCTCTTGCTTATTCATAAATGCTCCTATTCATAAATCTGACAGGAAATTTGTTCCCTGTTCTTCTAATTTGCTTATGATATATCCATTTATGCCCAGGTCACATTGATATTATCTTGGTAAATGGTATAAAATATTTGTCTATATCTAATTTTCTCCTAGACTCTTCTAGTGTTCTCAGTAATTTTTACCAAATAGTTAATTCTTTTCCCCAAATCACACAAGACTACTTTAATCTTTTAGTATTTTTTGTAGTACATCTGTTCTGTTCCACTGATCTACCCTATTTATTTTCAGTACTATATAGTTTTGATAATTACTCCTTTATAAGACAGCTTAATCTGGTACTGGTAGATCTCCTTCCTTTACATTTTTCTATTAATTCCTTTGATATTCTTTACATTTTGTTCTCCCAAATGAATTTTTTATTTTTTTCTTATTCTATAAAATATATTTTTTTTGTAATTTAGGTAGTGTTGTCATTTTAATTATTTTGGCTCTGCCCACCCACAAACAATTACTATTCCTCCAATTTAAACCTATTTATATAACAAGTACTTTATAATAATGTTCATATGCTTCATGGACTTGTGTTGGCAGGTATACTCCCAGGAATTTTATTCTATCTTTAGTTATTTTATTTTATTTTATTTTATTTTATTTTATTTTATTTTATTATTTTATTTTTTCACTTTAAAAATTATTTTATTTGGTCATTTCCAAACATTATTCATTGGAAACAAAGATCATTTTCTTTTCCTCCCCCCCCCTTCCCACCACTTCTCCCATAGCCGACGCACGCTTCCACTAGGTATCACATGTGTTCTTGTTTCAAACCCATTTCCATGTTGTTGGTATTTGCATTAGAGTGTTCATTTAGAGTCTCTCCTCAGTCGTATCCCCTTCCCCCCTGTAGTCAAGCAGTTGCTTTTCCTTGGTGTTTTTACTCCCGTAGTTTATCTTCTGCTTGTGGATAGTGTTTTTTAGATCCCTGCAGATTGTTCAGGGACATTGCATTGACACTAATGGAGAAGTCCATTACCTACGATTGTACCAAAGTGTATCCTTCTCTGTGTATAATGTTTTCCTGGTTCTGTTCCTTTCGCTCTGCATCACTTCCTGGAGGTTGTTCCAGTTTCCATGGAATTCCTCCACTTTATTATTCCTTTTAGCACAATAGTATTCCATCACCAACATATACCACAATTTGTTCATCTATTCCCCAATTGAAGGGCATCCCCTGTAATGGTGGAAATTTAAGGCTTTTGGGAGAGGTTATAATATTTTAATGGTTAAAGTGTGGCTACAGGATTTATGTAATATTAAACAATGGCCGCCAAGGAATTTACTTATGAAATTCCTAAATGAAACACTCAAGTCAGAATGGAGTTTATGGAGGTTTAATCACACTGGGAGTAGGGAAGGATAGGGAGAGAAGGAGAGAAGAGAAAAGGGAAAGGGGCTACTCAACCTCTGACCAAGGCAGAGGGAGTTTTAGGCCCAAAGGCCCAGGTGGAAAGAATCAGTCCTTAACTCACATGACCGCTCTGAAGGAAAGCTGTCTGCGGGCGTCCTCTCTGTCCAAGCTCCTAACACCAACTGGCGTCTAGCTCTCTCCACAGGAAGCGAGCGAATTCCAGAGGCTGTTCCCTACCTCACTTCCTGTGTCTCACAAATGCCAATGGTTGGCTCTAGCTTGGCTTAGGACAGCCCAGGTGGGCAGTTAGTTATTTCTGATTTGTCATTGGCCTGTGTAATGTGGATGTGCACAATTTTTGGGTGCTAGACCAAGATGGAGACTTTTTAAAATTCACACCCCTCATTTTCCAATTTTTGGCCACCACAAAGAGTGCAGCTATGAATATTCTTGTACAAGTCTTTTTCCTTATTATCTCTTTGGGGTATAAACCCAGCAGTGCTATAGCTGGATCAAAGGGCAGACAGTCTTTTATCACCCTTTGGGCATAGTTCCAAATTGACCTCCAGAATGGTTGGATCAATTCACAACTCCACCAGCAATGAATTAGTGTCCCTACTTTGCCACATCCCCTCCAGCATTCACTACTTTCCATAGCTGTTATGTTAGCCAATCTGCTAGGTGTGAGGTGATACCTCAGAGTTGTTTTGATTTGCATCTCTCTGATTATAAGAGATGTAGAACACTTTTTCATGTGCTTATTAATAGTTTTGATTTCTTTGGCTGAGAACTGCCTGTTCATGTCCCTTGCCCATTTATCAATTGGAGAATGGCTTGATTTTTTGTACAATTGATTTAGCTCTTTGTAAATTTGAGTAATTAAACCTTTGTCAGAGGTTTTTATGAAGATTGTTTCCCAATTTGTTGCTTCCCTTCTGATTTTAGTTACATTGGTTTTGTTTGTACCAAAACTTTTTAATTTGATGTATTCCAGATTATTTATTTTGCATTTTGTGACTCGTTCTAAGTCTTGCTTGGTTTTAAAGCCTCTCCCTTCCCAAAGGTCTGACATGTATACTATTCTGTGTTCGCCTAATTTTCTTATAGTTTCCTTCTTTATGTTCAAGTCATTCACCCATTTTGAATTTATCTTGGTGTAGGGTGTGAGGTGTTGTTCTAAATCTAATCTTTCCCACACTGTCCTCCAATTTTCCCAGCAGTTTTTATGAAATAGTGGATTTTTGTCCCAAAAGCTGGGATCTTTGGGTTTGTCATATACTGTCTTGCTGAGGTCACTTACCCCGAGTCTATTCCACTGATCCTCCTTTCTGTCTCTTAGCCAGTACCAAATTGTTTTGATGACCGCTGCTTTATTATATAGTCTGAGATCTGGGACTGCAAGGCCCCCTTCCTTTGTATTTTTTTTTCCATTATTTCCCTGGATATCCTTGATCCTTTGTTCTTCCAAATGAACTTTTTTATAGTTTTTTCTAGATAAGTAAAAAAAATTTTTTGGAAGTTCCATGGGTATGGCACTAAATAGATAGATGAGTTTGTGTAGGATGGTCATTTTTATTATATTGGCTCATCCTACCCATGAGCAGTTAATGCTTTTCCAATTGTTCAAGTCGAGTTTTAGTTGTGTGGAGAGTGTTTTGTAGTTGTGTTCATAAAGTTCCTGTGTTTGTCTCGGGAGATAGATTCCTAAGTATTTTATTTTGTCTAAAGTAATTTTGATTGGGATTTCTCTTTCTAGTTCTTGCTGCTGAGCTGTGTTGGAAATATATAGAAATGCTGATGACTTATGTGGGTTTATTTTGTATCCTGCAACTTGGCTAAAGTTGTTGATTGTTTCGATTAGCTTTTTGGTTGAATCTCTAGGATTCTTTAAGTAGACCATCATGTTATCCGCAAAGAGTGATAACTTGGTTTCCTCATTGCCAATTTTAATGCCTTCAATTTCTTTTTCTTCTCTAATTGCTATTGCTAGTGTTTCTAGTACAATGTCAAATAGTAGAGGTGATAATGGGCATCCTTGTTTCACTCCTGATCTTAATGGGAATGCATCTAGTTTATCCCCATTGCAGATGATATTAGCTGATGGTTTTAGATATATACTGTTTATTATTTTTAGGAATCTGTATTATTTAATTTCCAATTAATTTTTGATTTGGTTCTCCATGTACCCTTTCTGATCAATATTTTTATTGCTTTATGATCTGAAAAGGTTGCATTTATTATTTCTGCTTTTCCGCATTTGAGTGCTATGTTTCTGTGACCTAGTGTATGATCTATTTTTGTGAATGTGCCATGTGGTGCTGAGAAGAAGGTGTATTCCTTTTTGTCCCTATTTATTTTTCTCCATATGTCTATTAACTCTAATTTTTCTAAGATTTCATTCACTTCTTTTACCTCTTTCTTATTTATTTTTTGGTTTGATTTATCTAAATTTGATACTGGTTGGTTCAAGTCTCTCACTAATATGGTTTTACTGTCTATTTCCTCCTTCAATTCTCCTAGTTTCTCCATTAAAAATTTGGATGCTATACCATTTGGTGCATACATGTTGATTAGTGATATTTCCTCATTGTCTATACTCCCTTTTAACAGAATATATTTACCTTCCCTATCCCTTTTGATCAGGTCTATTTTTGCTTTGGCTTTGTCAGATATCATGATTGCAACTCCTGCCTTCTTTCTATCAGTTGAGGCTTAAAAGATCTTACTCCATCCTTTAATTCTAACCTTGTGAGTATCAACCCGTCTCATGTGTGTTTCTTGAAGACAACAAATGGTAGGGTTTTGGGTTCTGATCCAATCTGCTATTTGTCTACATTTTGTGGGTGAGTTCATCCCATTCACGTTCAAAGTTATGATTGCCACTTGTGGATTCCCTGGCATTTTGATATCTTCCCCTAGTTCTGACCATTCTTCTTTAGCTATATCCTTTTAAACCAGTGACTTACTTTAGGTCAGTCCCCCTAGTCCCCTCCCTTGATATGCTTCCTTTTCTAGTCCCTCCCTTTTTGTGCTCCCTTGCTCTCCCCCCTATCCTTCCCTCCCTTTTTATACTCCCTCCACCCTCCCCCTCCTTGATTTTCCTTTCTTTCTTACCCTGTTGGATAAGATAGAATTCAAGATCCCACTGGATCTAGATGTTCTTCCCTCTCAGATTTGATTTCACTGAGAGTAAGGTTTAAGTAATTCCACTTCACGCTCTCTTCCTCTCCTCATATGAGAGTTCTTTCCCTCCCCTTCCCATGTGTATCTTTGTATGGGAAAGATTATTCTATTTAGTCCCCCCCCCCATTTCTTGAAATAAATGTTAGTATTATTGAAGATTACCCCCTCCCTTTTTCTTTCTTTGCCCCCCTTTCACCAAATCTTCTTGATGCCCCAATCTTTCCCTATGCATGATTCTTCTAACTACTCTTATGATGCATACAATTTTTGAGAGTTACACGATACATTTTCCCCACATATTAATATATATAATTTGATGTAAATGTAGTCCTTATAGAAGAGAGTTTAACTTAAAGAAAAAGATAAGATTTATCTCCTTTTCCCTTTCTTTCATATTTACCTTTTCATGTTTCTCTTGCTTTCTGTGATTGGATATCAAATTTTCCACTAAGTTCTGGTCTTTTCTTAGCGAATGCTTGGAAATCTTCTATTTTGTTGAATGCCCATACTTTCCCCTGGAAGTATATAGTCAGTTTTGCTGGGTAGTTGATTCTTCGTTGGAGATCCAGCTCTCTTGCCTTTCTAAATATCGTGTTCCATGCTTTGCATTTTCTTAGTCTGTTAGCCGCTAAGTCCTGTGTGATCCTTATGGGAACCCCCCTATATCTGAAGCTCCTCTTCTTGGCTTCTTGTAGGATTTTCTCCTTTTCTTGGAAGCTCTTGGATTTGGTATTACATTCCTGGGGGTTGTCTTTTGGGGATTTAGTATAGAGGGTGTTCTATGAACCCTTTCTATTTCTATTTTGCCCCCTTGCTCCAGAACCTGTGGGCAATTTTCTTCTATAATCTCCTGTAGAATAGCATCGAGGTTTTTGTTTATCTCTGGTTTTTTGGGGAGACCAATAATTCTGAGGTTGTCTCTTCTTCCTCTGTTTTCCAAGTCTGTGACCTTTTCAGTGAGAAATTTTATGTTTTCTTCTAATTCATTAATTTTTTGGCTTTGCTTTATTGATTCTTGCTGTTTTGTAATCTCGCTGTCTTCCAGCTGCTTAATTCTGGTCATTAGGGACTGGTTTTGCTTTTCAGCTTTGTCTGCCCTTCTATTAGATGCTTCCAGCTCTTTCTCCAATTGTGAAGTCTTGTCTATCAGACTGCTGATCTCTTTCTCCCATTTTTTTTCCCCAAAAGGTTTCCATCTTTTGGGTAAGCTCCAGCTTGAGATCTTCCAGAGCTTGTGGATAGTTTCCATTTTGGGAGGCATGTTCTGATTTTGTTTGGATTTCATCCTCATTCTCTTCTTTTCCTTGGGTACTCCCTCCATTAAAGTTTTCAATAGTTACTTCCCCCTCTCCCCCCTTTCTTCTTGGAGGCTTGATTTTGGGCCGTGTGAGCCATCCCTTTGGTGGTTGAATTCCACTTTCTTCTTTGGTCTGGGGTCTGGGTGATATGGGCGGGTTTTCTGTGAATTTAGGTTGCCTCAGACTAGTTCTTCCCAGCCTCCAAGGTTTCTTAGAGTGCGGGCCCCTGTGTTCAGCCCAACCACCCAGGTGTTCAGCTCCGCCCAGTTGCTCAGTGCAACTGCCCCGGAGTTCAGCTCCGCAGCCCCCTGTGCTCAGCGCAGGATTCTCCTGTGAAACTGCCCTGAGAGGTTGTTTCCTTGCAGTCTTTAGATCCCAAGGACCCTGATGTGCCCCCCTTCCCCCCCCCCCCCCCCCCGCCCCAGACAGAGACTCTCCTCACTCGCTGTCCCAGTGAGTGCTCTGATAGTTTACTCTGGTTTGGTGGTGGTGGTGGTGGGGAGGGGAGGTTCAGTTCACATTTTCGTGTGAGCTTTTCCTCCTCCTTGTAGTGTGGAAATGTTCAAACCCCACATACCTTCATTTCTGTGGGGTACTAGAGAGTCCCTCCGTTCTTCCAAAGGTGATTTTTATGCTCTTTTGAGGTAGTCTATTTCGTTTGGTGCTGGGGAGGGGAAGCGAGTCACGTGTAGATTGCAGCCATGTTTACCCAGAAGTCTCTTTAGTTATTTTAAATGGATTATCTCTTACCATCACTTTGCAAGACTTTGTTGGTGATATATAAAAATGTTGATTTATGTGAGTTTATTTTATAGTCTACTAGTTTTTTAAAAATAATTAATACTTTAGTTTCAACTCATTTTTAGTTGAGCTCTTGGGATTTTCTATATATTCCCTCATATTATCTGCAAAAGAGATAGTTTTATTACCTCTTTGCCCATTATAATTCTTTCAATTTACTTTTTTTTCTTATCTCTATTGCTAGCATTTTAAATACAATATTAAATAATATTGGTGATAATGGTCATCCTTGTTTCACTCCTAATCATATAGAGAAGGCTTCTAACTTATCCCCATCACAAATAATATTTGTTGTTAGTTTTAGGTATATATTTCCTATCACTTTATGGAAAAATTGATTTGAACCTATGCTTTCAAATGCTTTTCATAGGAATGAATTGTATTTTATCAAAAGTTTTTTCTGCATCTATTGACATAATCATATGATTTATTTTTTGCATTTATTTGATATAACATGTTCCAGTTTCCTGAGCTTATTTTTTCCTACTTTTAGGAGAGACCCTCCTGCTTTCAGAGAACAGAGAGACATCATTCTATTCTGTTCCCTCCCTCCATATCTTGGATAGGCCTTCCCAATGGGAAATGAAAAAATTCCAATTCCATCAGTTCCCTTGTCACTGGACTTCTCAGCTGCCTAATATCCTGAGAGTTCATCATTCTGAAGCTGAATCTCTAGTGATAGTGATACGTCTCCTGAACTCATTTGGCAATAATGAATACATCCCCATTGATTCATGCCTTCCTAATTCCAGTGATTCTGAACCTCACTTGTCATTATTCAAATCCTATTGTTTATTTTCCATTGCCCACTCTTTTATTCTCATCCTTTTCATCCTTACACCTCAACAATGCTCCACTCTACAGCCACCCAACCCTTACATTGGGCTCTAGTAATATTGATTCCATAGATAGCAAACTGAATTTCATCTTAAATCTTTTCCTTTATCACCTCTTCCATCTTCTGGCTGTCATTGAGATCTATCTCTGAACTGATAACACAGCCTTCTTGTCCAGCCTCTGTAGCATTGGCCATACTTTCACCCACTCTCCTTCCCCCTCCCAAACTCTTCCTTGATGGTCAACGTCAGGAAGTTGGAATCTTCTTTACTTGCCACTACTTGCTACTACTAAACCTATATTCTACCACCATCATTCAGTGACCTATCTTTCTTTGTGGTTTACTAAATTCATGTCTACCACTCAATCAGAATTCTGATTGCTATTGTCCAATGACCCTCAGGACATTCTCTTTCTTACCTCAGATAATTCAGTTCCTGACTCAACTCCTGCCCTCATATTAGTGGACTTCAACATGCATGTTGATACACTCTCAAACACCCTAACTTCCCAGTTCCTCAACTTACTAATTTCCTAAGACCTACTCCTCCACCTATCTCCTATACATCAAGATGGCCATACTTTTGATTTTGCCATCATCCACAAAGGCACTGTTTCCAAGCTCATGAATTCTGAAATTCTCTTGTCTGATCACAATTGTTGTCACTCTGCTTCTTCCTCTGCCTTGCAATCCCAAACATGCTCTTTGTCTTCACTGTGATCTAGGGTTCCTTGACCCCTTAGTACTTCCCTAGGCCATTACTCCTTCACTGGATATACTACTTTCTTCTATATTGACCCCTTGATAAGCCAATTCAACTCAATTCTATTCTCATCTTATCTTCCCCTTGTTTCTTTATCCTATTGCAAATTTTACCCTGCTAAGTCTCAGTCCTAATTACTCTCTGCCATCTGTTGCCTTTGGTCATACTCACATGCTGCTAAATAAAGCTGGAGAAACTCATGAAACTATCTTAACTGGATCCATCACACATTTACATTATATAATCTTAACTATAATAAGGTGGTCTTTTTACAAATTCCTAATTGACTCACTCTCCCATTGACTGAAGTGGATTTTCCAGACCTCTCATTCCTCCTGAAATCTCTGACAGCTTCCTCTTCTCACCTTCTTATCAAGAAACTCCTATTTTGGTGGGAAAAAAAATAGCAGCCATTTACAGAAACTCTCCTCTATTCCTCTCCCCCTTATTTCAAATAAATAAATATTTATTAAGCACTTTCAATGTGCCAGGTACTATACTAAGCATTGGTGATATAAAAAGAGGCGAAAAAGTCATTTTGCTGTTCCTCAAGGAGCTTTATAAGAACTCCTCAAGGAATACATAATCTAATGGAGAAGCTCAAAATGTAACAGAGATAACATCACCCAAACGCCTTCTACCATTTCTTCTGTCTTTACCCCTGTATTACACTGAGTGGTGGCCCTTTTCTTTCCAAGGCAAGCAACCCCCTTTCTTCAGGTATAATTGATTGCATTCCATCCTGAATTCTCCAGCACATTGTCTTCTCCATCATTCTTATTCTTTCACTAATCCTGTCTCTCCTGTCTACTGACTGCTTGTCTCTTACAAGTATATTCATGGCTCTCCCAACCTCAAAAAGCCCTTACTTGATTTCCCTATTCTGGAAAGGCATCTTTCCAGTATCCTCTTTTATGTCTAGCACTGGGAACCCTTCAGATTTGAGATTGGGTCAGAAGGGCACATGTGAACAGCATACTGAAGAACCTGAGATCATTGTAAGGATATATGGCTCTTGTTGCATCTTGTAAATCACACTTGCAGGAATTGAGTGGTAATAGTAGTCAGTGTATTGTCCACATATCAGCATTGTATGTACCTTTCTACTTCACTTACTGGTTTAAATTTGCAAACCGGTGAATTAATTTTCTGTGACATCTCAAAAAAAATCCTCTAAGGCAGAAAAAAATTATCTCATATCTCTCCTCTGTTTTGTGGCTAAACTCCTTTAGAAGGCCATCTACAATTGATGCTCTATTTTTGTTCCTCTTGCTCTTTTCTTAACTCTCTGTGGTCTTGCTTTATCATTCAACTGAAATTGCACTCTCCAAAGTTATCAATAATTTCTTAGAAGGGAGGTATGTTGTTTGTATCAAGTGGATATACATCCAACTCTGTGAAACAAACAAACTTATTACAAGTAGGTCTTCACCAGCCCCTGCCTCCCCCACTGGTTCATATGTGTAGGTAAATAATGGGATTGTTATTTAATTAAACAAATTTTATTAAGCCCCTATTATGTTCAGGACAATATTAGGTGCTAGGGACAGAAAGATAAAAATGAAGGTCTAATGATCTCTATGCAGATGATTCCCATACCCATATATCCAGCCATAATTTTTCTCATGACCTCTAATCTCAAATCACCAACTGCCTATTAGACATTTTGAATTGTGGTTTGTAATCATTTCAAACTCAACATATTCAAAATCAGAATGTATTATCTTTCCTCCAAAGCCTGCCTCTCTTCTGAACTTTCCTGTTACTGTTAAGAGTGCTATGGTTCTCCTGGCTGTCCTTGTTTCAGTCTTGATTTCTTATTCTCTCTTACCTCATCTACCCAATTAATTGTCAAATCATGTCATTACTACCTTCTCAATATCTCTTGAATAAATCTCTAATCCTTTACTCATATGGTCATGACCCTAGTTCAGGTCTTTATCACCTCTTGCCTGAACTATTGCAATGCCTTTTCATTATTTTATCTGCTCAAATCTCTTCTAATTTTAATCCATCCACAGTTCAGTTCCCAAAGGGAATTTTCTTTTTGGCCAGCCACTCTAGCTCAAGAATTAAAGTAATCTGAGAAGAGACAGGAAGATAGATGTACCTTCAAAGAGTACCACTACTATCAACTTGACTATTATCTCCTATCTCCACTGAAGTCATGATGGAGACAACTGGACGCTGAGCCCAGGAACCTGAAGAATAGCACATTCCTCTAAATCACCAGATTTACTTTCAGCCCAGCCCCTACAGTCATCATAACCAGTCACAACTGCTCACCAACTGCCACCAATAGACAGATAGATGCAGGAGCCCTAGGGGTAGCAGTACCCCTTGGACCATCAGTCCTCTTTTTAGTCTACTTCTCACAGCCATCACTCAGGGAGGCAACTTGTAGAGAAGGGGTCAGTCATTCCTATCAGCTTTCAACAAGTTGCCACTCATAGAATAGGTAAACCAGCTTAAATGAAGCAGTAAGATATCCAAGGGGAGAGATAAGAGTCAGCATGTTCCAAGCAGGCCAGGCCACCACCACCCTGGCCACCTAGCTCCCCTCAGACCTTGTTGGAGACAGTCCAGGATCTTGAATCCAAGAGCTTTGGGAATAACAATGCTAAAAACTTAGTGTCTTTAGTTATCATCCTGTGAAGTGGCCCCCTATGGAGAAGCAGCTTGGCAATTGCTTTTTCCAAGCTAAAGCCACACACACACACACATACACACACACACACACACACACACACACACACACACACACACATAAGTCCCAGAGAAGAAAGTTCTTGCCACCAAAAAGTCCTTAGCATTGCCAATTATTTGGCATCTAAAACTGATGTGATTTCATCAGTGCAAATGGCATTAAAGAAGGGATGTTTCTCTGCTTTGCCACTGTACTATTAGGTAAGTGAGACTTTGTGATTTGATTTGCAGATGAAACCTTTTGAATGGGTTGTTCCCACCTCCCCTTTAGAATGGGAGCTCCTATAGAATAGGGACCGTTTTACTTTCCTATCTGTATAACGAATGCTTAACATAGTGCTTAATGAATTTTTCCTTCCTCCCTTCATTTATTCACTCATTCCTAGAATGCACTCCTGGAGCATTCAACTTAAATGCCTCTATAGATGACTTTTTCTATTCCCCCAACTGTAGGAATTATTTCTCTCTAAGGTTTCCTTTCATCTACTCGGTTTCTATATTATATATACAAATTAATTTGTAGAGAGATAGATAGATAGATAGACTGACAGAAAGGTAGATAGACAGATAGATACAAAGATAGACACACAGATAGAAAGAAAGATAGATGTATGGATGGATGAAAGATAAATATGGATAGTACCCTTCATTAGAATGGAAACTTTTTGAGGGTTAGGATTCTTTTTATTTTTCTTTATATCCCCAGAGCTTAGTGCTATGTCTGGACATTATGAGTGATTAATAAAAACTTGTTAATTGTTTGATTGATTGGAAGAGTATGCTGACCTCTAAGAGCTCAGAAGCTAAGGGTGAGTTACTCCAGTGTTTGATAGGAACAAATGGTTGGGTATATAAAAGACAGCATTGACTTCAGGAGGACTTCTGATTCTATTACTTCTCTTACAAGCATTTACATAGCACTTTAACGTTTGCAAAATGTTTTACAATGCAGTGTCTCATTTGATCTTCCCCACAACTCCATGAAATGAAATACTATTATCAACCCCCTTTTACAGAGTAGCAATTGAACCTGAGAGAGGTTGAAGGATTTGCTCAGGTTCATATAGCTTGTAAGTCTGAGGTAGGGTTCAAATCAAGTCTTTCTGAGTCACAGTCAATATTCTATCCACTGTAGCACCCATCTGTCCCATAAATCATTAAATTTGACAGTTAGATGGTCATTTGTTACCTTTGAGAGGACAGTTTCACTACAATGATTGGGACGGAAACCAAGATATAAAGAAATAATAGTTAATGAGGAAGTGAAGGCTTTAGGTATTGACAACTCGATTTCAAGGTGCTAAATAGTGAAGAAAGTCAACCAATGGGCCAATAAGCCTTTATTATGGAACTTCTTGTACCAGGCAATGTACTAGGCTCTGATGACACAATTACAAAATCTAAGCAGTGTATTTACATTTTTAATGGAAGAAACAAGGGTGAAAGAGATGTCACTTCTAGGATTGGAGCTCACAGAAATTTCCATACATAGAACATGCTTAATAAATATTTGTTGAAAATGAAACGCTGCATGGAGGTGCTCTCTGTGCTTATGATTTAGAATTATAAAGATCAGATTATTCTTTCTTTCACTTTGCTCTTATATAGGTGATATAATTTAATCTCCAAATACTTTTGCTTTTTTACATGTCAAATGTGGGGGCAGCAATTCAGTTGAACAAATATTCATTATGTACCTATAAGGTATTCCACTAGATTCTAGGACTCCAAAGAAAATAAAAATGATAGAATCACTGTCTTTGAGGAGCTTATCTTCTATAATCAATATTTATTACCCAAGGAAAATGGGAAGGTTAGTTTGTACTCTTAAACTGATCCTTAAATGAAAAGTGTGATTTATACATAAGGTACAAATATTGTGATCATATGTTATGATGTCTTTTTGAATTAGGCCAATGTTCTTTACTTTTATTGGATTCTTTTGGGGTCATCACTCTATAAATCAAAGCCATATGTTGCATTACTTAGATATCAAACTCAGAGCTTAATGAAAGGAGAAATAATTCTGGTGGTAAATCTGGGAGTCCCCATAGTGCTACATCTGCTTCCTAGGGATTGAGGAACCATATTGAAACCAACAAACTTGATTATTTGTTTGAGGCCCACCAGAGCATACCGATACCCACACTTCAAGGGTATACTAGGTAAGAGTTTCTCTAGCACCCCCTTAGATTTCAGCTTCAAAGGCAATAAATGCCCTGGTCCTGGGACAGACTAAAACATTTTTCTCTGCTTTTGTTAGAATCAAAGAATCACTGAATTGGAAGGATTCTCAGAGGTTTTCTAATCTAATCTCTACTTGAATATGGATCCTCTCAACAATACATCTGATAGAGAGTAGCTAGATGGCTCAGAGGGTTGAGAACCGGACTTGGAGATGGGAGGTCCTGAGTTCAAATTTGACCCCAAACATTTCCTAGCTTTGTGACTTGGCAAGTCACTTAAGATCTATTGTCTATCCCTTACTGCTTTTCTTTCTTGGAGCCAATACATAGTATTGCTTCTAAGATGGAAGGTAAAGGATTAAAGGGGGAAAAAAGAGAGTCTTGTTTCTTAAAATATTGATTGCCTTTGCCCAGATTACCTGAAGGCCAAGTAGTGCTATCTTTAACCCCTTCCTTAAGGTTCTGCTTCAGTTATTAGTTAAAAGACTGACTTTGACCTTATCTTTAAGGTTGTCTAGGCTCTCAGAAAACAGTTGCAGCCCCCACCTTGATGTTCTCCAATCATAGGAGGGATCTCTTGCACTCCCATTCTATTTAATCACTTAGTAATTGTATTGACTTTTATAAAGGAATTTTCAAAGTATAATAACAAATATACTGACATATTTTTTCCAAAGGTGGAGCATTATACACCCCTTCCTGTTTGGACCACTTCAAATGCTGGGGTGCAGAAGGGATAAGGTTTTTAGCTTAGCTCTGCTCCTATAAAACACAACCCCAGTTTTCAAGTTCAAAACTGCCCATGGGCTCTAGGCGCAGGCACCCTAGCTTCTCAGGGCTCCCCTACCAGAGCAATCCTGGCTCCAAAGTCACCATACATGAAACTTCCACGTCTGGGGGCTGGGGTGGGTGGTCAGTGGGGAGATTGATGCCTGAGACTAAGAACAAACAAAAAGAGAAGAGACTCCAGATCCATTTTTCAAAACCAGGATAAAACAGAGAAGCAGAAAGGAATCCCTCCTCTTGGTTTTCAATCCATAGTGCGCACCTTTTGGGCTCTTAGCTAGCACAGTAGACAGTATTGAGTCTGGAGTCAAGAAGATGTGAATTCAAAGTTAGCCTTAGATATATAGTAGATGTCTGACCCTGAACAAGTTATTTAACTGCTACCTAACTCAATTTCTTCCACTATAAAATGAAGAAATAATAGCATCGACTTGGAAGAGCTGTTTTGGGAATCAAATAAGGTAATTATGAACCATATTTTCAGGTCAATGATAGATAAAGAAAGCAAGAAGATGGCAGTTAGGATGGTGAAGTGTGTCAAGTTCATGAGATATGAGGATTAATGAAAGAAACTGGGAATGGTTATCTTAGAGAAGAGAAGACCTGGGCATAATGGATATGGTGGACGACATAATTACTATCTTTAGGTATTTAAAGAGTTGTTTTGTAAAAGGGAAAAACTTGTTCTGCTTTGAGCTCAGAAAGCAGAATTAGGAACAGTGGCTGGAAACTGTAAAAAGGCACATTTATACTTGATGTAAAGGACAAGCTTTCTAAAAATGAGAACAACCCCAAAGTGGGATGGGCTGGCTCCCTTAGAGGTAGAGGGAGTCTGCCTCACTGAAGGTTTGCAAGTAAAGGCTGGGCAACCATGTGAGAGACATGTTGTAGAGAGGATTCTTTCCAGGTATCAATTGGATTTAGAAGGTCAATGAGGTCCTCTAATTCAGAAATTCTTGTGATTCTGTGATTTTGTGTGATCTTTCCCAGAGTCTACTCAATGTGCCCTCTTCTTCTAGTCAACCAATGTTGGGATTTTAGTAAGTTCCAAGTACTTTGCTTTGAACTTTACATGGGACCAGTGCAATAGGTAGCTGCCCATGGATTATATCTCCTTCCATCTCCACCATTACCATTTCTAGTCATGTGCCTTTTGGACAATTATTTTCATATTTCTTCTTTTTCCAAGTCTGCAAACAACTTTGAAAAACTACTTTAAGTTAAGGCATTCACTGATGAAGACTCAAGTCTCCCAGATGCCTTTATTCAAATAAATGATTGAGTATTGTGGGAATATCAGTTATATCACAAGGCTGGTGGGGAAGTTATTTTTGCACAGGACAGACCAACATAGGACCCTCCTTGATTTCCATCATAGATCAGGCAATTACCTACTTTGCCCATGGATTGCTCTGGTTGCCATAGTTAATTCTTAATGAGAGTGATTCCAAACGGAGGACAGACTTCTCTCTGGGAAAATGGAGACAGGCTGCCACTGGGTTTTGTTCAGGCAACAGCCATGCCCAAAAAATGGTAGTAGGGGATTTATTATCTATTTGGAATTAATCCATTGAGCACAGAGATTCTATCTTATTTAACTTTGAGTTTTCTCCAACAGGACACTGGTAGTAAATGTTTAACAATGGTTCGTGAAATGTTAAATGAATCTCCAGGGTAACTAGAACTATTTTCCAACGGAAACAATAGTAGTTAATATTTATATAGTGTTTTTAGGTTTGCAAAATGTTTTATACATGCTATCTCCTTTGATGCTTACAACAACCTTTTGAGGTGGGTGCTATTATGATTCCCATTTTACTGATGAGGAAACTGAGACTGAGAGGCTAAGTGATTTACACAGGATCACTGGTAGCAAGTGATCTGGGCAGGATTTTAACTCAGATCTTCCTAACTCAAAATCAGGTACTTTATGTACTTTACCAAGCTGTCTCTGGAAATTCTAGAGGGGGCCAAATTTAAATTTAGGCTGAGTTATCTACATAAGGCAAGTCATCTATATATGATAATATTAAAAAAATCTTCTTTTGCCAAAAAGTATCTCTTTTTCTTGCCTATCTCTGTGCTTGGAATTCCATCATTAGAGATTTAGTCTTTTGGTTTAATCATTTTAAGTTTCTCTTAAAATGCAAATATTCCTGGGACATCAACAAGGCAAAATAGTTATTTTGCTTTTTATTTTTTTAATCCCTTATCTTCCATCTTAGAGTCAATACTGTATATTGGTTCCAAGGCAGAAGAGTGGTAGGCCTAGGCAATGGGGGTTAAGTGACTTGTCCAGGGTCATACAGCAAGGAAATGTCCAAGGCCATATCATTAGACCTATATTTTGCTTTTTAAAATAAGAATAATAAATAACTAACATTTATATAGCACTTTAAGGTTTGCAAAGCATTTAATCAATATGCTATTGTTATCATCCCCATTTTACAAATGAGAAACCTGAGGCAGAGTTTATATAGCTAGGATTTGAACTCAGCTTTTTCTGACTCCAGGTCTAGCACTTTATCCACTGTGCCACCTAACTGCCTTACTGGAGAGGCTTTGAGAGTAGAGTTGGGAAGCACAAAATCCTGGGATCTTGGGAAAAGAGAGAAGGAAGTCTCAAGGAGGGAAACTGGATAAAAGAGTAGATGGTATCAAGTTGCCAAAGGCAAAACAATCATGATTTATTTAGAGTTTTTATTTGTGGTTCTAGACTTAAATTGGCAGAGAAAATGCAGAATAAACTTTAAAAATGTGTCTTGCTTACATTTTTGTCCTTTGAGAGCCTGATGTTAAATATTTACTAGCACACTCTTGCCTAGATCTAACTTATCTTTTGCAATGTTCAATATGGAGACCAAAGTTAGGGTTCTAGCTATGAGACCTTGTTTAAGTTCCTTAAACTTTCTGTGCCTCAGTTTTTTCATCTACAAAGTGGATGTAATAATAAATGTCCTCTCTAATTCACAGGGTTTTTGTGAGGAAAATGCTTTGTAAGTTGTAATGAACTAATATATTGGAGCTATAGTTTTTTAAAAAATTGTATAATCACAATTAAAGTTTAAATACTTCTACCCAGAACTCAAGTCTTCTACCATTTGGTGCCACTCTATCTTTATATTCATAATCCAAATTATTCCCTTTTGCACTTTTTATGCTGCAACTAAATTGGTCTACTCTGTCCCCAAAAGGGAATAATGTATCCTTCTACCTCTATACTTTTGCTCAAGTTATTCCTTTTGTCTGGAATGTTCTTCCTCCCCTTTTTTGCCCTACGAATTCCTACCCATCCTTAAATGCCACCTCTTCCATGAATCTTTCCTTTCTCACAGCGTACTTCGTCTTCATAACTCTCAAACTCATTGATCATATCTGTTGTTTTGTTAGTTGTTTTTCAGTTATGCCCAACTCTTCATGACCCCTTTTGAGGTTTTCTTGACAAAGATCCTGGATTGATTTGCCATTTCCTTCTCCAGCTCATTTTACAATTGAGTAAACCGAGGCAAACAGGGTTAAATGACTTGCCCAAAGTCACACAACTAGTAAGAGTCCGAGTTGGATTTGAATTCAGGAAGATGAGTCTTCCTGATATCAAGCTGGGTATTCTATCCACTGTGCCACCTTGCTGCCTTGGAATTAGGAATACTTTGGTTCAACTATTTCTGTTGACATTTTTATTAAGCTAAGTGACCAAAGGAGTTACTTAATAATAATAGCTAACATTTATATGGCATGTTAAGACTTGAAAAATGCTTTACAAATATTACTTCATTTGATACTTATGTTATTATCTATATTTTAAAGATGAGAAAATTAAGTTAGAGATACAGTGATATGACCTTTACAAGGTGGACTTCTTGCTTCTCTGAGCCCAAGTTTTCTCTTCTGTAAAGAAGGGATACCTTTAAGTCCTATCTTACATGGCTATTGTAAAATTCAAATGAGTTAACAAACACAAAATGCTTTGCAAAATTTAAAGCACTATAGAAATGTCAATTTTTATTATAATAATTAAAAGGTAGCAATTATATAGCACTTTAAAGCTTTCATAGTATTTAGTAAAATATGATCATTTGATCACAAAAATCTTGGGAGACAAGTACTATTATTATAAGTGTCAATTTGTAGATGAGGAATGTGAAGTAAACAGAGATTAAGTACCTTGCCTAAATAATGCCTAAAGCTGGATTTGAACTGAGCTCTTTCTGATTCCAAGGCCAGCAATTTATCCATCTAGAATAGTTCTAGAACTTACCTCAAAGGCATTCAAGCAATCCTCAAGAGAATTACATTCTAGTAGTGAAATTTATTATCTAAGTAGAGTAATTTTCATAGGATCATAGATTTAGATCTGGAAAAGATTTTAGAAGCCTCCTTCTTACAAATGATAAAACTGAGGCACAGAGAGGCAATATGTCTGCGCAGAGAGTTGAACCCAGGTCTTTCTCCACTCAAGTCCAACCCTCTATTCACTATACTGTATTGTCTCTACATACATAGAACATTTCATGGCATAAAACATTGTCACAAACCTGATCATATTTTATCTTCACCACATCTGCCTGAGATAGGTGGGAAGTTGAGTGAGATCAGAAGACTGGTAGGTTGAAAGACTAGTAGGAAAAAGATTGAGTTGGAAGGTCAGTGGGTTCAAAGATTGGTCAGTAGTTTGGTGTGTTAGAAACGTGGTGGTGAGAAAGGTAGGGGAATGGTATGCATGCTTCACCCCAAGAAGACTGGTTCAAAGCCTACCTTTGATAATTAAAAGGTATATTATATGGCCCCACTGAGTCATTTAATTTCTTTGAGTCTGTTTTCTCATGAATAAAAAGAGACTATCTTACC